>NC_137224.1:11988107-12500607 GCF_949987685.1 Ammodytes marinus | reverse complement strand
AAAGCTGTTTACATAACACTTAACCAAAACCCTGTGTCATATCATTGTGTTAATCCTAATAAATCCCCAGCTCCTATTCTCTGGAGCTGTATTACCGCAATGACTCCTGGCGAGAGCCCTTCTCCAACCCTGTGCCAGGATGCAACGGCGTGAACACGTGCCCTTTGTCCGTGTTCAGTGAGCTGGTGGGAGACGTGGTGGCAGAGGACTGGGAGGCGGAGTGCGGCTTCGGGACAAAGTGGTCAAGCACAGGTGGATGTTGTTTTGTTCTCTTGCTTGCACTGACTTCCATTTGCTATAATGCAGCACATATTCTTCTGGCCCCTGAGAACCCAAATCCACAAAACACTTCTATGTAATTCGGGGAGTTAGTGGCATAAAAGTATCTGAAAACAGTTAAAGGTGAAGTAAGCGGTTTATTTATGTTAATATAATTGTTAAATCGCTTTATTCATACAGTGATCACTTACATAATATGCGCGCTTCATAAAGCCGATCCCTCAGTCAGCTGCTCTGCATGTAACCGGCAAATAAACTTATTGGTGGATCCCGAAATTTTTATCCAATCACAAGAGAGCACGCTACATACCGACACTCATCTCACTCATGGTCTCACTGCCGGTGCACGCCAGAGCAACATATGGGTGAATGTTTATGCGCCTACAATGGCGGAGCAGGTAAAAATCCTTCCCAATGTCTGTTTTGATGGTTTTAATCATGATTTGTCACACTTATGGATCTGAGATGATGCTAGATAACTCGCTGCTTGAAGACTGCAGTGCATTAATGTGGTGACGTAGGGACGAGGGAGGGAACTGCTAACTGCAGTAGCTGACGGGAAGTTAGCTAAAAGAACCATTCCGCTTACAGCACCTTTAACAATTTTTTTCTGTCCAAATGAAAGATATTTTCATTTATGTTTGATAAAGTTTAAAAATTCGGTTTAGATAAGGTGGACACTATAGGAATTTTTAACCAATCATGGCAATTCTCTGCCCGAACATTCTATAATCATTTCATGACTGACTTTTGCCATGGAGACCGTTTGATACATGACCCAGGGAGCCACGCCCACACATTTGGGCCCAAAAGTCTCTAACAGTAATATTTGTAAACATTTATTTTCAATCAGATTTTTGTAAAAGTTTATTGAGACACCAAACTTTGACAGCATACATTGATTTTTTTGTGTACTATTTTAGATGGGGTTTTCAGAGGCTTTAATGTTTCACTGCAATATGTTTGTTCCTGTGTTCACTTTTGGGACCAGTTAAGTGTGGGGATTTTCAGCACAGCACAATGACTAATATAATTTTTGTGTTCCACATTCTTGTGCACCTCAACACTATTTTGTCTTGTCTCCCACAGGTGTCGTAACTGCTCTTGCAGTGGCCGTGGGTCTCCTGGCAGTGGCGCTGTTGTTCAGCATAGGAGTGGCAATGCACAGGAGGAGAGCACACTACTCCAGAGAGGTGTAGTGCAGACCAACATCACACTTGTGCCAAATTAAAGGTTGCTCCTCAAGATTCAAGATTCAGCTTTATTTTGTCATTGTACATGTTACAGAACAACGATAATCTGTTTAGAGTTATACCCCCGCCAAGAGACATAGAGTGACAGTAACCAAACATGGGTGACAGGAGGGATAAACTGAAGAGTCGTCAAGTGTGCGCTACGCCCCTTATAGGTAGGAAAGGATAAACAGCTGCGAAAACAACTCTAATAATAACAACGTGCCAAGTATTTTAATATTTTAAAGCATGACCAAGTGTGTGTGTGTGTATGTGGAGGGGTATGTGAGATCGTTACCTCCTCTGTGAATTATGTTTGCGTGACTAAAATAATATTATACCGCATGCACATGAAAAGTTACAAGAAGCATTTTGACGGAGAAATCAAGTGCATTCAAAAAACACAATTGTTCGTAGCAGGCATAACTAAACTAACTAACTTATTTGATGCACCGTTGACAGTGTGTATTCTAAATACTGACATTCACTATTCAGTCACTGTTTGGTTAATTTCAGTTCACAATCCTTGCTGTTCAGGTTCTCTCACTTCTTGTCCTTATCTTTGTCCGGGTCTACGGCAGCTGTGGGGACAAGAGGACAGAAGATGAGTGTTAGGTTTTGTCTTAAAGCAAGCCCGAAATGCAATGGCGAGTTTTGTGATGTAATATATTTTTGATAGAAATGAAGGTACCTTATTCATATCCTCAATCAAACAATTCCATGTCTTAAGTTGTCATGGTGAATGCTTTCAGTGTGCATCATGTGAACAAAACCAACCACCTACTCACAGCCCCCTCCTCCCTTCTGTACTTACGTCTTATTTCCAGCGTGCACTCCGACTTGTCCTCGCCCAGATCATTGACGGCCATGCAGGTGTATTTGCCTCCGTCGTAGGTGCCTGGTCTGCGTATGTTGAGGGTCAGCACGCCCTGTTTGTTCTGCATCAAATACTTGGGATCTTGACCGATGATCATTCTGTTCTTTGACCAGACAATCTTAGGCTACGGTGTGGAAAAGTCAAATTAATGAATGATTACGTGCAACACATTTAAGAGATAAATTAGATCTTGTTCTAATGCAATGTTTTCCCCTAATCTGGTCGTATCTAAACATAGCCTTTCGATAAGTAAGGCTACTAGATCTATCTACATACAAGCCTATGAACTTTAGACCATCATTTGTTTATACCAGCCTGCTCCAGTACAGCACACTCCACAGGCTACTTTTACATGCATGCTTACCCTGGGGAATCCCTTGACGGCGCAGCTGATGGCGGTGCTGTAACCGGCCACTACAGATCTGTCAACCAGGGGCTGTGTAAACTTGGGCGAACAGGACACGTCTTTCTCCTTGTAGGGGACTCGTTTTATCTCCAGGTCTACGGAGGGCAGGGTAAATTTAGTCAACCCCCGTTAACCACAGCAGAAATGTAACACGTTTTTACCCGCCATCTCCAATTAGTGTTAAGACACAATTCACACTAACACACACATACTGAACACACAGTCACACCTGTCTTGACAATTTTAGCCGTGTCTTTGCCGTGGAACGGCTCGTCGCTCATGCCGCAGAGGTTTTCACTGTAGACGCGGAACATGTATTCGTTGCCCATGATCAGATCGGACACAGTGCAGTTTGTCCGTCTGTTGTGCTCATAAACAGTGAACCATTCCTGGAAAGAGAAGATGGCGATGTCATTGAATTAAAGAGGTCATTTCAGCGTTGTTCGTTGAGGGATGATCAGATCTACTACCTTGGTCTTTAAGTCTGCCTTCTGGATGGTGTATCCAGTAATTTCGCTGTTGCCATCGTCCTTAGGGGGCAGCCACTCCAATGCTGCGTTGAAGCCCCAGACTTCTGCCACCTTCAACTTCAAAGGAGGTCCAGGCTTGTCTGAACGGATTACACAATAATGCCAGATGTTTCACATGTTCAACTGCAATACATTTGTCCATTAGTCCGAGGTGTCTTTGTTCCTCAAATAAATTATTTCATAGATTAATAGTTTTCAATATAGCATTGTGAGGGCAGACACGGGAAGATACAGTAACATTGCAACACAAGAAGAGCTAGATGTTAGCTGTTGCAGGGTCCTGACAACCTTACCAATAATCCTGATGACAAGGGAGGCTCTGTCCTCCATGTTCTCAATTTTGAGCACCAGCTCATATGTTCCAGAGTGCTCTCTCTCTGCCTGGCGAATGAAGAGGACGCTGTCCACGTTTGAGTTACGGACGTTCACCATCTTGGGGTCAATGGGTTCACCATCCTTGAACCAGGTGGCGACAGGGCGTGGCTTACCCTATTAGACACAGAAGTTATTCACTGTTGCAGATAAGCAACCGGCTAATGATTATAACGGTGCGCTTTGTGGAGATTTTTATTTTGCGTGTTGCATTTTGCTGTGCCGTAACTTCATTTTTTTCAGTTATTTATTTGCATTTATGAACAAAGTCTGTCGTGCAAAATATGGAACAGATCCAAAACCTTAGCAGAGGTTTGTTTCTAACCTGGAAGGGGATTGTCAGGTTGATCTTATCTCCTACTTTCCTGATGTACTTTTGTCTTAGGTCGCGAGGGAGACGGATCTTGGGATATTCTAAAGCAGTAAAAAGACATTGCTGTATTCAAATAATTAAATAATTCAAAAAATAAGGTTTAAAGTACTTGTTGACTCATGTCTGTTCACATCTAAACGTAAAGGACTCACCCATGATCTCACGGATGGTGACGGGCTGTTGCATTCTGGCAGGAGGACTACGTCCAGCGATGTTTACTGCCACCACCCTAAAGTCGATCTTCTCTCCCACGGGAAGGCCACGCACCACATAGCCCTGTCTTTCACAAAGCTCCTGGTTTGCCACAACCCACTCAGTGCCTGAAATATAAGAGAATTACACCAAGTAAATCCCAGTGAATGGGAATCATTATGTTGCGTATTATATCTGCATTTGACATTCATTGTTTCCCTGTTTTTTGTTCTTTTCCATTTTTGAACCTAAATCCCTGAAGGCTAATATCGAAAAGAAAAAAAATATATGTAAAATAAAAATAAAACAAATTGGCTAAATAATAATTGGATGAAATGGTCCATGAATGCCATAATGTTTAAAAAAATGTATACTTCTCACCTCCTTCCTTGCAGTATTCAATCAAATAGCCGTCTAGGCCCCCGGCTCCAATCTTCTCTGGGGCTTGCCACTTCAGGGTGCATGTGCTGTCTGTGACATCATGAACTGACAGACGTATTGGCTCGCTAGTTGCGGCTGTGGGGGACAGAAAGAGAGACTGAAGACAATCGCTCGGATGACTGAAGATGGGTGATGCACAATGGGAAAAAACTAAAGAAGTTGAGAATGATGGGGTAAACATGGCTGAGATATGTACCAATAGGCATGAAGGGTCTGGAGCTGATACTTGGCGGTGACATGCCAATGCTGTTGATGGCAAAGACCCTCATCTCATACATAACACCTTCAATCATCCTCTTGGCCTCATAAGTAGTCGATTCATATACATCAAAGTTGAGCTTTGTCCATCTGGAGGAGCCTTTCTTCTTCCTCTCCATGAGATAACCTAAAGGGAAAACACAAACGTCAACATGAGAATAAACACAATACTTAAATACATTTGTATTTTTCCACCCCATTTAATATGAACTGGTTGAGAAAAATGTTAGCTTTTACCTTTGAGTGCTGCGCCTCCATCAAACTTGGGAGGTTCCCAGGTGATGGTGGCACAGTCTTCTCCCACTCCCAAGCATTTGATATTCTCAGGGGGATCAGGCACATCTAAAAAAATATATATATATCATAATTAGTTTTTTAGATTCATCTGTATTGAATTTTCTTGTTGATTTTAAAAATATTTAACAACTAGAGAATTGTAAACCACAACATGGCACATCATCTGCTGCTGTGTTACCTTTGCGTCTGTGGTCATTGTACTTTTGACCTTCACTTACCCACAATCTTCACAAACAGCATAGCCTTGTCCTCTCCAGCAGGGTTGTTGACAACGATGGTGTAGTTGCCCTCATCCTCCCTCTCTGCCCCCTCTATGACGAAGCAGCTCAGGTCTTTCCTGGCCTCCACCCTTACACGGCCCTCAGTGTCTGTAATTGGCTAAATAAACAGGAATTGAAAGAATAAGGCATGACACAAGAATTTACATTCTACTGTTGTACATTGACTTCAACCAGGGCTGTGCAAAGACTTTATTAGATGGGTGGAAATGACATAGTGGCACGTCAACCATGTGCAACGTTAGAAGCAGGGTTCATGTTCACCATGCAGATACCCCAGAGAGGTACTCTGGCTATTCACTCAGGCTTCAGGGAAAAACACAGGGGCATTTGGGGTAATGGGAAGGCTATTTACTGTATGTGACACTCAGTATCTCTACATGCAGAGTTAAGGCGAGCTACAGTTATAGCTCCACTAGGCCATTTAATTGGACTACTGTCCTTGTCCAGTAATCAAGCACAGGATTTTGGACCGAAGAATGTCAGAATCTGCTACGATAGGTGGTGAAATGCCCTCTTTCAGGAACTTTTTAGCTTGTGCAGGTTGACTGATAATGTCACAGACTAAGCAAGTGGCTAACTTGTCAGCGAGCAGCTATTTTGTTAGCGAGTGAAAAACTGGTAACATGTCGAGCGTCGGTATGGATAACTTTACAACTCTGTATATTTCGTATGTTACTGTTTGGATGTGTTAGCTGAAGTTTGAGAAAATTGATTTGTATCATTTCAATCGGACTAACATGTATTTTAATAGTGTGGTTTTTATCGGACTAATAAAATAAATACATTTTTATGTCATGTAAACAAGGCAAAATAAAAAGCATGGAGGTGTTCATAGGACTGTAGTTTTTCTGGTCTGGTTGCAATAAACTGCAGCCTAGTCAAAGAGAAAAACATGGAGAGGGGAGGAGTAAGCATGGAAAAAATAACAGGCCGTTCTACAGTAACCACGGTCATGTTAGCTAAGTTATGTCTCCTAGGTAACTTGCCTATGACACATGTTTGTATCTGCTATGTGCACAGCACACCCATGACATGCAATACTTACTACTTCTCCTTTGGTCCAAAGAACAGTGGGTGCTGGCTCTCCTGTGATCTCCACATCCAGACGGAGCTTGTTGCCTGCCACCACAATGATGGTGTTTTGCGAGACCATGTTACCTGTGGTGTCCAGGTGGATCTTTGGAGGATCTGGTTAATGTGCCACACACAGAGAGAGAGAGAGAGAGAGAGAGAGAGAGAGAGAGAGAGAGAGAGAGAGAGAGAGAGAGAGGGGGGGAGAATGTGTGAAAGCGGGTTTGTGCTATGAACTACATGCAAGATATCTTAATTGATTGCCAACGGAGGTGATTTAAAGCTACCTACCTTGTCTAGGCACATAGTCAATCTTAATTTCTGTTTTGAGAGGAGAGAAAAAAAAGAGTAGTCAACATTATCTTAACTGCTGACGATTAATGTATCCGTGATAGCAGCATTGTAATCATTCCGTCTTTCTTACCCAAGAAGTTGAGTTTGGCAGAAAGTGACAGAGCATATCCCTCAGGAACAAACGTGTAGTCTCCAGCATCCTCTGGCTTCACATTGTCAATAAACAGCCGATGAAACCTGAAACAGGCAACAGGGAAGATATGATAGATGGAAAACATCTGCTTAAGTATTCTAAAAATGCTTTTGAATGCAGTCCTGTTTCCTCATACCTGCCAACATGAGTCATTTTATGGCGTTCACTTGGCATGACCTCCACTCCATCTTTGAACCACTTCCCAGTGACCTTATCATCAGACACCTCGCATTTGAACAAAGCCGAGTCGGTTGCCCTGACTGTCAGATCAGCAATGTCCTGCAACACCTCTAGTTGTTTTTCTGAATAAGGCAATGAAAAACCATAAGAGAACTGTTCAGGTAGTCGAGCAAGTGGTTGAAAGTATAGGGGGAAAGGGAATATAATGACAACATCCTGACACCAAGTGCCATGAGTTGTTAGTTTGCAAAGAGAGGTGTTAAGCCTCTGGGTCAGCGGTTATGCCCAGCTGCATCCTCAGCACTCAACAGCTTACATTCCGATTGCAGGAAACCCAGACTGAACCTAAAACCTCTCAAATGAAGTCTTACCTCTTTGATAAGTACTTCCTTGTAAGCAAATTAATCTAAATTAATAGACATATTAATAATTATCGTAACTTTTGAATGTTTTATTGACTCCACAATCACTGAAAACTGAAAAACTGAATTAGAATGCAATATTTTCCAGGGGTACCTTCCACCTCCAGCTCTCCTTTGGTATGCCCTCCATTCGTCCAAGCATGGTACATTCCAATGTCATCCAGCGTAGCCTCTGCGATGATAAGTGTGTGCTTCCTTCCATCCTTCTTGATGCGAAACTTTGAATCTTTCTCTTTGTGAAGCTCTATATCCTCAAAGAACCTGGAAAAGAATATGGAATGAGCTCTCTTTGAAACACGTCACTGCTAAATGTTTCATACAGAGTAGTGATAGTGAGCAAGAGAGGAAATAATGTTACATTTCCACTGTTCAATGATTGCTCAAATACTCCTTTGGAGAGAGCACTGTGTGACATGTGAAGATACAGTAAATACAGAATACAGAAATACAAACAGAGCTTAATTAATAAACCAAAGACAATGATTCAATATTTATGGGGAAACAAGGGCAGACCACATTTCGGAGGAAAGGAAGGCAGTAATTTTATGAAACATGAAGACCTAAGAACAGACTCTCTTTAGAGTACATAACTGTTTGAATTGGACAGATTTCTGATTTGCTCCTGCAGGGAATTAAAGCCATGGCAGAAAAGAAGTTTGACTGAGCCTATGTTGCTAAATAACTGATATACTGACCACATGACGTGGGCGCCCTCCTCCGACACCTCAATCTCGAACTCCACCCTCTCACCAACCACCACATGATAGTCATCCATCAGCTTGGTGATGGTAATAGGGGGCTCTGGGTAGAGCAGAAACCAGGAGAATTGTAATGTTAATTCCATAAGGTTTATACATTCATTCATTATTTATGTCAGATTTTCACTGTCAAAATTAAATAGAAATATGCTGCACCTTTTACAAACACCTCTGTGAAGGTTTTTTCCTCGCCAACAACGCACTCATATGCAGCATCATCAGCCAGGGTCGTCCTATTGATGGTAAGTGTTCTGACATTCCCGTTTGTCTCCATGACATACCTTGAAAAAGTGACAGACGGTTTAAAGGTGAAACGGAGGGCTGAAGTATTTCTTTATCAAAATGTTGAAAAGTCTTATATGGGACATATGTCAAATACTATCACGAGATATACCTCATATAACAGGATCAAATACCCTAATAAATACCCTAATTTCCTTAGACACTTTCAGAGAGATCTATTACATGAGCTTGTCGCTGAGGGCTGTAATTGTTTTGTATAGTTTTTAATATTTTGTCTTTTAACAGGAATTCTTATGCTTGATATGTTGTCATTGATGTTGTTTTTTTTTCTGTTATTGACGTCTGATGTTTCTATAGTTTTTATTGTTTTTATTTTATTATCTTTTATTGCTATACTCTTTTGTATTTTTTTATGATTTTAAATTAATTGTATGTTAACAGGGCACCATTGATAATGACACCTCAGTCTCAATGGATTCCCCTGTATAGATAAAGGTTAACAATAAAACATAACAATAACAAAAAATATCGAACAGACCAAGTTTATGCGTTTCAGTTTCCACCTGCACCATAGATTTGTATCTATGGTGCAGACTGGAAACAGACTGGGAATGTTTGTGATGGGGATACCCCCCAGGACTGTATAGATTTAACAGCCTAAAAGGGTCTTGGCAGGTCAACCTGCTCAACCCTCCTGGAGGCTCCTTATGACCGCCTAAAATAAACCGTGTTGATGGCAGCATCGCCTCAGAGCGTGACTTTTTGCGGCACAGGTAATTTTAGCTTGATATTTTTAATATACTCCCCATCATGCCCATCTTCTAGCTTGATGATTAATATGATACAGCCCAAGACTACTGTGGAAATAAGCATATGTCTTGGATCTTATCGAACAGAGCTTTGCACGGGGGGGGGGGGGGGGGGGAGGCACTGAAAATGGTCTAAGTGAACTTAAGATAAGAGGTGTGGGTGTGCATGTGTTTGTGAGCACGTACTTGGCCGAGGGCTTGATCTCCTGGCCGTTCTTCAACCACTTGGCCTGGCAGTTGGGATCAACTACTTCACAGGTCAGGACAATCTTCTTGCCCTTTTCCACCGAGTAGCAAGATTCAAGTTTCTTAAGGAAAGCTGGGATTGCAGGAAAAAAAGGGGGAAAAGTTTAGAATCAACAACCATCAACCTTCCTTCTCTTTTTCTCTGTCAAGTTTCATGGTGCTCGAACTCTTGCCTACTTTCTCTCCCCTTGCATTCTTTGCCCTCTTTTACTCCACTGAGGTCAATTCCCCCTACTAATTAATCTCCTTCAGACTTCAAACCCCCCCTCGACCTCTTCCCCTCCCTTCACCTCCTGCTTGACCTGACTTACCCTCGCAAACCTTGGGCTCAACCACCTTCATCTTTTTCAGACGTTTCAGCATGCCCCTCAGGTCGGTGATGCCATACTCAAAGGCGATTTTCTCATATTCGCTCGGATGGGCAGTCTTCAGCAATTCCCACACATCAATCTTTACCTCCTCTTTCTGAGGTCTCTTCTTCCTGTCGGTCGAGGAAAATTCAGAGGATGTGTCAGTGTGCAACTAAAACTGGAGAAGGAAACAGTCATAGTGTCTACTTGGTTATTTTTGCCAACAAAATAACACTCAGATTCTCACTTTTTGGCAGCTTTCAGCAGAGCACTGAAATCCAGATCTCCATCATCCTCCCCGGCATCCCTGTGTGTTTGGAAATGAACATAATATACAAAGCACACCGTGGGACCAAATCAAGCACAGCCTTCTGACAATATTGAAGTAACACTGCCATATACACTGTCATGTTACACCTATGCTGAAAGACAAATACACACACAAGCTGTAGGCGCCTTGGAAAACATTATAAATAGTCTACATATGCATTTTCACTACACTGTATTTGCATCCACGCAATGGCCACTGAGATGGTGCTGAAATGCAATCCAACGGACACTTACGATCTCTTGAAGGCAGACAAAATATCTGCCTGCTCCTCCTGCTGTGCAGCTGTAATGAGAATAAGTTTCAGAACATTAAGAGTTAAATTAACTTAGGTTAAGTTAAGGAATGCAATCTACAGTATATCAGTGTCAGGAGGCCAGATTGCCTTTTCCCTTACCTGCTACCTCCACATCAAAGGTTGAGCTGTCACACTTGTCTTTTGCTGTCACCTCACACCTGTAGCCCCCGGCGTCTCCAGCCACCACTTTGATGATCTTCATTTCATAAGTGTAGATCTTGAGGAGAATATATTAATTGATTAATTATCGTTTTTGTTGTTGTTCCTGATGTAAGAGGATCGGGTCACACAGCACATGACAGTGATATCTCCATCTAACACACACACCTTGGTATTTCTGTCATAAGTTTCTTTGAACTGCATATGTTTCCCAGCCTTACTGCCGAGGTCCATCCACTTGCCCTTCAGCCATTTCATGACGGGTTTCCTCGTTAGGGTGGTGGAGTCAACCTTGGCGATGATAGTGACATCCCCACCTGCCAACCACAAATAACAATTAACTCTCATATGCATGAGTTTAGCAGAGGAAGGGAAGACGGAGACGGGACGAGTAGGAGAGAGGGCAGGGTGGATATTGTGTATTGCAGTTAGATGGGTTCAGTGGAGCGGGAATGACACACACACACACAGTATATTATATTATCTTTTTTTTATATAATTTTCTATCCATACATTTGCGTTTCTTACCTGCAACAGTGTGTACATTTTCTGGCGGCTTCAAAACGAAGAGTCCAGACAGTTCAGTCGACCCAGACTCTGAAAAGATGGAAATAGAAATGAGCTCACATAGTTCTTCAACTTTGATTGGATTCAAGACAAGCACTGACAGAACATGTAGGAGAGCCATTCGATGGCATCGGCAACATCCACAGTGTACATTCTGAAGTGCAAAGGACACAAAGGAAATTTTTATGAACAACCATTAACAATTCGGAACCACTCACAGACTGTGTACAAATATATGCAACATAACAAACACTTTAACACCAAACACCAACAGCATTTGGCTAAGCAGAATAAAAAACAGCAGAGGGGAAATTATAAATTACCTGTTTCTGCAATTGTCATTACTGAAAAGTAAGATTACTGTGCATATTTTGTGGTTTGTGAACGACAAACATTTTTATAATCTGTTACTGTGCGGTTCTTTATAGACGATATCGGTCACAAGTAATGCTGTTTTCTACCTTTTCATTTCAAAATGGTCACAGGGCATACGCTTCTTTCGGTACATGAACTAAAACGCAATTGGCAGCTTTGCCTAATGCTTAGAAACTTACAGAACATAAAGTCATCTGAACAGTACAGCACGTCATGCCCTAAACTCAAAACACATATAAGGACAAGAGAGCGGTGGTCGGATGTTTCGTTTGTTCGGTCATGCAGGAGGTCCCGTGACCCATATATCATTACCAATTAGAAGGTCCAGAATGTGTTTGTGAACTCTGACAGTGCTAAGTATAACACATCAGCACTTACTACTTGTATCAACGATTTGGCATTCAAGGTGCACATCAAGAAACAATGCATACTAAGCGTAAACATAATCATCTAAAAATAAGTCCCTGCTTAATGTTACATATTACATTTTTTTTTACCTTGCCTTACGATTCAAAATGACCAGTTTTACAACCATATACAGGCAAATGCTCAGAAATATGTCACTGATGACATAACACATATGTTGGCCAACACATAGGATGCATACAGTACATTACATTTAATAGCATCAAATCTGCATGCAGTAGATCACAGTCCTACACTGTGCATTCGACTCGCCCTTACCATCCTCTGCAACGTGTGGCTCAGCTGGGAAAAACAAATATCCCGTTTAACATATGGAAGTATAACTATTTGTTGTTATACTGTACCATAAGTCGGTGTACACTCATGGGGTAAGACAAGGCACAAAATTACAGGACAATTATTCTCTAGAATTATTGCATTAATACACAGAAGAGTGAAATGCAATCAAAACAGAAGTTTACACGTGAAGGTCAGATCATGACTGTTATCAGAGAGTAATCAAATACGTTGATTACTGCACCTGTATCCGCCAAACTTGGGATACATTGAAATCACTTTGGCTGCTTCTTTTGGACTGACTGGACTTTTGGACTGATCTTGCAAGGCTGCAGGCCATTACCTTACCCCTTTCAGAGAATGTGTATTTCAGGCGGCTTAAATAAACCACTGAAGTGTGACTTAAAATACTATTTTTTTTAATTTTTTTTAAACCCAATTTGTTCAGTTTCCCTCTGCATATACCATAAGACTAATGCAACTCTGGGAAGCTGTACACCAATGCTCTTATAACATTCTAAAAATGTCCATGGCAGGAATTGTTTTTCTTCTTGAAAAAATGAATTAATTGGCAGTTACTGACATCTCAAATGCATTAGAAATACTGGTGCAAGTGGTCCAAAACAGTCTGCAGTTGGCAAAGTGATGATAATCCCCCCTCACACACTCTACTCTATATACCCGTGGGAATAGCTTTAGCCAGCCTTGGTATGAGAAGCACATCCCACACAGAAATTCCCCTTTAATAGACACACTGATGACAAAATCAGTGTGCTGCAATTCCCTCTCTGGAGTCAGACATGTAAAAAATCAACTCAAAGCCAATGGCTTACGAGTAAAGAATGTCCTCCTACACAGTGGATGCACCATTCTTTGATATTCTTCATATCCCATTAGTGACTACTGCACACTTATAAAACTCTATTTAGCTACCTGGAGACAACATTAGGATCTACATGATTAAAAAAAAACATGTGCTGGATACCAACCAGCTAAAATGATCTATTAAACCACTTAGTGGTCATAAAATTATCATTCATCTAAACATAGCTTGTTTGTGGCCATAACGTAGTAGACATGAGTAATGGTTCTCCCACTTCTCACCTAGTCACGCTCTACCACTGTGCTCGCTCACAGATCATGCTGAGCTCAGTCTGGAATCCACCTTCAGAGACAAGGATGACGAGGTGTGCACTCATAAATGCCGATAAGAGATAAACAGATGGGAAGAAGCCTTGGTATGACCAGCACCACAGGGCCCACTGCGCAAAGTATAGCGATGACAACCAGTAACTAAACTTAACATGTAATGATCCCATCTGCGTCCACCCTGGCTGCCAGAACACTTTCTTGGCCCAGCAGACAATATTTCAGTGAAAATTTCAGCTCTGCAGCCAACCTCCCCTAAATGGCAACCTTCTTGCGAGGACACAAATCAGCCATGCCCCTCATCCAAGGGTTGCCCAACCGGACACAGCCTAAAAGGGAACAGCCTTGATTGACAATTTGGCCATCTTTTTTGGCTCACCAGGCTGGGTTATAGGACCAAATAGACCTGACGAATGCTTCAGACTTCTGTGATTACTGTATATGCACTGCACAGAAGCTTACGGACGTCTAAGTTACGGACTTCTCAGTTGCCACCTCTAGTTAAGGTGTCTAAGTAGGGAAAGGAAAATATTTTTCATGTCAGTGTCCCACCCTAAAGGCACAGGCCAATTCACATATGTTGAAGGGCAGCGAAATGAATTAGCAGTGTTTAGCTGCCTAGGAGTTTTGGCACTTTGATAAACATCCTCCATCCAATCTACTGCTAATCAGTCTGGATAGAGCAGACGTCCAACGCATCACTGTGGGAGCCGTGCCCTTGAAAGAACGGAACAGACAGGGACAGCTTTGTAACATGAGTAACGGATTTTGAATTTCTCTTGTAAAACACGATCTGTGGTGCAACATGTTTTTTTAGACAGTTGACTTATAAATCACGCTGCATGGCTGTGATTTCAGAAAACATGGTTAAGTTAGCAGGCCATCTACAGGCCTTTGGTTTCCGATAAAGAATGAGACTCGCCTGGGAATACAGAACTTGTGCAGTTCAGAGCCACTGAGTCGGAGGTGTTCCCTTTGATATCTTGAATGACTTCCCTGCTTGAGCTCTGAGCTACGTGTCATAAAATTGGATGACATTTGTTATGTTATGTTAGCGACAACAGCTGCCATTGCTCTACGATGACTGTTACAGTAACACGTGGCCCACAGCTGTGTTTTCCACTCTCATTGTTTAAATTGCCAAGAGCTGGTTCCATAGGTCACAGATTGGATGGGCACTGGGTAGCCTTCCTTACATGGAGAGACTGATTCTGAATTGCTGCGAGCATATAAACAACATAAGGTGTCAGTGAGGTGTCTGGCATTATCAACTGATACCAGCAGTAGAGGACACAACAGGTGAACCAGACAACAATCATGTTATGCAATTCACTGCAAAAGAGACCGCTTAAGTCAGTTCTTTATTTTCTCTTTTGAAACAGCAAATGATCTGATGTGTTATAGGCCTGAGGTGTGGCATATTCTGAGGTGTGCTACTACAGAGTTGCAAGATTCTCTGAGGTTGATTTTTGGCAGGGATTTACATGCAGAGTCACCCTTCACACTTATTTTGCGTTTAGGATTGTAGATCTTATCTCTATGACATATCATATTTTAGTTAAACGATGCATTTTGTCTTACTGGCTTATGAGCTGGCACTTTATGACCACTGTAAAGCAACCAACAAACAAACAAATAAAACCAATTGTTGCAAATCCATTTAAAGAGCAATACATTTTCATGTTGTAATTTCAGTCCAAATTAAAGTAGTCAAAATAATTTCAAATAATTGAAATAGACCCAGGTCCATTTAAAATGTAATATATTATGTGACATCTTGATTAACACATAATCACCTAGGAACACTCAAACCTCAAACATACTTTTGTGGAGGCAAAAGTAGATTATCAATATGTCGATATAAACATTGCTATTTTCTTACCATCCCCATCAGCTTCTGAATCTGTTACAGACAAGGGAGCAAACTTAACTAAGATGCTACAGGTAGGAAGCAAATGCTTGATGAGATGGAGCACGGTTACAACAGTGACCAAAAAAACAAACCTAAAACATAAAAAGCATGCACCATCACATTGCATTTGTATTCATATTGTAAGTTGACGTGTTTTAATTTGACATGTTAAGCTTTACTGCAAGCAAAATAAATAAACAAAAGGAATAATAAAAGGAGCACATACATAAATAGAACACATTCAGCAGTAGAACCAGAACTTAACATATAATATTGCATACTGCACTTTGAAATACATTGGTAACATAACTGACAGTGTTGCACATATAACAAAAAGTTAGGTATACACATAAAATATGTATAGAAATAACAGTTTGATATGAAAAAAACAACATAACATGCAATGCATATCCTGTTATTCACGTCATAGCAGCGTTAACAGTTATTGACTTTCCACCAGTTATTTTTTAAATTGAACAAATTAAATTACATAAACATAAAACAGACAAGAGTCATGCAGATATATTCATGTTCACACACTGTGGCTCAAATGTGCACTCATATGGGAGTACATTTGGTGGATTATATAGAGGAACATGTTCAACCAGAAATTTGGATTCTGCCTTACCTGGGTCTGCTGGGGGTGCGTCTAGGGAAAATAAGTCAAAATTAGCTTCTGTCCCAATACATTCTGTCGTTATTCAATACATTTGACATTGTTATAGATGAGAGCTTCCTCTCAATGATTTATTGAGATTGAAACTTGTATGAATTTGGTCATAATTGAGGAAGCCATGGAGAAAGTGAATAGAACATCTGGATTATTCCCTGACACTAACGGGTGCCTACCATCATTTGCTGGCTGTGGTTTAGCTGAGGTTTGCTACTACTGAGTAGCAAAAGCCCAGAGGGGGATTTTCAGCAAGGATTTTCATGCAGATCCACCCTTCAAACTTATTTTGCATTTATGATTGTATTTTTTTAAACAATGCAGTTTGTGTTGCAGCCCTATGAGCTGAAATGTATGGACCACTGTAAAGATAGCAACCAACAAACACACAAAAACATTTCTTAGAGTAGTCAAATCTGTTGCAGACAAGGAAGCACGCTTAACTAAAATAAAGGTGCTACATGTAGGAAGGAAGCAAATGCTTGATACTGCATAACAGATGGAGCATGTTTGCAACAGTGACGAAAAAACAAACCTGAACAGAAACGGCATGCACCATCACATTGCCTACAAATCCACCTTGTTTTCATACTATAATTTGAAGTGTTTTAATTTGACATGTTAACCTTTACTACATGCAATAAAATAAAATAAATAAATAACAAGAATACACATAAAAAGAACACATACAACAGTAGAAACACAAAGAACAGAATTGAACATAAAATACATGATTGCATACTTGGAAATACATGTAACATAACTGACAATTATGCACATGAAACAAAGAGTTAGACATCACATATACTATATTGTATATGTATATAACAGGCCAACATGAAAAAACAACATAACATTCAATGCATTATCCTATTATTTTTTATTGAATAATTATTTTTTTTGTTTTGCAGATAAATTCTTATATTTCAGCAGCGACAGAAATGCATAGCTGAACAGTATGCAAGTCGCCTGAGACCAAACTGATAGACCTTGGACAATCAAACACACAAGAGCCATGCAGATACTGTAATTTTCACACAATGTGGCTCATATGTGCACTCATATAGGAATACATTTGGTGGGTTATATTGACGAACATGTTCAACCAGAAATTTCAATGCACGGGATTCCGCCTTACCTCCTTCTGCTGGAGGTGCATCTATGGAAAATAAGTTAAAAGCAAGTTAGCTTGGGTCCCAATATGTACTGTCGTTATTCACAACATTCGGTCATAATTGAGGAAGCTGAGAAGAAAATGAATAGAAAGTTTAAATTATTCCCTGACACTAAGAGGTGCCTACCATCTGTTGCTGGCTGCGGTTCCGCGGCTGCGCAAATAAAAAAGTGATGGTAGATTCAGTGATCGAAAACAGAAAGATGATGGGACGAGGACAACATTACATTAGGGGATACGGCGAAGGGGATACGGCAAGGCGAAACATCTCCGGATAAACTCAACCAAAAACACATAAACAGAGACAACATTTGACATCGTTGTAAATGAGAGCTTCCTCTCTATTATTTATTGAGATTAAAGTTAATTTAAATACATTTGGTCATAATTGAGGAAGCCGTGGAGAAAGTGAGTAGAACATCTGGATTATTCCCTGACACTAAGGGGTGCCTACCATCATTTGCTGGCTGTGGTTTAGCTGAGGTTATTACTGAGTAGCAATAGCCCCACGGGGGATTTTTAGCAGGGATTTTCATGAAGATCCACCCTTCAAATTTATTTTGCATTTAGGATTGTATACTGTATCTTATCTCTACGGCATATCACAGCAGTGATTTTTTTTAACCAATGCAGTTTTTCTTGCAGCCTTATGAGCTGACACTTATGGACCACTGTAAAGATAGCAACCAACCAACAAACAAACAAACACACAAACAAACAAACAAACAAACAAACAAACAAACAAACAAACAACAACTTTTTTTGTACTGTGAGGAGAAAAAATAGATCTTAAGGCTGTATTAATCAAGCAGAATATTTAATCAAAGAATAGAGGCTTCATGTTCCTGGGTTCTTAGAAATGAAGGTCCATTCCTGACCCCAGCAGCACATATGCTATCAGGGTGAAGAATGGCAAAGATCAGACACCAAGTCACATATTCTATACTTTAAAAACAATGCATTCCGTTCATCGAAAACAACAATGCAGTGTGTTTCGATTGGCCAGTCATGTGTGTGTGTGTGTGTGTGTGTGTGTGTGTGTGTGTGTGGGGGGGGGGGGGGGCTGATACAGTCTGATCAACACAGTAGGGGGGGTCTGAGCATAAGACAATAAAAAAGGTGTAACCTGTCTGAGAGGTTGTGGTGTGGAATAAGCATTTGAGGAATCTGTCATGTCAGTATACAGTCCTGGACAAAAGTCTTGTCGCTTATCAATTTTGTAGAAACAACAGCTTATAAACTGACTTTTAATTAATCCATTGGTTTTAAAAAATTTCTCATATGAAAGCTAAAACCCTCCCAAATTATGTTTAATATACTAAAATAAATTTGCTTCACTACAGAAATATTGATCATTTAATGAACACAGAAAGGTCAGATTTTGGCAAGACAAAAGTCTTGTTGCCTACAGAGAGTAATGTGAAAATTGAACAGATAATTTACCTCAAATACAAAAATATGTTGCATAACATCAGTGAATTAAGTAGTGGTGCTGTGAGATCCATATTTAATATCTTGTATGACTTCCATGAGCTTGAAGGACTGCATCCATGCGGTTCGACAATGATTCATACAATTTATTGATGAAGTCATCAGGAATAGCAAAGCAAGCAGTCTTACATGCCTCCCAGAGTTCATCAAGATTCTTTGGTTTGGTCTCCCATGCTTCCTCTTTCATTCTACCCCAGACATGCTCAATGATGTTCATGTCTGGTGACTGGGCTGGCCAGTCCTGGAGCACCTTGATCTTCTTCGCCTTGAGGAACTTTGATGTAGATATGGAAGTATGCGATGGAGCAACCATGCAAATTCATCTGAAGATTAATCTGAGAAATCCACCTTCCAGGTCGAATCAGAGCTAAACAAAAGGCAATTAAAAAAAAACGTGTGGCATTTTCTAAGGCCCACAGCCTGCTAAAAGCATGGACGCTGGAAAAGTGGCAGAAGGTGGATTTCTCAGATGAATCTTCGGATGAATTCCATCACAGCCGTCGCAAATATTGCAGGAGACCTACTGGAGCCTGCATGGATCCGAGATTCACCCAGAAAACAGTTAAGTTTGGTGGCGGAAAAATCATGGTCTGGGGTTACATCCAGTATGGGGGTGTGCAAGAGTTTTGCAGGGTGGAAGGCAATAAAATAGCCTAACATATCAAGAAGAATTAGCTACCTCTTACATTCCCAACCATAAAAGGGGTAACATTTTGCAGCTCCATCGCATACTTCTACATCAAAGTTCCTCAAGGCGAAGAAGATCAAGGTGCTCCAGGACTGGCCAGCCCAGTCACCAGACATGAACATCATTGAGCATGTCTGGGGTAGAATGAAAGAGGAAGCATGGAAGACTAAAGCAAAGAATCTGGATGAACTCTGGGAGGCATGTAAGACTGCTTTCTTTGCTATTCCTGATGACTTCATCAATAAATTGTATGAATCATTGTCGAACCGCATGGATGCAGTCCTTCAAGCTCATGGAAGTCATACAAGATATTAAATATGGATCTCACAGCACCACTACTTAATTCACTGATGTTATGCAACATATTTTTGTATTTGAAGTAAATTATTTGTTCAATTTTCACATTACTCTCTGTAGGCAACAAGACTTTTGTCTCGCCAAAATCTGACCTTTGTGTGTTTATTAAATGATCAATATTTCTGTAGTGAAGCAAATTTATTTTAGTATTAAACATAATTTGGGAGGGTTTTAGCTTTTATATGATTTTTTTTTAAACCAATGGATTAATTAAAAGTCAGTTTATAAGCTGTTGTTTCTACAAAATTGATAAGCGACAAGACTTTTGTACGGGACTGTAGTATTATGCAGGAGAAATACAATATGCAATATCTCTCATGACACTATATGTATTTCTCTCATCACAGTACAACAATCCATTTAAACAGCAACACATTTTAATTTTATAATTTCAGTCCAAATTAAAGTAGTCAAATATGTTGCTGACAAGGAAGAAAACTTAACTAAAAGAAAGATGCTACATGTAGGAAGCAAATGCTTGATAACAGATGGAGACAAATACACAAACCTGAACAGAAATAGCATGCACCATCACATTGCATGAAAATCCACCTAAATCCAATCCACCTTGTTTTCATACTGAAAGTTGAAGTGTTTTAATTTGACATATTAAGCATGCAAAATCAATATTTAAAAAAATTAATAACAAGAATACATACAGTACACAAATAGAACACATACAACAGTAAAAACACAAAGACACCAGAACTTAAACATAAAATACAATTTTGCATACTGCGCTTAGAAATACAATGGTAACATACATGTAAATTAGGCTACAATGTTGCAACAAAGAGTTAGGTATACACATAGCATATACTATATAGTATATGTGTATAACAGGCCAACATGAAAAAACAACATAACATGCAATGCATTATCCTATTCTTTTTTTATTTATTAATTTTTTTGTTTTTGTTTTCCATATTAATTCCTATATTTCAGTGGCGACGAAAATGCATAGCTGAACATTATGCAAGTCGCCTGAGACCAAACTGATAGATACATTGGAAAATCAAACACACAAGAGCCATGCAGATACTGTAATTTTTACACAGTGTGGCTCATATGTGCACTCATATAGGAATACATTTGGTGGGTTATATTGACGAACATGTTCAACCAGAAATTTCAATGCACGGGATTCCGCCTTACCTCCTTCTGCTGGAGGTGCATCTATGGAAAATAAGTTAAAAAAATTAACTTGGGTCTCAATATGTACTGTCGTTATTCACAACATTCGGTCATAATTGAGGAAGCTTAGGAGAAAGTGAATAGAAAGTTTAAATTATTCCCTGACACTAAGAGGTGCCTACCATCTGTTGCTGGCTGCGGTTCCGCGGCTGCGCAAATAAAAAAGTGATGGTAGATTCAGTGATCGAAAACAGAAAGATGATGGGACGAGGACAACATTACATTAGGGGATACGGCGAAGGGGATACGGCAAGGCGAAACATCTCCGGATAAACTCAACCAAAAACACATAAACAGAGAACACTTGCAGATATGTGCTCACGCTTCACATGCCTGCGGTGATACAGTAACCTAAAGGTCATCGTGAGTGACAGATGTGGCAAATGCATACAGTTGCAGTCAGTCAGTGACAGTGTACATTAAAAATCCATATAGATGGCTCGTCTTGCTTTCTTTGTATCATTGTATCAACAAGTTCAACTCAAAATCAAGAAAGTGCTTTTTTCTCTTTTTTTTATCGACAACACCAACAAAGAAACAAGAACATGACTTCCCATTAGACTAATCATCAACACACAACAACCAAACAGAAAGAAATGGACTCACATAATGCTGTGATGCAAATTATACATGTGTGCAGAGTACATGACAGATTCACTGCTACATTACATTGAGGAAATAAAATCTGTCACCACACACACACTCGAGATGTCGTTGTGACACATGCTGTAGGCAAGCTCGGAAAGTGGCATAATATATTGCATTATCTTCCTTCATGTGTTGTCTCATAAGATGTGATTGACTTATAAAAGCCTGTCCTCTTTCACAGCCTCAATTTATAATCTACGGCGGAACCACTTGTTCTGTATTATTCAGATAAATACCCTGACTGATTAGTTCCAATGCATTTTTCAACACTCAATCCCACACCATGTGAATGCGATGAATCACTCAAAGTCAAAAAAAGAAAACAGAAAATAATAAAGAAAATCATTGTCCCTCACCCTCTTGGGCTGGCTGCTCCGGGGCTAAAATGAGTGGATTTATTTTAGAATGCAAATGAAAAGTAATAGCCCCATTGGTACAAAATATATATAATTGTCGCTATTTTTATCAGTGTGTAAAATCCGGAACCAGTATCACATGACCAGCATTGTTCTCATTGTGCCGTCTGTGTTGCTAGATTTCTTTGAAGACAGTTGAGTAAACAGCTTCAGTAATATGATAATGTGTTGTGTAGTATAATCTTGGTAGAAAATGCCTGAGGGTTAAAAATTTGAACATACAGATCGCAGGCTGGCATACAGTAGTCTACATGAAAAAGAGATTTACCACCATGATAAAAAAATAATAAGGTTGATATATGAAGAATCGGTGTGCTCGTTATGCACCCTCAGAAGTCAGAGCATGCACTTGCTTGACATGGGCCGCCTGACATGATATGTGAGCAAAAGTGAATATGTGAGAGCTGTAATCAAGTCACTGTGTGATAATCTAAGGCGCACAGAAGGTCAGTGGGAAAATGATGTGGAGCAGCTGACTCACCCTCCCCCTCCGGTTTAGCTGAGAAATAGAAACAGAAGAAGACAACCATTAGAAAAATTTTCATCTCTACATGTAGGCTATCTCTCACAGGTTAACAACATATCATTTCCTACTACAGTACTTATCTTTTTAGTGTGATTTGGGGAGTCCTTTATATCCCAAATATTTTTTTAAAGTCATGATGAATGTTCAACCATAAAACTGTACTTGATGTATCATATTTAACTGGATGCTGGTCGGAAACTGATGGATGTATTATGTAATGGTTATTTTAGGAATGTTTTTTTAATACATCAGATTTCATGGTTAAGCTCTTAATCTTGGACCATAAATATGAAATACCACCTACCAGGAAAGAGGATACACGCTGATGAAATGGCCACCTATAAAAATTCTATTGCGCTCAGTAAATTCTGTAACTTTGTAAACGGATGCTGTTGAACTTCAACACACCGCCTGTACTTTTTGGCAAGACATGTTCCTTTGGTCAAATTGGAGCTTCAGTGAGGAGAAAGTGGTTGTCTCATGGAGAGATGGAGCGCTGCGTGCGTGTAATTGTTGAGGCCTAAATCTGGTAAAGGGAAATTCTTCACTAAAATAGAAGCCGATAGTGTATACCCCACTGCTCGAGTGTCTCCCTTGGGGTCACTGCAGTAGCTGGTAAAGGCCAAGGACGGTGTCTTATGACCCTCTTGGTGTCATGCGACTTAAGTTGATTCTGCCTCCTTGAATAGTCTGACGGGTATGTCCTTGTTTGCTCTACTCTGCTCACATACCCTTCTTGCTATAATAGGTGAAATGACATCATATTTGCATGGATGTTAGAGCAATATCATTATTTTGTTTCTCTTTTGCCAATAACTTCATTATATGTAATATCTTCATCCCAACAGGAGAAATTGTATTAGCATTGATTTTAATGCTATTTATGGCTTCTTACATTACAGTGACTAGCACATCTCTGAGTTCTAAGTAACAAAAGTCCCAAAGTTACAGAGCATGATCCTTTGTAAGCACAAAAAAGGAACCTTTGCAAATGGTACTCGCTACACACTTTGGTGTAAGTCAACACTACACACGCCCCCTTGAGAGCATGGAACACCTGTTTTCAGTGTAAATCTGCATCCGCATCTGCTAAGTCAATCTACTTGAGGGGAGAATCTTGATCATCTTCAACAAGTTTGTGATAAAGCAGGGCAATGCACTTCTGAATAGCTGCTCTTTGCGGTTTAAATGTTCCCTTCAGAGACCGTCTGCGGTATCATACTGTATATTGGCAAAGTTGTCAGATTTGTGGTTGAGTGCATGTATAATTAGGAGCTATGTTGTTGGATGTAATTTCTTTGCTTGTTTGTTTATTTCCCAAAGCTTAATTTCTTTATTGTTTCATGCCGTGTATATGTAAAGGTTGTTGTAGTAAAGGGCCTGTATATATGTATTGTCCTCAGTTACCTTTAGTTTATTTCTGGAAGCTTGAGTTATCAATATATTTTTCCTTTTGCAGTTCATCTTTAATGGTTTGTTGTGATCAGTCTGTTCCGTATTCGGCACGCTAAGAAAAGTAGTGATCGCAGTCCAACACCTGACTTAGAAATCAAACTTCTAATTTGAAAAAAAGGTAATACAGCTGCCATAAGCAAAACCAGAGAGAAAGGCTCCTGCAGAAGAGCTGGCCTTGGAACGGAACAAGGCAAGGCAAGTCATTGAGGGAAGTTAAGTTAAGTTACTTTATTAGTCAATAGTTGTATAGAAATTTGTCTTTCCACATATCCCCTCTCAAGTTATCGCACTTCGGAGGGGGTCAGAGCGCAGGGTCAGCCGTAGTACATCGCTCCTGGAGTCCTGGAGCAGTTTTGGGGTTAAGTCTTGTTCAAGGACACAATGATGGTAGGCACTGTAGATGTAATACCAGCCACTACTAGTTTTACAACTAAAACCCTCCACCCACTTTGATACTGTGCAATGATTTCCTATTGACCACATCCACTAAGAATGGATTGCGTGCACTAATATCTCCATTAATTGCGACGAAAAAGGTGCTCCTGGTCCCACGAGGGGTGGGTGGCACAAGGAGACACCCGAAAAAATAAATAAAAATCATGTTACAAAAAAAGAGAAAAAGATGAATTGCATACTATTACAAAAAAAATATGACCTCAACAAGGTCATTCTCCTCCCACTTCTGTGCTGGAGCATGTGATGCAACATTTTGAGTATTTTATCCAGGCGGAGATGCAGGAGAAGGGCTCGCGGATCCACGTGGATCTTAACTTGATGCACTGTGGTATTAATTGCACTATAAATAAAATTGTGTTGCGACCACGGTGAAGACACGCAGCAGGCAGTAACGGGTCTCTTCCCAGGCGGGACTGTTTCAGGCAGCACCGTGCGCTTTTACGCTTTACGCATGTTGCCAAGACGATCAGCAAGGATTTGATGGTGATAAATGTTCTAAAATCTGCTTCACCTCCACACAGGTCGGCTGTTACACAAAGATCACAGGTTTATACGGTGACATTGTTTTAAAAAAAGCAGACCTTATTAGATAAACCTGAGCTCCATCATCACCGTTTTTCCTATAAAAGTACACAACCCACCTCATGTAGATTTCCCCCATAATATGACTCAATATCAATTCAATATAATTTAAAGTAGGGCTGTCAAGTGATTAAAAAAATTAATCTAATTAATTACAGGCTCTGTGATTAATTAATCTAAATTAATCGCATACTTATATGACACTTTTATACCTGTTTATAAACAGCTGTATAGCCTACTACAGTTTGTTTCTCTGTCTCTCTCTGTCTCTCTCTCTCTCTCTCTCGCGCGCGCTCGCTCGCTCTCCGTCTCTCGTAACTTCTGTCTCCTCCCCTCAGGCAGCTTTATACATGAACTAGCGCCGAATTTTCTCAAAAAAACAAGCAGACAAAATTACGACTTTCCATCTCCCACAACAGACAGCGCTGCACTGCCACCATTTCGTAGCCTACTCATAGGCAAAAATATTGACACACACACACACACACACACACATACACACACACACACACACACACACACACACACACACACACACGGGGCGGGTGCTAGACAGCTAGCAAACAAAATTGGAGGAAGATTGAGAGATAGGCCTACTGTTTTGAACCTAGCCTACATTGTTGCACCCACTAAATAAATAATGCACGGACACTGCGGAGAATTAAGTAAGATGTCTTCCTACCTTCATGCATCCCATAAACCGTCCATAGAGCCCTCGAGTCGGCCCCTTTCCCTTGCTTCTCTCTTTACCTTTCTCCCTTTAACCCACGCGCCCGGCCCGGCGAGCTACAGGTGCAGCTCCGCACCACTTTTGCACCGGGTCAAAAGGCATTATAGAAGTGCGATTAATCTGCGTTAATTTTTTTAATCGCGTTAATTTTTCTGTGATTAATTAATCGAAATTAACGCGTTAATTTGACAGCCCTAATTTAAAGCATTGAAAAGAGAGAGGGAGACAGAGAGACAGAGAGAAGGGTAGTATAGAAAGTTTGCGCGACTTCAGTACACAAGTTTCATACGCGGTAACTGCTCCACTAAAACAGCTTGTTGCAATTAGCGCTGGCCTTTGAGAATAAGGTGCTATTCGCAACAACGCTTATTTGCAAAGGAATGGAGCAATTTTGTGCTTTATTTTGGATATTCCCTTATTTAAATACATTCAAATGGATCAGGCGCTCCCAGGGTGCTGTCTGCTCCACAGGGCAGTTCCAGCGCAGTCTGCGCGTATTTCCCCCTTTTGCGCATGCTCTGTGGACAGGGCGCTATTTTTCTCTCATTTGCACCGGTTTAGCAGCCGCAAAAGGGGCGCAATCCTTTAATGGATGTGGCCATAAGTGTGGACCAAAAGGACACTTTATACGCACATGGGTAAAGTACAGAACCCAGATACAGAAGACTACAAAAGTAACCTTAAATTGTTACCTAATTGGTGGTACTAACACTCAAAAATATTCCATACGGGCAAACCCAAACAAGCCTGGCTTATTTGGTAAACTTGCTTTATGAAACAGTCTTCAAAATAGTCTTCGCCCCCCTTTCAGGTTTACTACTGGCAGGTTGATTTACAGTGTGTCATGGCCAAACCTGGACCTCTGGGTGTCCCACAAAGTTTATGAAGCTATCTCGGCAGCACATTACGTAATGCATGTTGGTGTGGATCTGGTTTAAGCAAACATGCATAAAAATGTCATTTATCCTCCCCGTATCTAGTTACAGGTATTTGCAGAATTTGTCTTTGGGCCTCACTAGACAACACCAAGTGCCAGCAGGTTTATGCAAACAATTTTTTTTTGGAAAAGCACTTTTTTAAGAAGAAAATTACATTAAAGACAATATTTTTTCAGGTGTTTTAGCTGTTTTTAAATGTCCCTTTCATGATTAATACAATTTGTATATTTATATAAACATACATATACATATATATATATTAATGTAACGTGACCATATAAGGCCATATCCTACTGAAAAAAATATTCTCAACCATATAATATTTTATCTCGAAATTGACTCATACATATTTAATTAAGCTTGTAAAAGGAAGGATCACAGTTAAAAAAAATGTTTTTCACCATTCAGAGGCCCAGTAATTTTTTAAATATCTTTTCCACAAGCATTTTTGAGTAAAAAGTGGAAAACCTTATGCAATTCTCCAACAATCCTAAAAAGTAAATTTGAGTGTGGAAAATATAGAATATTTCCTTGTTGTCCAAAAGAAGATCAATCATATAACCGTTCATGTATCCTACAAACAGTTTTGGTTCAACCTTGTCCTCATAAAGTCTTACATCAAGTTACAGTGAGGACCAAACCATCATGCCAACCAGTATGGAAGTAGAGCTACCTCACAGTCAGGTGGCATCATTGGGCCTGCTCATCACTAGGAAACTACAGTATGTTGATGAAAGTGACAAATGACTTTATAACTTATCACAGCCCGGCCTGCAAAGGGGGTCACATTAAAATCTAACACCCTCATGGTGAGAGAAACATTATGAACTTATGAGGAAGAAAATAGGGGGGAAGGGCTATTTTTAGCTGGTAGCTGAGGGTGGGATCTGGCAGCTGAGTGAAGAAACACAACATTTTAACTTATCTCGCTTGTTAATACAGAAATGATTCCTTTCTTGGGAAAACAGTAGGTTTTGCACAATAAGTTCAGGGTCGAAATATTGAAAAATATGGTCAAATTCACCAGTTTTGCCAAATATAACACTAAATGCGATCCGTCAAGTAGAGTTGTAAATTAAACAGTGGCCGGTTATCTGACCCTGATACTGAGTTGCGTTTGGCTGGGAATGACAGAGCGGTGCAGACATAAATTAGACAGAATGCTATTCATATTACACAGATAGATTCTGTTGCTGTATATGGCAATATATTCTGTTGCTGTATATGGCAATAACAAAAAAGTAGTGCCTTGACATTGTTATGATCTGGATATTCCTAGCTTAGATCATTTGAAAGGTAAGTCCTGGGACTGATGGAGATAAGAAAAATCAAATGGTCAATTGAATTAGTACCAATGTGCTAAAAAGTCAAAAGTGCAAAGCCTGTCACATTCACAAACTGCACTGACGGTGTAGAAAACTCAACTCCATTAAGTCACTCTTCTGCTATAACAGATTTCAGCCAGTTCAGTGATTTAGAGTGGTGGATGGATGGTTCCAGAAAGGTTAAGGACAAGTTGTTTTCACATGTGCTAAGTGCCAATTTTATGGGATTGTGATAGTCGGGATGTTGTACAGTCTACCAAAGCAGCATTCAGTATATTTTGTAATATTCTAATTAAAACAAAACAGATTTTTAATTGATTTGACAAACTAATATAAAAGGATAAGTTTGTTTGCTTTTTTTAATATTGCATCAATGTGTAACACATGATTGTTGAAATTCAGGTTTAAGGGCCAGGGTTAATGCAAGTGAGAGACAGTCCCTAGCATGATATATGAGCTGGCCTAACATAAAGCACGACATAGTCGACCCGGGGCTATAGCTGCAACTTTACTTTTGAACCTGCCGGCATTACTTTACTGCATCTGTTTTTGGAAGCTTATCAACAGTTGTTATCAGATTACAACAAGATTGCGCCCTCTACGCTCATGTCAGTAACATAGTGATGTCATAACAGCTGGTTGTCATGTCATTATTTATGGCCTTTTAAATATTCTGTAAAGACAGTTAACAAGGAGGCAAAATGTTTGTCTTTATGACATGTTGAAATTGTCAAGCAACTGTAAGTTAAATGCCTTTTGGACGCTGCAAATCTTCAGCATCTTTAAAAGGCCCTATCAAAATTGTAAATCATCACTCAAGGACATTTTTATATCAAAGCATTGTTTCTTAGTAATTGGTCTGTTTTGGTTCATTGTTATTTTGGTATCAACATTTTGTCTTAATGCTGTGTTGAGCAGTGGATATAATGAACAGAAATATTAATCCTCCTCCCCAAGTTATTGTGGGGGAGCAGTGTGCTGTGTGAAAATTTTAACTTTTTACTTTATTTGTGATTTGAAATTATTCCAAAATACAAACTATTACCAAAAATCCCCGAAAATTCCATATTATACAATCCATCAATTCTTGCAACATCCTCAACTAAAAAAAAGTTTTTTATAAACCCTGTAAGCAAATATACTTAAATATATAACCAAACCAGGCAACCCAGATTCACTAATCAAGTTTACCTTTAAAAAGCAGTCATCAGACTAGATTATATAAAATATATATTTTACAAAAAGTATCTGCATACCTTCCGGGACTGGCTCGGGCATGGTTATTCCTATGACTTCTCTTTGCTCCTGGATGTCTGGGGGCTTGTGCTGCCTATACCTTATATTTCTTCCCTGTTATTCAAAGCTCTCCTGGCACTCTAGTCACTCACACCCTGCTCTGAGGGGGGGACTGACGACACCCTCAAGGAGTTCAAGAGGAGAGGCACTCAAGAGTGAGAGCGCGATAAGGTGGAGAGACAAGAGAATGAGGCGGTGGTGAGGTGGAGTCTTACGCTCTAATGAGTAGATTAATGGACTGACTAAACCTTTTGAGCTCTAATGTCCGCTGGAGAAATAAAGAATACACTGCAATGAACAACAGCTGACCCATCTACAGTAATCACTTCTCAGTCATGACTCACATGTAGAGCAGAACTAACAAGTATTGGCACATTATCTTTGTGGTTTCCCACTTCACTTGATACTAGCTGGGTGGTAAATGTGGATGCGCAGGTGTTTAGCTTAGCATAAGGAGTGGATACAGGAAGGAAACAGCTAGCCTCGCCTTGACCGAAGCTAGCAAAACATTTTCTGGGGTGTTAGGTACCTCGGAGACTCTTTTTGATACCTTTGGAACCATGATTAGTTGTTTCCATTCTTTATGCTAAACTAAGCTGACAGGCTAGAATTAATTTGATATTTTTACGGTATAGTTATGGCAGTCATATCAATCTTCTCATCTAACGTTTCCTGTTTAAAACAGGCTACAAGGAACATTCCTTTTTTGTTGTTTATAGCAGCACCTCTGGACAAACACGGTACTGTTTTTTTTAACGGAACCAGCATCGGAAGCGAGTGATAGAGACCACGGGATGCACTGCAATGAGGTAACCCGTGCAAAGGCGTTAATAACAACTATATAGAAATACTGTTTTGCTGATGGTCTCGATTGCTCTTAAATGTCCTTTATGATCATCAGAGGAAAAATTAGACTGTTTCATAAACATTTAAAGGTTCTTGCAGGAGGTTTAAGTAAAGTGCTTTTAAGTTTTAATAGTAAGATGTAGCGTAATTAAAGATAATTAATGATGGTGATTGCTAGTTTATTTTTTGTCATTGGATTATTGACGCATTAGTTCAGAAATAATATTTAAAGCTTGTATCCCATAATATGTGTTTTGTATGAAACATGTTTGTAAGCAACTAGTTACAATTATTGTCCAATAGATGTAACAGGGTACTGAGTATAATGTAAGCGTACTTTGTCGTATTCTATTTGTACGGTGGCGCTGAGCATTCACCAAATAAAAAAAAGTTTCACAGCTAATGTAGCCGTTAGCACACTCAGGATCTCGTAATTACGAGATAAGTATCTCGTAATTACGAGATAAGGATCTCGTAATTACGAGGTAAGATCTCGTAATTACGAGATAAGGATCGCCCCTCTCATTCATCAATAACGATGGTTGGCTGGCTGCAGGACGGCAACGACTCTGTCCGACCTTATCGTCTTTTATTCCTGCCCTAAAAGCATACTTTACTCTATTTTTACTCACAATCCATGACCAGGATATCAAGTAAGCCTATGAGAATAAAGGCCTAAATGTTGATTTAGCAATTTAGTGGTTGCGGTTCCGGTGTCGTGCCAGACTTATAGTGTGTGTCTGTGTGTGTGTTTGTGTGCAGATGAGGTGAACCTAGCCATAGGCAAACATAGGCAATTGCCTTGGTTTCCGGACTACAATGGGCCCCAAAACACAAACACTTAAAAAGTAATCCCAGTATGTTTCTTTTGGCCTGTCTAGGACAGAAAATATGTGATTCAGCAAGCCATTCAGATTTTCGCTGGCGTGTTAAGTCACAAGTATCTTCAAACCCAGGAATCACACTCATGGCAGCGAAAAAAAAGGTGTACTGCGGTCGACATATTCCCGGAAAGATATAATACAGAAGAGCGGAAAAATCTGAATGTGGAAAGAAACGGTTTAGACTGTGCCTCATTTTAAGCCAGCTTTAGAAGCAGGTTTTTGTGCTGATATTCACGCTAGAAGTGAAGCTAAACTGGTTAGTTTGCTTCACTGGATGAGGAGACAACAGCAGAGCATATCTGTGTGTGTGCCATCAGTCCGAGGAGGCACGTGTTAACTGATCATTCTGTGCGGACTGGGATTCTAGGGAATATGTGCCTTAAAGATCTCCTATTATACTACTTTTTTGGTCTTAATTTCTCATTAATGACTCCTATAGAGCAACCTGACACGAATCAGAGCACAAAAAAACGATGTAGATTTTCGTGAAACTCTTCCTCTCATCTGGGCGCTCTCAGCATTCTCTGTCAACACTAGGCTTCGTCCTCCCCCCCCCCCCCCCCCCTCCTGCCAACCCCACTCCGTTGTTATTGGTTACCTTCCGGAAGACTTTCAGCGGCACACGGGCAGATTTGAGCAGGCAGGTGGGGGCATAGCAGGAGCGTGCCTGAGCACGTTGCAGCATTACCATACATGGGAAATCCGGATTGATCTACATAGAGAAATCCCGGAAATTTGAACAGGTGAATTGCGACCGGCGTTCCTAGTGTTCTGCACAGCCACTCCAGACGGTCAGCAGGGAATACGTCTAAATGCATTTAAGTCATTATTTGACACTTTAGTATGGTTAAACATGACTATAAATCATCAAACGTTCATAGGTCATAAAAGTTGAAAAAACATAATAGGTGCTCTTTAAAGAGACGGCCCAAGTTCAAGCTCAAGTTCCTTTATTTATCAAATGCACAACAAATACAGTCACAGTGGTTGGCAAATAACTTAGGAAGCTTAGCGAAAGTTCAATCAGGGAGTCTGACAATTTGCACCATGCTCTCTAATACAGACTCTTCCCTGTCATTTCACTAACGCACTCGTTCTAGTTTCTGCTTTCAATTCAATCAGCTGACTATGGGTGTTTCTCTCTTTTAGCTTAAACCTATCATATTTACTCTAACCTCTGTGAGCCAATCACCTTGTTCCCGTCAACAGTTTAAAACTCTTCTTTCCTTGCTGACAGTTGTAATTTCATTGATTGATGCAGCCCTCTTCCACCCCATTCACCTCCAGTCCTCAACCCATCATCATCAGATTCATTCAGCTCTTCACCTATTTACCACCACAAGACTTTACACCTTATATACTTTCTATGGTCTAGGCTCATCGGGGGTTATTCTGTACATTATCATGAGCACATTTCAATAAATGAATTGTTCTTTTTTAACCTCTGATTCATTAAGTCTCTCCTGATTGAACTTATATCTACAGATTTTTTTTATTAATAAGAGAAACACACAAGATAATTGAAGACATAAAAAGGGCAAATAGTGCAAAGAGACAGTATGTGTGCAAAACATTTGAAATCAGAAATGAAAAAATAATAGAATAATATTTAAAATACAAAATAATGTACATTATAAAAAATACTGTATACTGCAATGTGGGAAAGTATAAACTAGTGTTACAAACAGTGTATAAACATAAACATGAAAAATCAACTAAACATAGGCCTATATCTAAATGGTGTAAACAAATTTGTTAACAATCGCTAAAACTGAGCATTTCAGACAGAGGCTGAAAAGGTTCGAAAATGGTTGATAAAGAAATGGGCTGTGTGACAAAAATATATTTTTTGTTTTGTTTTTTACAATAAACCATCAAAACAGTTTATTGGACACACCCACAATACAGGATGTAATCTGTGTAAGGTGATTTTAGTAGCACAGAGAGCTGAAAGACTTACTGTACATGGTCATTAGGCCACAGCCATGTGTACTGATATAATGTTACCGGTGAAGCAACGTCTGTCTCCTGTTCCCGGTCCTCTCATGTTGACGAATCAGGTCTTAGTCTCAGAAATGTGCATACCTCAACACATTTCAGAGCCACAGTGGAGACAAGTCAACTACTACTGGGGTCAGAGTATGAACTATACAGGGACCAACGCTGACAGCTGTATATACAGTAGCTGCAGTGATTAAAACATTGTGGAAAAGAACACAGATACTGAGACTGAGCAAGATTGATGCAGCAGAAGAGGATGTGTTGTAGCCTGGTGATACCAGACCCTCGTACTTCATTTCATTTGTACAGAAGGGAAAATGAAATTTGACCGGAAGTAGGCGGGCGGGCGGAGCCAGGCTAGATGTGTTGGGCTTTCGGTCCGCTATTCATGCCACTCAGGCGGTTAGCTTAATCATGAGGCAGGATCATGACAAGTCACTTAACACCCTCAGGCTATCCTTAAGTATGACAGTCAACTCTCCTTTCCCACCCAAGTGGCAACCCTCTGGACTTCCTCATGAAGCCTATGCTGAAGTGCAAGAATGTGCAGTTCATTGAGTGAAAGGAGCAAACTGAGCTATGTTGCTTCCATGTTAAAATAGTCAAATGTGTTTCACTTCCAAGATGGCTACGGTCTGTGCGGGCGGGCCTTTGAGGCTTCCTTTATGCTCTGTATGGACCTAAAAGAAAGATGCAATATTTTAAAAATAGCGTCCCATTCAGTTTTTATGGAAAGTTTGAAGCGAATACTTCCTGGTTATGGAACCCATAGAGCATACACAGTGGGTTCTTTCTCAGGGAAGAAACGTGAGCATATTTACAGTCATGTTTCGAGCTCGTAAAACACGGAAGATTTAATTGAAATAAAATTGGTCTGTGTTAGCGCTCTTTTAGCCGAGGACCGTCTCTTTCTTGTGCAAGAAAAACACTATTGGTGGCGTAAATTATATTTTTTTGGTACATGATAATTATGAGCTTTTGATTGATATCCAGAAAAAATGTTCTGGTAAAGAATCATCTGCCCTGTTTGTATTTGAGTGAATAGTGGGATCAACATCTGGGTCCAGGGAACAGCAATAGGAAGGCAATATCTTGCAATGCCAAGCTTAGCCGCTAAGCCCACGGTTGCATAGGAAGCTGGCGCTGATCCTGGGGGCCTGTTAGAAACCGGTGGATAATTTCCATGGTTGCTACATCCATCTTTCATATACAGTCTATGATCCAACCGAATAAATCAAGTTTATTTACATGATACAGTAGGTTTAAAAAAACACAAAATTACAAATACCAATAATAAAAATATAAAGCAATATCAATTCATGTTCAGAATTGAATAATAATAAATAATAAAGCATGAAATACAAAAAAAAACACTTAGAGCAACCAAGCGCCATTGACAACAATATGACAATATGTTGTATATGCTAGTACTATAAACACAGAAGGCTTTGGAATGTACCCAAGTACATGATGTGCTGACTATTTGGTACTGTGCTTGTTGAGTGTACTCAGGTACGCTGTTTTCCCAGGCAGTACACTCACTATTTAGTATGGTTAAGTGCATCTATTTGGAAGTGACAGGGCAGTGGTGAAAGGTAAAAATATAAATGAGTAGTAGGGGAAGTAATGTGAAATAGCCATGATGCAGAAAATGGATTAAAAAAGGAAGTTTACAGCATGGTAATGAAACTGTCTGTGTGTGTTTGCATGCACATCATAAAGAAAGACGAACGCAGAATGCAGCGGTTTTTCAGGGAATACAGCAAATTTAGCTTCCCAAGAATTATTTAAAAAAGTGTTGAGATGAAGACACATTGGCAACATGGAAATAACCCTTCCCCAGTCAGCATCCTGTGTATGCAATGTGATTAGTCAGTGATTAGTCCCGAATCTGTGAAGATACAGTTTTTAATGGAGTGTCTGCAAGTTTAAATTGAATTTAACTGCACATTTGCTTTGCATGGAAAGGATTCTAGCTGATGTAGTATTTCTTTTTAAGAAATGCTGAAATGTCAATTCCAGGTCTGTAGCATTTAACAGTGGAAAAACTGACAGAACCCAGATGTAGCTGGTCCAGCTGCAGTAGGAGCCTGGGGGTGATTGCTTACATTGCTTCTCATTAGTCCTGCTGGAAGTTTTCTGCACTTTCTCACCATTGAGGTTTCCCTTTCACTCAAGGATGAGACACTGCATGATCCATTGCTGACATGTTAAGTGACATACTTTGGTGCCTAGAGTTCTCCTTCTTATCTGCTCTCTCTGCTTTTGGTTGTGTATATTCCTCCACTCCTGTAAAAGTGAACATACGACCATTTGTATTCATGACTGCCACAACAGTGAGTCACTCTGTCTCCACATATTTTAGACATTTACAGCCTGCTTCCAAACCAACTCTACAATCTGATAAGGGAAGTGAATTGAACCAGGGTAGGGCAGCCCTATACACTCACTATGTATGTTGCGTAGGGCCCTGCCCCCTTGTGTTATTGGGTGTCAGTGTTAACAACTTAAGGGAACGTGTGAATTGTTGGAACAGCATCAGGTAAACTTGTGTTCTCTCCTCTAAGTATAACGTTACATTGACATGCAGAGCATCTCGCTCTTCTTTCTATTTCTCTAAGAAAGCTAAACAGTGATCTCTTGTCCGGTCTGTGTCAAGTGTTTTATGAATTTAGTGAAATACAGTTATTTATTACATTTGATAAACGCACATGGCAAACTGTGTTTAAAAACTGCATCTCTAAAAATTACTTTGTGTGTACAAAATGAAACTCTCCAACAGTTATATCCGTTGGGACCAATTCAGAGAATATAGGCGTGAGGGCACTCCCATAGATGCTCATCATTTTTAAAAGAAACAATTATTATCTAGTCTCTCAGGCGAGGTTAAGTTACAACTCTGGACTAACGCAAGGTGGAAAGCAATGGATTGACAATGACAATTGATTAAATATTTAATTTCTAAAGTTGGTTAGCTGGGCATACAGGGCAATATGGATGCACATCTGTTGATAAATAAAAACATTAGCCATGCTTCTGCTTCTAGCTTAAATCATGTATTGTCCCTGTCTGTAATGTCTTAATAAACCTGATTCATAGCAGTCTGTATTCAAGTCTAGTCAACTTTTGAGGAAAATCCACCACAAAGGACTGGACTAATATTCCGGCAGCAGAACAAAAGTTCAGTGTTATATTTTATACTTTCTCCAATTTCTTCTTCATGTTATTGTTAATATTCACTCATCTTAAGATTTAATAGAAAATATTCTGTCCCATAAATATTTCTTGTTCATACCTGTATGGGTCTACTTCTAAAACCAACAGATGGAGCAAGCTGTTTCAAAGGAGTGAGGACTGTATTGGAAGTGTCAGGTGTGACTGTGGTGCAGATAGTTAACATGGCTCTTGGGTCAGATCAAAGGGCCCATTAGCAGAATTTTGCTAACAGTTCTAGCAGATAGCAAACTCCAAAAACAGTAGCACAAATAATTTAGATGAATACATTTTCCCCCAAAAACACACAAAACTTTATTTTTGTTTTAATTATGACTTTGTTTCACCAGAATTGGTTGATTTAGCTGTGGGTATTTCAGTCGTTAAGGGGGTCTTTGTGGGTAACCCTTGTATGGTTACTATCCGAGCTAGATACAAAGAATTCAAATCAGTGAGTAATTTGCTTGAAGACTAATATAATGACTAATATAATACTGATACTGATACTGATACTGGCTCTCCCGTCACAGTTGATCAAATCAAATCAAATTTATTTATATAGCCCAATATCACAAATAGCAATTTGCCTCAGTGGGCTTTACAAACACAATAAAAACATACACAGTGAAACAATCCATAAAAGATAAAAATGTCCATAGTGAGAATGTAGGTAGATTTCGATAACTGTTCATGACGAACGGGACCCGCAGTAGGAGAGAGCAGGATACAGGGTGTCCAATCGGCACACAGGACCTGCATGCGAATAGAGGATGGAGGGAGGAGCTATGGCTCGGAAGTTTGGGAGATAAGAAAAATAAAATAATAAGAAAAAAAGAAGAGAGGCCCCCCGCCACGACCCGCCCGCCCCCCACGCCGACGGGAGACCCACCACCAATGGGACCACGCCAGCCAAGCAATCCTCGTGCCCCCTCCCCCCCCCCCCCCCCCCCCCCCATATTCACACCACCCTCACCCTATGGGGAAGCCAGGTCACCACCAACCCAAACTGAGTCTTTCCACCCCTGGCTTCCCCTCGATCTAAGTTAAAAACACCCCTAGGTCTAAGTTAAAAACACTCATAGATCTAAGTTAAAAACACCCCCGACCCCAAGCTGCAGGCCACCCCATGAGAGGGCACGGAGAGCAGTCATACAGGAGCCGGCACGGCCACAGAGGCGGAGGAAACCCCCCTGGCGCAGAAGGCCGCGGAGCAGGCCGCGAGATAATATTCAGCACAAAGGGATCAGGCAGAGACTTTTTTATTCCTCTTACAATTAGATGGTTTAATATAAACATGAAACTCGGTATTGGTGTTTGGCTGTATGCTGAAACAGCTTAGTGATTTAAACTAAAGATTGACCAATTATTGCACTGGTCTGGTGGGCAATATATGTATATCAGGTTGATTTGTGCATTAAAGTGCTTTTATATTAGGTTTTTTGTGCTGTAAGTCTTAATTATTTGTTTTATTTGTGTGATGTCCCTCTTACGTGTAAATGCTTTCTGTCAATCAGCTTCAATGGTTTCATGTTTAGAGTATTCATTCTAATTGAAATTCTCTTACATTTGCATTCATATTTAAATTAAATGTTCTACCCTTATCGATACTTTTCAATCATAGTCATGTTTTCATTTTTTTTCTTCTCCTGATTAGTATGTTCATCCTTTGGTATTGTATGAAACCATGGCTCCGCCTAGTGGACAAAACAAGAAGTACAATTTATTTTTCAAAAGTAGTTACTTTACTCAACAACTCTGCTAATGTTAATGTGTTCATCATCTTTAACAGAAAAAAAATACAATAAAAAGTATCCGAAGAGCATATTGTAGAACACATAAATGTTTAAAAGCTTCATTCCTGCCAGGAGATGTGAGGAAATTTATTTTAGACAATTTCCACTAAAAGGCACACACATTAGTGTTAAATAAAAATTGGTTAAGCAATATTTGTATCCATTACTTTATATTTTCTCTACTTGGAAAATAAATCCCAACACAATGCACTAAATACATCTAAAAATAAACAAGACAATAAATAAGTCACTCCAGATCAGCTGCATTTCGATGTTAGACCACACAGAATTGTTAATATTCAACGGCCTTCACAATCCAGGGGGGCACTGTGGTCAAACATATTCTTAAAAGGATAGTTCAGTATTTTTGAAGTGGGGTTGTATGGGGTACTTAGGCAAAGTAAGTGTGTTACCTTATGGAGTTGGTGGTTAGTGCAGGGAGATGTCGCTGTAGCAGAAGTCAGCCATGTAGTGTTGCAGATGGGGCCAGAAGAAAAAAAAATCTCCATGAGTGCTAACTTAAAACCTAAATATCCCTTTAACTTTACGCTAAACTGAGATCTTTTCCACAGCTTTAGTTTGCTGCCAGACAGCCGTTAATTTTGGTTTTCTTGTGTCTCTTGAATAATCTGCAGTAGCTCTGAGTCGAGCAACTGATTGGTGGAGTGCTTCCTGGCGGCAAACTAAGGTGCTGTTTATACAGTACGAAAACATGAAACGGTTCATGCACTATATAATTTACATGAAAACAGCAAACGCAGGCATGAAACCGCAAAGTTCTGAGATCAACTCCCGGGGAGGAAAACACAACTGTTTTGGTATCTTGTAAACTGTGAAACCATTTTCCCTGGTAACGCTGACGTCACGGCTCCACTTCACACATGCGTAGTCTATAACATTTGCTGTCAAAATACCCACACGCAAGTTATAAAGTTAGAAGACAACATAACATGCACGGTGTCTCCGCGGCACCATCACTGTTATCAGCTGAGAGTGTCGTGCAGGGCTCAAATATAACACTCGCCAATTTAGTCTAAGCGATTAGTAAATGATTGAGACCACCCGCCACTTTGGCTGGGGAAAGATTTGTGCTCTGCCGTTTTTCTAGCAAAATAAACGTGTGTCACCACCTATATGCCAGAGACACGGCTCTCTCTACATCAGCGCGCAGCGGTTAAGTTACTGTTCAAACAAAAGGAGCATTAAGGCTACGGATTCACAGTAAATAGCATTTCACTGGACAAACGTGAGTTGACTTTTATTTTGAAGTACGCCTAACAGGAAGGTAGCCGCTCACAAAGCCCCTTCACTATCAGCATGTCGTCTGTTTTCACGAGTTCAATGCGGTGAAATAAGAGGACAGAAACCTTGTCATTAAAGGCTCATTTATGCTCCAATTCCGTGCGTAAATAGAGACGTACGTTTACAACGTTATATCCGTCACTGCCCTCATACTTCCATGCGTCCTTTATGTTGGAATGGACATTAAGCAAATCAACCATTAGTGGGCAGCAGCGCCGCTCAGAGTAAAAAGTTACTCAAATTGGAAGAAGAAGAGTCAAAGAGTGAATTAACTGGAATAAATATTTTATAATAGGTCCATGGAAGAAACAGCTTTAGCGATATAGGCTACTACCGTAGCGATGGAAGAGGCTAAACTAGAGGCTGTATTATAGCGGGGGTCTGAGGACATTAATCACGACATGTCAAACAAACTAGTCTCGCACGGACCTCTGGCACTTGCTGCCGTCTAGCTGACAGCCTGCCGTCTAGCTGAAATTCCTCCCCGTGCGATCCCCGCTCGTGCTGCTCTGTTGTAGTTGTCTGTCCCTGTGCCCCGGCCGTGTATGTAATTTTGTACTAACTCACACAAACCTCTCCTCAAAAGTTTAGACATTTTCTAAAGTATTATGTCTTTCGTTTGTGTTTGTAAACAAATGTACAGTAAGTGAAAGTGAACTGTTGGCTATGCGCCCCCCGTGATCTTCGGTGATACTGCTCCGTTCTGTCCGTTTGGTACGCATCCGCAAGCTTGCAGGATACGTGCAGAAATACGGACGTAATGTACGCAGAGTACGGACAGAAGGCTCCGTCCGTATCCGTATGCGTATCTAACGTAGAGCATAAATGATCCTGTACCCTAAGCTTACACCAACCGCTTTATGAACGTTAGTGGCATTCATTTTCGGTTACAGTAAGGTTTTATGGATCAAATTGTACCGGAGGAGCTATCTACTAGGCTAAGTGGCACCGCTGACTATTGGCTTGGCATGAGTACTACGGCGATTTCGGCCCGTTTCCTCTGAAAAAATGTGTACGAGTGAAGATTTCAAATAATTTGCGTCTGAACGGGTTAAAGCTGGGGTGGTGGATTTGGGGAGAAAATGGCAGTTGCGGTAGAGATTCGTATCCAAATACCTCAACCGCTCCACTTGTTCTCTTTGGTCCCTCCCCCATGGTCCCTCCCTGACACGCTCTACACCAACAAAGTCGTGCCAAAGTGAATGGACAGTCCCAACAGCCAATGAGAACAGAGAATCGGAGCCTCACTCTGATTGGTCAAAGTGTACAGCTCATGTTAACTTTGACCAATCAGAAATCTCATACCCCAGCTTTAACTTTTGAAACCAAAAACGGGAAAACTGTCACGTTTTCACCGTGTAAAGGGCCCCTAAAGCTGTGGAAACAATCTCAGTTTAGCAAACAATTGAAGGGATATCTAGGTTTTAAATAAGCATTTATAAATATGGAGAAAAAACGTTTTTCTTCTGGCCCCCTCTGCAACAGTACAATGCTGACTTCTGCTACAGGGAGATCTCTCCAAAACTCCTTAAAATGACTGCGCTGACCGCCATCTCCATAAGGTAACAGACTTACTTTGCCTAAGTATCCCATACAAACCCACTTCAAAATACTAAACTTACTTACCTGTTTTCTATTAAAACAGGGTAAGTACTGATGCAAAAAAACATTTCCGCTTTACTTAATATGATACTGAAAGCTATTTTGAAAACTTAGGGAGTACTGACAAACCTGGACACCTTAAATAAAGCACCACTGAATTTCAGGGGGATTCCTCCTTAAATTCATTTCATTTAACTTTTATTTATCCTCGAGAGACCAATTGAGGGGTGACCCTCATTTACAATGACGTCAAGTTCAAACAAATTCAAAGGAAAAACAACAATACATACAAAATATTCAATGCAAATACATCAAATACACAACAACAGGTGAAGAGAAAAAAACAATTGAAACATTTACACAGTGGTGAAGAGTGGCAGCAATTAAAATGAAATGGGTGAAAGTACAATATAGCCTAATTAAAACAGTTACAGGTAGAGTTTGGCAGATTTAAGATAGTTTGTTTAAATTGGTTAAAGGATATGAAGGTATTTAGTTTAATTTGTTGCTGTAAGTTGTTCCAGGAGTCGGGGGCACTGAAGCTAAAAGCTGTCTTTCCCAGCTCAGACCGGGCTTGTGGAACATAAAGCATAAGCATGTCAGTGGAGCGAGTCTGATAACGCCCATCTGAAATTTGCAGCATTTCTGTTAAATAACGAGGAAGTGCGTCAAGTGCCAATGTGCGTCACGTCTCACTTTAAGGGAGGACCACCCAACCTCTTCATATAAAACACAATGGTGTGTATCATAAGCATCTCCTGTGATGAATCTTAAAGCAGAGAGAAAAAGTCTAGGAGTTTAAGACATGAATGTGATGCATGCCGGTAAACCACATCACCGTAATCAAGGACAGACATGAAAACTGCCTCAATAATCCTTTTCCTACTAAATAAAGGGAAGGTTATAAAAATAGCAAATTTGTTGTCGTAGTTGACAAACAAGATTATTTATATGGACATTAAAAGTGAGTTTATCATCTAACCAGATGCCGAGATATTTGTACTATGTGACTCTTTCAATTAAAAATCCATTCTTTGTAAAAATATTAAAATCATTAAAATGTGTAGTTCTTGCTCTGGAGAAACACATATATTTGGTTTTGTCTGTATTAAGAACAAGCCTGAGGTCCACTAGATACACTAAATACATGTTGTCTTACCAATTGGAGTCGATGGGGGGAGACAAAGACAATGTTTTTCCCCCTCACCCATATTTTTCTCAACCAGAGACAACACACTGTAAAGTGTGTTGCTCTTATCTAACAATTGCAGTCTTTAGACTTCCAATAGAAAATAAGTAATTTTCAACATGGATGTTGATGACATCAATGTGGTTTCTATTGGCAACATTTTTAGCTACCATAGTTAACTTACTTTCTCTTGTAAAGCTTGTGGTATTAGTTTGTGTACATTGACTGTATTGACTGTTGAAATTCCTTCAGTCTTCTTCCAAAGTGTCCCATATTGCTGTGATGTGTCGTGGCAGCTGATTTTTATATAGGGTTTGGTCATCCTGCCTTTTCCGGACTGTAGGAATTTGAGCAGTCAGATAAGTGGGTGAGTGCATTTCTGGCGTACACCAAGAGAATGACACAGGCTAGAATGCTTGACCTCAACAGTGAGGGGATCTGGTGGCTGTTAAATGCTGTGGGAAACATTTTGCTGGCATGGTCAGTGATCACCTTTATCATGTGATGCAACATATTTATCCTGATAGGAGTGCTGCTGTCCCACAACGACAATTCCCCATTCATAGGGCACAGGGGGTCACTAATTAGTTTGATGAGCATGACAATTATGTGAATCCTATGCTATGTCAGTCAGCAGATGTCAATTCAAACCTATGGGGGTTTTTAGACCAATGTGCTGTACCACGCTCTCCACCACCATTATCAAAACACTAAATAAGGGAATACTATGAGTGGTCTTTGATTCCTCCACTAGAGTTTCTGAGACTTGTAGAATACATTCAAAGGTGTTTTGAAGCTGTCCTGTGGGTCCATAGTGACCTTACATTTTGTGAAGACTCTTGACGTTGGCTTTTCCTCAAATTCGTCACCCGTCTGTATGTATTATTATTCTCCAGAGTTCAGATGTTTCCCTAGGCTGTGGAAAACTGTCATTACGGATCTCTTCACTCTGAGATGACGATAGATATGAACTTCACATTGTGTTTCGTACGGTGTGTTCTGTCTAACATTTCATCAGCCCAACTCCATCCAAGCACCCTCATTGGCCCTATTTGTGTTCTCAAATACGATCTTGTTCATTGCTTCTCAGGATCTGCTTTCATGTCAGCAGCCTAATCCTCTGGCTCCCCTGCTTAGTGTTAAGAGGGGAAGGTGGTGAATGAACGATCCAGAGCAGCTGATAGTATGCTACAGTTTGAATGCTTCACATGACATTGATGGATAAATGTTCCTATGTTGTAAGCTTATATTTATAAGTCATTACTTATCACCTGAAGGAAACACAAATCAATGCAGCATTTTTTTTCCCATTCCTAAAAAGTATTTACAATGAAAACTTGACCCTCTGTCGATCAATATGAAGCTAATTTGCTAATTTTTCTCAATAGCTTTCAAAACGGCTGATAGTGTTAAAAACTCTCTTGTGTATATATATTTGTGATCTTGCATTTTCCAATCCTACCGTCTCAGTACTGCTGAGTTTGAAGATATTGAGGTAGTCTGGATTTTTCCATGTGATGATTTGTATGAATATACAGAATACAGAATTACAAGGAAAGAAGAATCATATACTATTGAAGTTGCTTCCACAGTGTGGTGCACTGCATGGTACAATTCAAAAGTTGACATCCAATCAGGGTTTGTGGAATGTTAAAAAATCCTGATCAGGCCCAGTTGATTATGATTTCGTATCAATATGGCAACAGAAAAAGATCATAGGGACTTTGAAAGAGGGTTGATTTTTGGGTCCCAAAAACGGCTTTTATGGCTTGTGCTTCAATAGGGAAGGTGACCTTTGCATTTGGATCTATGGGAAAGACTTTGTCAAAAAGGGTGGTCAGCAGCCCGCATCGGAGGACATTAGTGTACTATGTGAGGAATTAAAGATGCGCAGCTCTTCCACAGTCGACAGATAATTTCATTGTCAGATATAATTGGACTGTGTCAGTAAAAACAGTCTGTCATCAACAATTCTATCTTGATAATTGAAGGGTAACAATACCCCTATCCATGAGTATAAATAAGATGTGAAGTCACTCGCCCCAGTTGAACCTCTGGGAGATTTTGGACCTGGATACGTGTTAGTCACGCGCTCTCCTCCATCAAAACACCAAATGATGGAATATCTTTTGGAAGAATGGTGTTAATACCCCCAGTAGAGTTCAGAGACTTGTAGAATGAATGCCAAGGTGGATTAAAGCTGTTCTGGCGGCACGTGGTATCCCAACACCTTACTCATACACTTCATGTTGTTGTTTTTTCTTTAATTTGTCACTTGTCTGTATTTTTGTGTACAAATGTGAAATAGGAATACAAATTGACTGGACTACAAAGGTTAATTCTGATGGGTGTTTTGTAAATGAAACCAGTTTGTAAGGAGTTTGAGGGAGTCGTCATTGCAGCAGTAGTGCGCCTTGTACTGTTGCAGAGGGGAAGAAAAACGTTTTCCCCCACATATAAAATTGCTAACCTAAATCCTAAATATCTTTTCAATTGTACGCTAAATTGAGATTTTTCCACATGTTCAGTTTGCCGTTAGACAGGCGTTTATTATTATTATTTCTTGTGTCTCTTGAATAATCCGCAGTAGCTCTGAGTTGAGCAGCCAATTGGCGGAGTGATACAAAAATAAACTGCTGTCTGGTGGCAAACCAAAGCTATGGAAAAAATCTCAGTTTAGTGTGCAATTCAATTGATAATTAGATTTTAGGTTAACAGTTATGTTTTTCTACTGGCCCCCTCTGCAACAATACAATGCTGACTTCTGCTACAGCGACATTTCCCCAAACTCCTTATAGTGACTGTGCTGACCGCCATCTCCACAAGGTAACACACTAACTATGCCTAAATTGTAGGCCATACGACCCCATTTCAAAATACTGAACTATCCCTTTAATCTGGTATCATTTGCTGTCAAACTGACATCTTCATCTTCTGTGGTTTAGGGATTTCCAGGGTAATTTAAATCTTTGTATTAATGATATGATTCAGAATATGGGATTAAAACTTCAGAATGTATTTTATTTAAATGAAGTCACACAAAACAATATTTAATAAATATTTGTTTCTTTTGACAAAGGGCAGAATATATATGGTACCAGAATATACAATAAACAATTACAAAATATACACAAGACCCCACAACAAATATTTGTCATTCAATTTTGACAAGACAAACACATGTTTATCAAACACAAACACTTAAAACAATTAGCAGATTCTCAAAAAATATGCATTTCTACGTAATGCTTGGATTTTGAATAGTACTTTGCATGTTTACTTAAGCATTATCCCATAATATGCATTGACATACAGTATATTGTCAGCTATAGAAATGTTTCGGAAGAAAAGACACACACTCTTCACTTTATTTCTCATGTTTCACTAACCAGCATGATGAATTTGGTCCTACCCAGAAACCTGCCAACATCTTCTCACTGAAGGAGCACTTAATCTGCTGTAGAAGTCTGATATCCTCTCTGTCTTTGCTCTCCTCTCCATCCTTCACTTCATCAACTGCATAAAAATTGAGGACACCTGCCGGATGGTCGAGGTACACCCCGATGGTGGTGTACTGGGGAACATCCCAGATTTCTGTGTAAACGCCATCGAACCACGTCTGGTAGTGGGATCCGCCCCACCCGAGACCCCAAGAATGATCATTCTCTCCCAGCCCACAGGGTCCGGCGCCCCCCCTCCTGCCTGCCCCTTCATAGGTCACTCCGACAACCACCCATCCTGAATATGTCACTTCCCAGTAAGCGCGGAAGCCCGAGATGCCTTCTTTGCTAAGAACCTATAAGAAAGAAAAAAAGAAGAGGATAAAATTAGCTGAGTACAGGAAAAAAGTATTTCACATCTGGATTTATGTTTTGAACCTACCTGGGGAGTATGTTCATATCTCTCGGGTCTTTCCAGGACGGGGCATTTGACATTATCAGTCATGCGGGACACCTTCGATCCACTCTCTCCGATCCAAAGCATCTTATTGGCTGTCTTGTCATCCAGAGTAAGGTTGATCCAGTCTGTGGAATGAGAAAGATTTGCAGCCATGCCAGTCAGAAGGAAAAGCTAAATAATGTGTAGGGTGAGGGGGGGCGGGGGGGGGGGGGGTCTAAATTATATATATTTTTTAATTTACATGATTTTTCCTACATTTTAGAAGATCAGCTCTGCATGTGGGCTCGAGAATGTTGGGCTCGTAGACTGGGATATATTCTGGAAGAGAGGAGAGAAGTCACGTTGTGGATAACTGATCATAAGATGATGACTAGATGGCACAGTAACGGGCAAGAGCAGGAGCAATGTCTTTAATTATATTCTATTAACACTTTTAACCCCTAACCCTAACCCACTGGCTCTGAGGAACTTTTAGTTTATGTTAATTCTAGCACCTTTTGGACAAAAGCAGTACTGTTTTTACAATGCCAGCTGTTTTAGTATTCTTTCCAATGATGGTGTCGTTTGATGTTGCATGTCATTTATGATCATCAGAGGAAAAATTAGACTGTTTCAGAAATATTGAAAAGTTCCTCGTAGCTACTTTCAACAGTAAAGGTAATATACAGTATATTGTCCAAGGTTTACTTGCCAATCTTACCTATAGGAGAAGCTGCTTCTTTAGATTTCTTCCCTGTAAATATAGAACAAGTTTATTAGATACCGTGGTTTTAATGTAAGAACATTTCATTCATTCGAACAACATACACAACCTGCCCCAAAAAACTCGACAGTTTTATCTGTCAAAGTATATCCCTCTGCTCTTATCTCTAAATAAAAACTCATATTAAACATGAATCTAAAGTGACACATCCTCATCCATTGGTTTCAGAAAATATAATTGTAGTTTTCTACAATACCATGCGTTATCAACTGAGGACTATAGAAAGGGAGTTCACTCACCATGTCTGCCGGTCGTAGGCATGATTCTCTTATTGGAGGCACTAGTTGGCATCTTATTGCTCTTTTTGCCACGTTTGATGCAAACGTATGACTTCATTATATACCCCTACAATAGGGGCTAAAAGAGGTTGGGGGGGGGGGGATTTAGCACCCTAAGATAACTTTTGGTAAGGTATGTGGAGATAATAGGCTCACTAATGTCTGCCAATGCCGAACCATGGAATGCAATTCAGTGCCAACACCTGACCAACTGACCCAATTTTGATCAGGGGACTGTCTGGATTTGCTTCCACCCTTATCCTGTCATCTCTTTTGTTTTCACACATCTTGGTAAGTTGATACATGATCATGTATGCGGTCATCCTCTACAGGACAACGGGGTTAAATAAGGCTGGAAGAACAGAGCCTTGGAAATATCTGTTCTGCCTATTTAGCAGAATTGCATTGGTACACTTTTTGTTTTTGCCCATTAACCACATGCAGTAAAAACATAGCTCTGGTGTTATTTGAGATATTCAGGTTTATAGACTATCTGCAAGGTTAAAAACTGATGGCATGACCTTGATCATCAAGAGCAGCCAAACTGGATCACAGCTCTGTCTGTTGGCAGAGATCACTTGTCTGTCAGCAGTGTCTTTAAAGCCTGGTGCCTCCAGTTTCTGTTCGTACTATGAGAGTAGAATTGCAGGAACTCAGCTAGGTGCAAACCCGTTACCCACACTCCACTCCCCCTCTCCTTCATTTAAAATAAATCTCATTGAGCAGCCTGGGGTGGTTCCAACAATACAGTTCCTGGTATGTGCTGTTTAGTATGTTGGTTGCACTGCAATCAGCAACACAGCCATTCATCTGCCTGGGCAGGCAAGAACACAAGAAGGACAACCTTGACTGGAGAGGTTTGGCAGGGTACCGAAACAGTAAACACCTCAACATGCAACATGCAAAGAGGAGTAAATCAATGGAAAGGAATTATGAGCAGTGACATGCTTTTTTCTTTAAACCCAGACAGTGGGATTAAGACAGTTGTGATTGTAAATAGTTGATGTGATAGTTTGTTAGTAGGCTGTGTATATGTGATTTTGGACTTTTAACATTTTCTATGTTTGGCTTTCAAATGTTATTAGATATGATATATTTCATCATTATTTTTCATCTCTAAATGCAAATGATATGTATTATGTATAAAGAAATGTGTACAGTTCAATAGATGTATGTTGTATTGTGAAATTTAAAAAAAAAATGGAAATGGGGGTTTATATAATCTTTTAAATCTTGTACGTTATATATGTATATATATATATATACATGTATGTGTGTGTGTGTGTGTGTAGATAGATACTGTAGATAGATAGATAGATAGATAGATAGATAGATAGATAGATAGATAGATAGATAGATAGATAGATAGATAGATAGATAGATAGATAGATAGATAGATAGATAGATAGATAGATAGATAGATAGATAGATAGATAGATAGATAGTCAAGTTCAACGAATAGTTTAACCTCATATAGTTGATTAAATCTTAAGATAATTATACAGATGTGCATGACAGCTTGATAATGAAACAATAATGATTTAAATATACAATTTTAATGGATGAATATATTCAGATTCTAATGGATGAATATATTCAGATTCTTTTCTTTTTGTCTTTCTTTTACAAATTAAATGTTTGACGTAAGAATAGGAAAAAAATGTGTCTACAAATGTTGCTGAAGGAGAAGTATTGATTCCTTAATTCCTTCAATATAGAGCTTATGTTGACTTTTTACACCAAAATACAAAATCATACTTTTTCACTCTGCTTTCCCACCTGACACCTGAGGCAACACTGTTTCACATCCAACACCAGCAACTACACCCCTTGCAGATTAAAATCTTTGCAGCTGCATACTCAGGAATGTGTGTGTGTGCATGCGTGTTTGCAGAAGTCAATAACCCCATCAACCATCCGTGCATCAACGCTGTCAGTGTACAATGCAAAGAGCCCTAACCCTGTTGTAGGGGGAGGGGGGTGGGGTCATGATGTCCTATAGACATCCACACATCTTACCTTTTTAAGGAAAAATACACGTGCAGCTCCAGTTACAAGGGTCTTGCCTCTCCATTTCCTATTGGCAAGATTTTTCTCATGTGCACGCCAGCGTTGCTGATGTCTCTCCCTCTGTCCTACATTTATTGTATAAAAGAGCGGTATTTTAGATAGCACACAGTGGAGCCAGCGGAGCCTCAAACTCAGGCAGACCAGTGACATCGGGCTGAGACAGTGTCCAGTTGAGCAACTGACTCCAACAACAGATATCAAGATGCCCACCACCACGAAAATATTTTCAGACAACTGGAAGTCGGATAAAGGTGACATTTATTTTGTGCATTTCACACCATTTCAAATTCAGGAGATTTTGAAATGCATCCATCAGAATCTTTGAGAAATGTAACCCTTAAGTAATAACACAGCATGTATTAGCAGGGGCATCTAATACAAAAATATTTATTAGCAGTGATTTAAATGCATAGATGTAATGAACCCTGTCTGTATGTGCAGCAGTCAGGCTTTCTAATCATCCTCCGAATGGGTCACTATATGAGTGTGGGAAGGGGCAGTATTCCACAGGCTGATTTCCTGCTTGTCGTTTGGATGGACGTGTAATGGTGTCATTGTCTTGTTGCAAGGGTCTGCAAGTGTCAACATCATCTGCATAAAAAGTGATTTAACATTCATGTATAGTATGATAGGGGGACATTAAACAGGATTGTAGCTGGGCTTTTCAGCATAATCTAGTCTATGCTCATTGATGTCAGCCTCTATACAGTGTGCTTTGATGATGAACAAGGAAAACAGAGGAAGGCCCATTTGGAGAGTCTCAAAACTAGTTTGCAATTCCTGTTGTTGAAAAAAGGTCATTCCAGTATAAATATTGGTTGTTTAAAAAAAATAGAGGAATCCAGCATTTGCCTATAATGAAAAATAGTGTAGCAATATTAGAAAAAGTAGTTCCTCACACACATTTGTCAATATCACAATCGAAACAGATACAGCAACGGGTAAAACTACCATAATCAAAAACCTTCTAACGTCGTCACAAATTGACTAACAAGCCCCTTACTCTTTGCCAAAGTTAGGTTGAGGCTGCTTCTTTAGCTCAAATGTTTTGTGTGGTGTCATGTTGTAATGAGGTCAGTCAACACTGTTGTTTTCATCACCTTGTGCTAAAACCAGACAGGTGATTTTCAACATTCTTGCACCTCCAGTCTACTGACTGATGCATTTCAGCTCCTTCAGACGTGACACACATACTGCATGGCCTAAAAATAACCATTAGGTATGAAAAATGTGGATAATGATGACAAGTAGATTTACATACGCTTGCAGGGTGCAGCGTCACCTTGAACTCTGTGCTTCAACTCTTACAGTTCCAAACAAAACCTGCAACATTGCCCTCCAATGACTTGTCTTCATAAATGATGCTGTTGTGTGAATGAAACAGATAGTTTACTTAAGAGGGGGATGTTGCTTGTCGATATAAATAAAACACATAACTCATCTCCATCCATGTTGACATCCTAATGCTGTGGGGATTAAGTGTCCTCCTCCTCTTGATCTCCGTCCTGAACAGAAAACTGGAGACTGAATGCTTTCACATGACTCCAAAATACAATTTACAAAAGTGATACTGCATTAGGGATAAGCCTGGGATAAGTTTAAATATCAATTATTGCTTCAAGGAAAGTTATGACTCAACACTGGCACCTAGAATCAAGCTTAATTTGAAATCTAAATGATTGCAGATCGTCCCCTACATTATTAACGTTAGGGATGAAGTTAGAAGTGTTACAATTGTTTATCTTCGCATAGCTCGATTGCAATGCAGGAACTTTTGCTTTGAGACCAGATTAAAAATGCATTACTTGGCTTTTTGGATGGCTTTGCTCAACTCTCCCAGTTGCTATTTAAGTGATTGGGTAAATGCTGTTGACTCTATATCCCCAACTCATCTGATCCCAGCAAGCTTATTATCTGATTAACTGCCCCGGCCTCGTGCTGGGCTTTAGTGTGACCGACCCTACAGCCAGTGGGGTGTCTAGATGATTCCTGCCCCCTGGCATGAATCAACCACTGGCTCAAGAAAGCACGCACTTGCTGATGTGATGATTTGTTTTCTAAGTGTGGACTACTTCATCATCTGTTGTTCACACACCTCAGACAAACTTTCGCCTATAGTATTTATAACAGTCGAGTAAGTCGACCTCAATACAAGTTGCTCTGGTGAAAACCCATTTTTGTTTTTGTTTATCTTCTGTAGCAAAAAAAGCCAAAGCTGGAAACACATCCGCAGGTAAGACAGTCAACCTATTGTGTTTTTTTTTACATGTTTTATAAATGCAGATAACAAATACTCTCAATGCACACTTCACATGATTTTTCACTTTGGCACTTCTCAGAGCAGACCCCAGCCTATGAGCCAAATATCCCCGAACCCAAATGCAGAGATGATCTCATCAAACGTAATATTTATTACTCTTCTTCCTGCTTCCTATTCTTTCACAATTTGGTCAAAAAATACAAAAATCTCAATTTTGTCTCTGTTTATCTAGACTGGTTCAACCTTTCCTTGGATGACAAGACAGCCAATAAGGGGCTGTGGATAGCAGAGGGTGGCTCTAAGGTGGCCCGTATGACTGATAAAGTCACTTGCCCCGTCTTGGATAGACCAGAGCGATATGAGTATTCTCCACAGGTAATGTGTGAATATCTGGTTATATTATTTTAGTCTGTAATTATGGCATTCAAAACATATTGTCTCTTTATTCACCATGTTTAAGAGCAGCATATACTTGTCATCACACTGCCATAACATGGTGTTTGATTTGATTGTCCAAAGGAGGCAACAGTATAATGGACCTGAGGGCTGCCCCCTGTGTTTATTTAAATCCTGAGCAAACGGATTTGGCATTGCACAACAGAGGAAGCGAGCCTGCTCTAAATTCTCGTGGTGCCAGCTACAGTAAATCACTGGTTATGTTAGATTACGTCTCAATTGAGCTGTCATTCATCTCAACCACGTTCCAAAAGGTTCTTTGCAAAGAAGGCATTGTGGGCTTCCGAGGCTACTGGGAGGTGGAGTTCTCTGGATGGGTCGTGGTCGGTGTGGTGTACGAACGCGCGGGAAGGAGGAACTGCGACGGATCCTGTGGCCTAGGGGAGAACGAGGAGTCCTGGGGTCTTGGCTGGAGCGGTTCCGGCTACCATGCCTGGCACAAGGGCCAGGACCTAGAGATCATAGACATTCCAAAGTGCTCCACAATTGGTGTGTACCTGGACCAGCCTGCTGGTATCCTTAGTTTTTATGCTGTGGAGGAGGGGAAGGAGGGGGAGGAGAGCGCGGGAGGAAAGAAGGTTGAACTCTTGCATCAGATTAAGAGCTCCTTTAAGGAGAAGGAGAAAATGATGCCTGGTTTCTGGGTGGGCCCACAGTCACATTGTTTGATCGTAAAGAAGGAAGAATAAAGACCACTGACCAGTATGGCTGAGAGAGGAGTGAAACTAGTTCATCATTTTGTGGTAAAGCGCTCATAATGGCAGCTTTAAACGCAAAATGACTGGTCACGTTTACATTTGTATTGATTGTCATTGGAATGTTACTAACACAACATAAGCTTGCATGACTTTTGTGCACATGACATTATGATGAAAACATTAGTGCACATTAGATATGTTCCTTACATGATGTATCTCTGAGGAACATAAGCAGTAAATAGGCTAGTATATTTCAATAAACTGAACAAAGTGCAGACAATGTATCAGTTCGGAACCACCTTTGACTTTCCAATTCTTTGGACTTTGCTGAACTCAATGTTTACTCTGATATATTTGTATGTGTTTGTATTCCTCAATTGTTATTGCTAGCTTAGAATGTTTAGGGTTGTGCAGTTTGGTATGCATGTATGCAAACTATGAAAACGTTTCAATAAATAAACACTGAATAAGACACATTGTGTCCTGGTTTGTGAATCTGAATATGTATACAACAGAGTCGGTCGGAATAAATGAAGAAAACAAGGTTCTATTTCTGTTCTCCTTTTAGTGGTAACAACATTGACAGAACCAGCTTCTGAATCATATTTCAGTCTTGCTTGTGAAAAACCCACCTCTAAGGTATCAGTGGTGTCAAAGGCTTTGCTCAATGGCTCATCTATTCATATGGCAAATTCAAGAGCACGCAACTCTGTAAACCCCACTTACCCTGTTCCCCTGACCCCAAACAGCTCAGACATTCCTAAAGACGCATCGTCTTCACCCCCACCACCACCTTAGTATTTACTCCGGGTATAAAAGTCAAGTACAGGAGACAGCTTTGCACCTTTACTTTGGATGAATCAAAGGATTCTGAAGCCTCTGGAAGTGGATTATTAGCACACAGCCTCAAGATGCCCAGTGGAACCAATTCTACAGTAAACATCACAGGGACTAAAAAAACAGGTACCACTTTTTATACGCAATGTAAAACCATTTACTTAAAACATTTATACATTTGCATAATTACTAGCATGTTATATGTATATATGCATCTACTTAACGAGTAAATACTTTATCTGCTGATGCAGTTACTGACGGATGTGCTACCTCAGCAGAGTGTTCTGCTTGTTTTCCTGCATAAGCATTAACAAGGATGACTTGAAATATATAGAATGATGCTGAACTCTGACTTGGTGATAGCTCTCTTTGCAAACACTGTATTTTGGATTTGCAAGTGGTGGGTGTCACAAAAATACTAAAAAGTCATATATCATATTTTGATGGCATTTAAGGCCTTTAAAACAGTACCTTTTAATATAATGTATTCTGACCTACAGTGTGTGCATTTGCAAACTGTCTGTACAGTTATTTTGGATCGAAGAAGTAGAATCTTGATGATTATTACTTCCACCTAATAGCTATTCAGAAGAAGAAACTGGATGTGAACAATGTGTGTGATCACATTAGACAAACTCCCCATACATTTGTAATATTGGAAATGTATTGCAAGATACAATGGTGCTACAGATACAAATGTATCGCTTCTGCTGCCATCAGACATGTCATTGTCATGTGTCATTTCTCGACATAAGGGCTTTTAGTCCCACTCATAGTTGGTCCCAGACATTTATGAATAAAAATGTTGTCGTAATGCCCAAATTCTTCATCCGGCATCGTGTTCCAGGTCCGCATTGGTAGAGGGTGGTGTCATATATTTGTGTGGAAACAGTTCCTCACAACCCCCCAGTTTAACCTTTGGCATTGATCTTTTTAGGGAAGAAGGTCAAATCCAACAAGAGTGACAAGACCAAGCCAGGTAACGAACTTGAAGAATGCAGTGGCCTTTTCATACTCATTGTGTAGCGACCATGAGTTTGTATTAAGCGAGTTTCCTCTCCTTACAGAAACAGTTCCAGAATATGTGCCGGACATCCCAGAGCCAACAAGCAGAGCTGAGCTCTTGAAGTGTATGAGAAGTTTTTTTCTCTCAAATAATTATACACATGTTCATGTCTTTTTAATTAATTGACTCCTATAGAGTTTAGCCTTTGTGAAACTGATAAACTTTGTATATCTTGCGGAAACTGTCCCTCTCTCTATATATATATGTATTATAGATCACAAAAGATGGAAAACCATAATAATTTAATGTTCAGCAATATTGACCAGGATGTATTTGAAAAAAAACTAAAACTGACACATTTTCTCCTCTAGATTGGATGAATTTATCTTTGGATGATAAGACCTCAAACAGGATGTTGTGGATTTCGGGCTGCAAAACTATGGTGCGTCGAAGAACTCAGGAGGTTTGTCCTGTCCTGGATAGACCAGAGAGATATGAGTGCACTCCACAGGTATGTCAGAACACGAAACAAAGACAGTAACAGGCTATCTGGTAAAGAAGCAGACATATTTCATTAATTCTCCTTCTTTTCATTTATTTAAATTAAAGGTGTTGTGCAAAGAGTGGATTTGGAATGCGAGGGCCTACTGGGAGGTGGAGTACACAGGGTGGGTGACGATTGGAGTCACCTCTGAAGGAACAGGAAGGAGGGCAAATTCTGGGCCGAGCGGCATCGGAGACAACGAAGATTCTTGGGGTCTTTGCTGGTCTGGAGACCGTTACCAGGTCTGGTTCAACGGCTTAAACACAGCAATAAAAGATTTCCCGCAGTGCTCCACAATTGGAGTGTACATGGACCAGCCGGCAGGGATTCTATGCTTTTATATTGTATCTGGTGAGGAGTCAGAGAAGGAGGTCAGTCTGTTGCATAGAGTTAAGACTACTGCTGAGAAAAAGATGCTTCCTGGTTTCTGGATGGGAGTTCAAACCGAGTGCACAATACTGAAGAGACCAGAAGGATGTGCTGAAGCTAAAACTGATCACAATGCATGTTGCTGATGCAAGATGTTGACACGTTTGTTAGCTGTGGCAAAACAGTCAAACATGCATCAGTGCTGTTAAGTTTGTGGAAGATGTGAAATATTATTTTTGGAGATTGTGTTGTTTCAATATTCTAATAATTATACTATATAAGGTCTACAGTATATTGCGCTTTTCCAAAATGCTCAAAGATGCTTACATTTTCATGCACGTTTTTTTCTGATGCTCTTCTATTGTATACTGTATGTCTAGTTTAGTAGCATCAGATTAGATTTTTATGACCTGATTATATTTTTGAATATTGAATTTCTTGTGAGTTTATGAAATCTGAAATAAAGAATGTAGTATAATAAATCAATGTTTTTTTAAAGTAACTCTTTGAAATTGCAAATGTCAGATAACCGTTTAAAATTAAATTAGTACTTTTATCTGTCTATGATTGAACCCTAATGGGAAATGCCTTTGTGTGTTCCGAAGATACGGTTGCACACAGGGTGTGAAGTGCTCATAGCATCAATCCATACTGGATTTGGTTTACAGTAGTATGAGTGACAATCCCTCCCCTCACGGATTAAAGGAGCTCACTTTGATATGTGAGAGGCTCCAGCGTGGAGATCACTTTCCCGCTTTGACAGGTGGCACCCACTCCTCCCGCCTTCCCACCCAAAGCATGAGCTTTACAGGAACTAAAAGCGGGGCACACAGGCTAACACAGAACAGTCACACGCCTGGAGGCTAACTGCAACACGCGACCTCATTAACAAGTGCTAAAAAGTGCCCCAATGAGCGACTACACAACTCATGCTAGTATTTCATACGCTTTAACTGCTGTCATTAATCTTACATGTAATACATTCGTTACGCACAATGAAGGTCATGTCTGACTGAGAGAACTTGGAAACTGCTTACAAAGAGATTTTAATACATAGTATCCCTTAGACAGAAAGGCCACTACTCTATACATTCTTCAATGAGTGGGTCAAAGTTATTAGTATTCAGTGTTTTTTTTTATTTGGCTTTTATCAACTTTTTTGTAATATTATTGAATTGGATGACACTGTAATAAACTGAGAGCCAATGTAAAAGGGGGTCGCAAATAGTGTTGAACCTAAAGAGAATTATCACCTGAATATGCATAGATTACTTCTCCTGCCCACAGATTTACATGTTTGGTTTCCTCTCACAGCTCTCATAGCATGATGCTCACCCAAAAATAAATTCAGAGGTCATTTTTAATTTCAAGTCATGCCTGTAGTATTTTATGCTACTATGTTATGGCAAAAGTTCATCCAAAGCTACAGTGATCTTAGCTAAACCTAACATTAGCTAGTTACTGGTTATTGGATTATGATAGTACAGATATGATACAGGGATGATAAATAAACAAATATTTAGTTGCATAACTCCATGTATACACATAACTGCTGAAGCATCATGTGTTAATGGATATCTAAGTATGATTTATGTGATGGTTCCTGTGATGAGTTTAAGTGAGAATTTACAGCTAGTGAACATGACAGTTGAGGCATCCAAATATCGATTGCAGGACCAAAGAAAACCCAATGGGAGACCATGATCCAGGAATAATCACACCAGGGACGTCATCCCCTTACATGTTTGTATCGTGATGGGATGTATCAGGGATGAACTAAGGCATGCATGTCTGTGGTTACTCTAAGCTGGTGTTCTGGGCAAAGTTATAAAAGTGACACATATAGAATTACAGAGTGAGTCGGATGTTGGAGGGGGGTCCCAACTTTAACGCTGCTATGTGCACTGTTTTGCAGACAATCTTAACAATAAGACAATCATTGTTTAACTACAAATACCATATGGAATTTAGGGTCCTTTAAGGTGAAAAAAACAAACAATTGTCAAATGAGCACAAGATAATAAATGAACAATAATTTAATATCAAGTCCTGTTTTTCTGTGCAGCAGCTTGATGAGTTATGTTTTGTTGCTGATTGGACCAACACCGCACTGGCACAAGCAGCACTCATTTATTCTGACACAAATGGTCCTGCCGGATTAACTGTCGTGTAGTTACTGGCCGGCGTTAACACTGTCTAAAGGGTGACTGACTACCTGTGTATTTTCTAATGGACTCTTGTATATGCTGCCTCAAGATCCTCGGCTCCACCCTCCTCTGCTCCACTACCTCTGCTGCTCCTAAACAAGGCACACCTAGAGAACTAATCAAGGGGCTGCATGCTTAAAAGAGGAGCTGCATGGCAGTTGTTTTCTTCTCTCTGCTCCCATGTGCTGCTCTCCACTGAACGCTGTCTGCTGTCTTCTGCCACCTGGTTGTACTACCGCTATCAACTGCTTAACAGTTCTGTCCTGTCGTATCCTAATGCTGTGGTGAGCCAGGAAGCCGTGTAGGGGAGGCCTGCCCTTTTTGTTTATCCCCCCTTTTCTCCTGTTTTGATTGTGGCTAGGGAGGTTCAGCACTTGTATTTTCATTTAACTTTAGATAGAACCTTTTTTGTTTAAAGACAGGGAACCTTTTTGTTTGTTGTGTTGGCCAATGGGTCTCCCTGAAGCTATAGGGCTCGGCAATAAACACCTTTACTTTTGAACACCTGACTTTGATCAGGGGCCTATTGCATAAAAGTGGTATTAAGATATCCAGGATGATTGATAAAGCCAGCCTTGACAAAGTTTAGCCTGGGCACTTTGGATTAGTCAGTTGCATAAATGCCAATCCAGGATGTAAAGGGGCGCTTTGTCAAGCCAGGTGTAAGTCATTCTGTTAAGTGCCAGCCCACAGCTTTCAGAAGTAGACCCAGAGATCGAACACAGATTTACTGATGTAAAAATGTAAAAGACGGCACATTTTCCCACAATGCCTTGCTAGTTTAAACCGTAAATCAGGGGGCAGTTCATTTTATACAGGGGATGTCATCTCTGCCAACTAATCTTGATGTCCCTGCATTGTTTTATGATAGAATAGTTGACAGTGAGCAGTCTGCAGGTGCATTTAAAAAATAGAATATCATGGAAAGTCCATTAAAAAAGTTAAACTTTCATTACACAAAGTGAAATATGTCAGGCCTTCTTTTTGGATGATTGATTGATTGATCATGGAATAAAAAATCCAGTATCTCAAAATATTAGAATATTGCATACAACCAACCAGAAATGTTGACCTTCTGAAAAGTATGTTTATTCTAGATTAATTTCACTTAATGTGTAATGAATCTAGAACATATTTAAGTTTCACTTTTTTAATTAAATTACAGAAAAAAGGAAACTTTCATTGATATTTAATTTTGTTTTAGATGCACCTCGATATAGTTATAAGTACAAAGTGAATTTATTTGACCCACATTTGCAACGTCATCTACCATCGATAATCAATTGTATAAATATAGCCCGCAATATGAACAGACTATTACATAAATTATTATAATTTATATAATTTCATCTTAATGTAATTATAATTAAGTTAATTATAAATGGTTCAGGTTAAATAATAAAAAAGAAGAACTATTTAACTAAATGACAATGCAGTCTTTTATATGGTACTTTAAAACAGGTTATTGAAACTTAAGCATTACACAGAAGATCATGGAATAACTGTTAAACACCTTCAGATCGGAGTGACAGCTGACTGAGCCAGTCAGGCAACAGAATAAGTTTATCCTTTACGTTTAGCCTGGTCGGGACCAGGCTAAACGTAAAGGATAAATCTCCAGGGTAACTTATGTCCCTCCGCTTTTATGCAACCGGATCATGGCTAACGCAAGCCAGGATAACCGAAAAATCCTAGGTTAATCCCTTATCCTAGTTTTATGCAATAGGCCCCTGGTATATGTTACTCCCCTAGACCATTTAGGGGACGTAACACACGCACGCACGCACACACACACATCCACGTACATCGTCACTGTCATCCATCATCCTGTGACGTGTGCACCTCTGGTCCAAGCAGTATAGTTGAATGAAGTCTACACACCAACGGTCAAAGGTATTATTATTAGTTTATTGTTTATTGTTGCATTTTTTAGGGACACATATATTTAAAACTGGCTGTAATAGGAGAAATGTACATTTATACTCAGAAGCTTAACAAATTCAATCATCATTTCAATAGACTATTATGTGTGTGTTTACGTAAGTTCGGCCAACAATAGGGTAATAGGGCCTTTATACAGTATGCATTACTTTTCATCACTGTAGGCTTTTTTAATTTTTTTTAATTAATTGTTTTTATATATTATTCCTTGTAATGCTCCTTTATAATGTAAGTATACCAGTACTAGATGTCAGGGTAATAGTTATAAAAAAAAATTCTCCATTCATCAATGAGCAACCATGTTTGGTTGATGGTGTTCCTCATTATTAAAGACGACAGCACCATCTTTTGTCAAAAATGCATCATCACAAGCAAGACATGTAAGCTCTGCAAAACATATTCTACTATACTAGTTTGCATGTAACATCATGAAGCTTTCCTTTGTTATTTTAGCTACATTTATTATGTATTTCATTTTTAATTTGAATGATTTCTGTAAAACTGTCTGTTGAAGCGGTGTGTGATGTATAAAAATGGTTAAACAGCTCCTCCTGTTGGATTCTTGCTGTTTTTACACAACGAAGGTGACATTTAAAAAAATAAATGAACTAGTGTGGACGGTGATGAAACTAACTCAGTAAGTAATATGCTTTCCCTTTCAAACATGATGAATTTGGACCACAGTACAAATAAAAAGTGTTTAGTGGACCTTTTATTGCAGGATGTTAATAAAACTATAATATTAATTCACGTATTCGTTTCTTAAGAGGAATGGAAGATGCAAAAATGCTCGAGGAGTCAGACGAAAAAAGTTCTATGGTATTTAATGAAAAATGATGTTCAGCAGGTTACAGTTATGCAGGTCAAGCGAACAGCCAAAAAAGTGAGAGTCTCTCTCTTCATCAACACATTATACAAGTACAGATATGAATGTGATTGGTCTATTTCTGAATCCTCTTCTTTCGTCTTCCGGGTTGTTGAATCTGCCATATGGGGAGTGAAACGCCTGAGCTGTGTCCTTGATAGAATAAGGTGTCTTATCTGTTGCTACACTACCATGTGAGCGAGCTTACAGAGGGCCATTGTTTAAAAAGGGATACTCCTTGGCCTCGAGGCTTTGGGAAAGTCAAAATTTGTACATCAGTATGTCATGAAATGTCTAAGTTCTTACAGAAGGAGCGTTTTAACGCAGTATAGAGTTCTACGACTTTCTATATCATATGTTTATCAATGATTAATTGTTAGTTAGGCTATATAAGATATATTGATTAAATGAATTAATGATGGAGATATATCATCATTAATTATTGAGAATTAAAAATCCTGACAAACCCTCTTTTAACACACTTTTAGTGTGTTAACAATAAAGCTAAAATAAAGGATTTTAAACTAGAACAATACAAGTCTAGTTCTCACCTAGCAAGCAGTATAGGGAAATAACTAGAACAAAGAAGCAGTCCCTAGGGTGGATTCTTGCACAAACTCTTCGACCTCAGAGTCAGAGTCTGGCACATACACAGCTACACTGAGCAAGGGCAGCTGATAAGGAGAAGGGAGCTACTTCAGCAGATAAGTAGCATCTGCTCTAGGAGACATCAATGGTTGTCTCACAAAATGCGGTAGTGCATACACTACAATGGAAATCAGCACGTAGCACAGAAAGATTCACTAGACACAGTGGTTTACATTTATCACGTTTCTAACTTATTTCTAACTAGGAAAATACGTCTAAATAAACGACAAAAGTAAAAATCAACACACATTACTGAAAGGGAAATCGGTGATACCTAGGAAAACTCAGTCAGTCATACATTTATCCAAGAATGTGTTGTAATACTGTATATGTAAGAAATTGTGTTTGTGCAGGGTCAGCCAAAGCTCCATCGTGTCACTTCTGCTATCTATAGCATATTATGCAGACAACCGAAATAAGATTGTCTGGGGATTCAAACCTCCTAGCCAGTGACTTCCATTCATCTAGGGCCTCTTTGTGTAATATGTGTATATTCTAGTGCGTGCTGATTTAAGCTAATATATATAATATGAGTGGGCACCTCTAAAAGTTAATTTTCGCTACACACGGAAAGGCATAACAGTCATATATTTACACACGGAAAAAACAACACTAATCAGTTAAACTAAAACAATTTAAACATTCACTATCAGTGGCATTAGTTACAGCATCTAAAATGAGTCTAAAAAACAGAATACAAAATCCACACTAGGCATGAATCATTTTGTCAGTTTTATCCAGGTATAATTTGCTTACAAAAATCATAAAAAGCTACAAGTCTATGATGGATGTTTACCAGTGGCTAATCTCAATCTGGAAGAAAGGGAAACACATGATTATATATCACATAGATTTTCAAAAGATTAACACAAACACACATGGACTCAGAGATTCTAAGTCAAAAACGAAGGGTTAACATTTCTAGATTCACATACTAAGTGTGAATTAACTTTACTAAGGGTGATTCATTTCATTAACTTCAAACAACCATATGCAATCAGAAGGTTACTGGCTCTGAGGGAACAGTCAGAGCATACATTTACTTTAAGATTGGGCCTATCAAAACAGGGCAGTTCACATAATTAGTGAACATATTTCTTAACAAAAAAATTTTGTGATGGCTTTTTTCTTCGTAGACAATCAGTTTTAACTTATCCATTTTTTTTGAGCCACACTTGGTTGCAATTTTTAATCAAACCTCTTTCAAGAGAGGTCGTGGAGATGAGGTGCACATTGTCAGTGGTGTCTATAGCTCCAGACTTACATTTTACTTATAGTACGTTCAATTTACTGCGTACCTTTTTCACCACTGGGTTCAAGCTCACCTTCTCTGAGAATGTGAACTTTGGACCGCACCCCCTCTCCTACTTGGAGCCTTGCTAGGAGTTGCCCCTGGCCCAGCCTGCAACTGCACCTGGACCTGGTCAACACAAAACTTGAGACAAACAATTAGTACAGACAGACAATTAATACAGACAATTAACATATAACAGTTAATTTGCCAGACATCAAAAGAAGGTTCATGACCTCCCTCTTCTCATGTCCTAGGCTATCAGCAATTCATGTGAAGTGTTGTGAGTATGTGTGTGTGTACCTTTAGAGGTTGTCATTGGCAGCGGGGTGTCGGTTAGCTTTCATAACCTATTTAATTTTAACCTATATACTTTCCCTCTTTTTACACCATTTAGTGTAAAACTTAATACTACAAAAACAAAAGAAAACTATACAGAGGGGAACACTTCACTGACTGAAGTTCCTTCATAACTTGGAGCAATCAAGTCCCTCTTTTTCCCAAAAAAGAAAGAAAAGTAAAACAACCTGTGGAGTATCAGAACCTAAAACATAAAGAAAAAACAAAACAGTCTGCAAATATTATTAAAAGCATCCTAATGTGTTTTAATAAAGGGTCAATTAATTTTTAACCTACAGCATCTACTCGTTATCTATTTTGTAACTCAGTAAGGGTCCAGTAAACTAATCACTGGTGTATATGGCTAAATTCAAAGGGGAACACAGCTGGCCAAATCATAAAATAAAAACAAAAAAATACATCCAGGGGATGGACAATGGGACTGGCATGTTATTGTCTTTGGTATAGCTTTAGCAGGCTACTATTAGTTCTGCATGTTTGTGGGCAGAACAGGCCTGTTGGGGGCACAGGGGAGATCAGTCTCTGGGTCTCCTTAGTACCGATTAGGCCTCTGGGTGGGGAATTGGGACCTTTGGCCAGGGGCATAGTTGGCTGGTGTATTCCAGGGAGTTCCAGATCCTCCATATGCCCTTCTTCCACCCAGGTAGGGATCGTTGAAGCCTCCACCTTGTTGTTGTCGTGGGTTTAGTTGCTGCTCTCGTCGCTGAATCGTTTCCTTAACGTATGGGCAATCTCTAGCCCAGTGTCCCTCCTCCTTACAGACATAACACTGACGGTTTTGATTTCTAGCCCCTTTTCCATTATACTTGCCGCGCCCCCTGCCATTATTATTATTCCGTTGGTTCTGCTGTGGCTGTGGGTTCTGATAGTAGGTGGAAGCAGGTTGCTCACATGGTGGGGATGGAGAAGTCACAACCATTCGTTTAGGCTTAGACTTGGCTTTATCAAATTCCTCCACCTGTAGTTTCAGCAGGCGTTTAGTCAGGTCTTTCAGCTCTTCCTCCTCTTTGCTTTGTTTTGCCTGATACAGTTTGTAGAAGTGGGCTAGAGTACTCCTCCATGTAGTGTACTTCTTATGAGCGAATGGTAGTTCTGCTGCCAACGCTTTCTGAACGGGTGCAGGGAGGCCTTTGATACACTGCATCCTCCACATGGCTTGTATGGCATCACTGGCATCGTGTCTTTCCCCTGTGTGTGTTTCCCACTCCTCAGCAGCCCTCTTTAGGTACGGTAGGATCGCCTCATCCTTGTTGATCTTAACTTCCGCTACGTCAGTGACAGTTCTATCAGTAGGGAACTGCTCACGTAGTGCCGTCCACAGAGGAGCCCTAAACGTATTCAGGGGGGTGTTATCAGGTGTGGTGGATAGTATTCCTGCATTGACGAGGAGGCGGCATGCCATGTCAGAGCCCTCTACTCGACCTAGTAAGGCCTTCAGATCACCTGCACAGAGACTATCTCCCATAGTCAAGTTCTCGAATTGTCTGATCCACTGTCTCGCCCCTCCTGTGAGTTCAGGAAGCTTCTCAATGAGTGTTTCAATGTCTCTATGGGCAAAAGGCGTGTAGACGTGTGCTCCAGTAGCTGCTACACGTAGTGGCATTTGGAGATTAGTGGGGACTCCAGGTGTTGATGTAGATCTAGCCATGCTTCTGGTTCGCATGACAGAGGGGATAAAGGGACCGGTGCCACTGGGGCCTGGTTGAGGGCTCGGTGTGGCCATGGGAGGGGTGTCGACGAGCAGGCTCCCAGTCGCTTCTCCCTCTTTTTCTTCCAGACCAGCCCTAACTTTATCAAGTCTTTTCTTAATGTGCTCAGCAACGTCCTCCTCCGTAGGTGACTGTCTTTGTCTTTGGAGACAAAGGCATCTCGGGGTCATTGCAGGTGGGAATGAGGTAGTGTTAGGGGAAGCAACAGGGCATACCTGTTCCTCAATTTCGTAACTGTACATCTTTTGCTAGGGGGTGAAATAACAAAACCTAGAAATAAAAATAAAAAAAGTGTTCCCCTTGAATTTGAATTATAGAGATATCAGTCAAAACTAAGATATCTTGCCTTTTTTGTGTTGTCAGAGCGATCGCTGCCTTCAACTAGAGATAAGACCCACCAACTGTCCACTAAAACAAGCCTGGGGCCTAAAAAGGGATAAAAGAAAAGAAAGTTAACGACACTAATAATACACACTACACAGTATAATTACTAATGTTTGGTAATTACTAGTTCATCAACCATGCATTTCGAGAAGACACTATCTATCTCTCCCTCTTTTTTTTTTCAAAAGAAACTCTTTTTAAAAACACAGCTGATCACATCTTTTGTTTCTCACATCAAAATTAGTCTAACAATCAAGACACTATTGCGTCTGGAGTACCTTTAACTTGAGATATTAGAAGGATAGTCCACGCCTTAAAAAATAAATCAAAAAACAAACATCAAAAACGTGGGGCACCTTTTAAATTGAGATATTTATCTCCACTGTCTATAATCACGGCCCTATATTAAATGAAATACCACAAAGCGTGTATTTAACCTTATGAAACAAAACTTTAAAGCTCACAGAGCTTGGGGCAGACCTTTTCAAAGAGAACCCTCAGAGTGAGAGTGAACTCAACTACATTAGTATCTTATTCAAACGGGACCTATATAATACTATGCATGATTATACAATACATTTATTCCTTTTAATCTGATAATAGTCAATAGTCCTGTAAAACAGTGCCACTTTTGCGCATTTCAATGAGCACTCTCCGCAGGCTTCGTGTGTGTGTGATGTTTGGACGTCAGCGTGTGTGTGTGTGTGTGATGTGTTTAGCAGCGTCAGCGTGTGTGTTTTTGTGTGTGTGTGTGTGTGTTGTTTGAGGTAATACTCTGTTAGTATCTGATCTGAGGTAGTCAATAAATAACATGCAATATTTAGACAAATACATAAACATGCAGTTATATAACATACAATTATTTCCATGCTGGTGTGAGAGAGAATTACAGAGCCCACGCCAAAAGCATTATTTTTCGTAACTCCACACATGAGTCTTATTGTCAAACATTAACCCCACACATGGGCTTGTCCAACCCTGCCAGCCGTCCTGTGTAATCTACGGTTTCAGCCCCCTCCCCTCTACGCAGCCGTCGCCGACGAAGAAAAAAGCGCGCTTCCGCGTAATTACAATTTTATATTTAAATAACACAGAGCTCTACTTAAAACATGTCCTAACACACGCTCAGAGAGTCACTCTTCTAGACAAATAACTGGTTAAAACAGTTCAATCTATTTAGAAAGACAGAGAAAATAGACTTTGTCACGAAGAGCAGCTTCCGCCCACATCTTTACTCCGTTCATTGCTCTGTGCAAACTGTTAAAACCTTCCCACACAAGGATACAGTCCCCTGTTTCAAACATCCACTGCGTTTGGTCAGCCCGCTGTATAATTACATAACCGTTTTCGAACATCCAAATAAATGAGGAGTCTCCTCGCTAAACTGACGCGGATTAGATAATCCTCATAACAAATGTCATACATCAAACACTTGTATCCGAATTCAGGTTCTGGCAGTTCATAATCATTTTATCAAACACAAATCAACCCGGGCTCTGTAATCTAGGGAAAAATAATTAACCAGCATTTCAAAAGCACAGAAAGGACAGACATTAGCACATAAACAAAACACATATGCCAGAATTTTTCCTGCTTCTGCCGAACATCATTTCCTCATTCTCCAAAACAAATTAAAAAATTCAAACTAACTTAAATTTATACCACTCTGTTAGGACCCGGCTTCAGACTCACCACTCAACAAAATTTGGCATAGTCAAATATGAACTTTGGTTTTAAAAAACAACAGGTGTCCAATTACCTTTTTTCTTTTTTGTCAGCTGATGTGTTGAGTGGAGGCTCCGCTTCCAGGCCCGACCAGCTGGTCGAGGCTCGTCCTCCTCTCTTCCCCCCTCTTTAGGACGTCAGGGTCACCAATTTAATAAAACTATAATATTAATTCACGTATTCGTTTCTTAAGAGGAATGGAAGATGCAAAAATGCTCGAGGAGTCAGACGAAAAAAGTTCTATGGTATTTAATGAAAAATGATGTTCAGCAGGTTACAGTTATGCAGGTCAAGCGAACAGCCAAAAAAGTGAGAGTCTCTCTCTTCATCAACACATTATACAAGTACAGATATGAATGTGATTGGTCTATTTCTGAATCCTCTTCTTTCGTCTTCCGGGTTGTTGAATCTGCCATATGGGGAGTGAAACGCCTGAGCTGTGTCCTTGATAGAATAAGGTGTCTTATCTGTTGCTACACTACCATGTGAGCGAGCTTACAGAGGGCCATTGTTTAAAAAGGGATACTCCTTGGCCTCGAGGCTTTGGGAAAGTCAAAATTTGTACATCAGTATGTCATGAAATGTCTAAGTTCTTACAGAAGGAGCGTTTTAACGCAGTATAGAGTTCTACGACTTTCTATATCATATGTTTATCAATGATTAATTGTTAGTTAGGCTATATAAGATATATTGATTAAATGAATTAATGATGGAGATATATCATCATTAATTATTGAGAATTAAAAATCCTGACAATGTCGACAGGTCAGACTGATGTTCAGTGTCCATTAATGGTGAATCATAATTTCCTGGAATGTTTCAAATCAAATATTAGATTCAGATTGTATAGCCGTCTATTATATCACTCCACATTTCATCTTTCATAGTTCATGAAGTTTTTATTTTTTAATGATCCAACAGTTAATAGCCTCGTTTGAGTAGAAGCCGTCTGGCTCAGACCTGCGCAATTATAAACACGCGTCTTGCTGTCAGCAAGACCTACTATCTACTATCTATGAGCAAGACGCGCGTCATAATTGCGCGGGTCTGAGCAATACGGCTCCAACTCAAACGAGGCTAGTGTCAGTCACCAGCTCCCACCCTCTCATCTTTCAGCCAATCACAGCCCTCCTGTGTCTCTTGGCAGTGGTAATTCCAAGTAGGCTAATGTCCAGTTAGCTCCTGTTTGCTAGCAGCTAAAGCAACAACAACGTCCAAATCATTCTGAATGTAGAGCAAACTGACTACTGCTGCTTTTTTTTTAATTTTTTTTTTTATCAAATTTCATTGACTTCTGAACTAAAAATTCATAATATTTGGGTTGAGCCTGAACAGTTAAGATTGGAAATGTATCAGTTCATTCTAAGGTTTTGTTGTATTCATTCATGTGAATAGCAATGTGGGGCTCCATAAGTTAATGTGGACCACTTTCCAGAACCCCATTTCCCATGAGCTTTGAAATCAGTGCTCCTGCTAGGAGACCATAAGTAGCCACACAGCTGTCAGTCAACAGGGCTGATTGTGGATAGTATGCTAAAAGGGATGGGTTGTAAATATCTGGAGGCAGACTGATTTGTCCCCTGTGGGAAGTGGACAGCCTGGGCATCTGAGGTCTCGACCCTGCTGGTAAAAAAACAAATGGCCCTGGGCATGTGAGATACTAATGATATGATGGCATGAGTGTTGAGCAACAGTTTGAGTGTAATGTAATCTACAGTACTTAGAGTGTGAGTACGAGAAAGTATTGGGAAATCTGCAGCCCCTTTATCCATAAAATTAAGAATGCTGCCACCAACCAGCCAAGCCTCCAGGCTGCTTCCCTCTGAGAGTTATTTTAGACATGACTTTCCTCCTATCTCCTTGTTCTTATCACAGCTCTTAAAATGCCTTTGATATCGTCCTTTTGTACAGCAATAATGCCAGCTCTCCCGAGGCATCTGTCTTGGACTCGTTGCTGAGTATATGACTTTCCGTTTCTTTTGAGTGCTTTTCTTTCAGTGTATTTTTTTCTTCTGATATTTTTCACCACCAGACCTACACTCCCTCTTCTCACCTTAAATAGCTTTACCCCTTGTCACCTCTCAACTGGATAAGTGAAGCTCCATTTTTCTCCTGCACTTCATGATGCAAGTCGAGTATATTAGAGTTACTTCAGTTTCTACGGTGGAATCCAAAGTCTAGACTGGCTAATTATAACAGTGGGATTATGTCTGATATCTAAATGTCACAGATATAGATATACATCTTGACCATACATTTTATATTTGTACTTTCCAAATTCAATGTAGTTCTGGCAATGATTCTTAAGTTTACTTTAAAATTCTGACAAAAATCTATGCTTAGTATTCTTCTTTATCAAATCCAGACTACTTTTTATCTGTTTTAATTAAAAACTTTTATTAGTGTCAATTCTGGAGCGTCCTGCATTCACATTTTATGTTTTTATAAATATTTTTATTTTTCTTCCGTATGTTTTTTGGCTCTCTGTAACTCCTTCATATCTTCAGCTATTTTAACTATTCAAATATCAAAATATTCAGCTCATTAAGATCTTTATTGGATTTATTTAAACTTTTTTTAAATAATCAGCTATTTATCAATTTTTTAAAAGAAGATTTAACATTAATGCGGATGGGAGCAGCCTTCAAATCCTCTGAAACTTCAAGTCCTTTGAAATGTATCTCCTCTGGCACACTTCTAGCTACATACACCATTCAACATATGAACAGAGTCACAAGACATGGACTATAACCAAATTACTCACAAATCAGTAATAAACTCAATGAAACTGATTTACTGCTTGTAAATATATATTTTTTAGAACCTTACTTCTAGTTCTGCGCATCTGTTTGCACGTAAAACAAAAATGATAAGGCTTTTTGCTCAGATGTCAGAATGAACCCTTCATACCCTGAATGTTAAGGCCTTCATCAATTCAAGACCGAAATCCAATTACTTAAATCTTGTGACGCTAGATCAAGATAGCTCAGAAATTCAATGCAAATAAACGCGAAAGGGGCAGAGAAGAAGAATGGGAGAGAACAGCTGTTTTTTCTTGTTGTAAATTCCTCAGTCCCAAACCCACACTCAGCAGAAGACAAGAGAGGCTATCCAGGGCAGGGTGAGAGGGAGGGACACAGAGGAAAAAGATGAAGATGAAGAAGAGAGAGAGAGAGAGAGAGAGAGAAGGGGCTCACAGAGAGTGCCCTGTTAGAGGACAGAGGGGCAGACCGAGTGTTGAGAGCGTAGGTAGATCACCGGAGCAAAACACTTGCTGCTACAAGTCAGAGCGGAGGGGACGAGAGTGAGAAACAGAGAGGGAGATTCACACGGAGTGTACCGGGAGAGCGTGTGTGACTGTTTTGGGCAACAGGAGCTTGTGGAAGCCAAGAAGAGGGCAGCCAAGCCTTGGGAGATGCTGTGAGGGAGCATGCCAAGTGATGGAGCTGGAAGCAGCAAGCAGGCGGGCACAATTAGTCAGGTAGGCTTCAGCAATATGGCATTTGTTACATTGTATGCCTCATGTATATGAGTGGATAAAAACTGTTAAAAACAATTGTTATAGAAAATTTGTGAATATTGCTTGATTAATCCTGTATGTTCCGTTCATTTTGATAAGTGTATGGTAATTCTCCAGTTTGTTAAACATTCAAGAAAAGAAAGAAAAACTATTTTTCTTCAAGGTTAACAGTATTGTTAAGCAGCAAATGTGATGTATTGACCTATGGTTGGATTATTAGATGCCCACTGGGGGACTTTTTCTCAGCTTTGCCAAGCTGTGATATGACTGCTGTATCTGTCCAGCAACTTTTTTCTTATTTTTTTTTTACCTCCTATTGCCCAACTTTACTGTCAAATATTAAATACAGCTTGTACAATAATCCAGTATCCCTATTAAGCAAACTTCTCTTGCTATCAAACAGTAGATGTGGCAGTGCTTTACGTCACCGCTTGACTTATAAGGGTCAAACGTATGGTTATGTTGACATTAAAAAAACATAAGAATGTAGGAGACATGCAAATATTTTCGTTAACAGAGAGGGAGGACATTTTTCTAGGCCTATGTATTCATCATGCTCTGTGTTTGACTTCACATGATGCTCAAAGGACCTGGGCGCCACAAAGCGCACTCTGTGTGGTACACAGACCCACCATTTGTCCTCCCCTCCATCCCTCTTTAGCATTTTAAGTCTTCTCCTCCCCTGAGCGAGTGACCTCCTGCTGATTGAGAAGGAGATTTTCCAAATATTTCACAACACCCACGTAACCCCCCGGCGTCTATGTTGTTAGTGTCTGCTCTCTCACAAAGGCTTAATTGTTTGATTTTTTTTTTTACTGTGGTTGACACTGACATAGTTTGCGGCGACTTAACCGCGTCCAACCTCTGGTTCACCCACAATTGCCTGTGGAGGCTCGGTGTGAGAAGTGTCTCATGAAATGTTATCTTCAAGTTCATCTGTATTGCTGTTACATGGTCAACAATGGCTTTACCTGCTTTACTATATAATTTGTAAAACAAAAATTATTTTTTCTTTATATAGTATGAAAGTTATAATCGAAGTGCACATATGTCATTAATAGGACATAGCAAAGCAATTAAAAAATACAAATAGACCGTAGGTAAAAAAAAGAAGAAGAAAAAAATAGAGTCATGATTGAATTTTCAGTGTACACAGTTCCATAAATGTATCCTCATGCAGTAATAACAAGGTTTATTATATCATCATTCAGTAGGTGCAGGTGAGACCTGAGGTACAAAACCAATATATTCTGATGAAACCTACAGGCCACTTGCCTGAAAAGAGCCAGCATGACTCTACAGGAAAACACAAAAGTCTGTGACACAGTGAACCCCGCCCCTGCCTACACATTTCTTCAACATGCCACTTTGCACTCTTTTATTTTGGTTTCAGCAGTCCACTCTGCACTTCTGCAGTTTGGGACACATTCCAAATCTCTCTCAGTCTCTCCATACCAGCCCGTCCCTGCCGACAGATTGGCTTTCACACAGTCCTCGGCCCCTCCCTGCTACCACGGCGACGCAGCTGTCACCTGTCAGTTTCATGGTGGGGATGCGCAACCAGCCTGTTATGGTTAAGAATAGAATGGTGGGAGAGTGTCGCTGGAAATGGGACAGCAGGACAGCACCGAGTGTCTGGGAAGAATGAACAGTTGACTATAGGAAACAATCTCAACTATACTGGAATGTGGCATATGTGTGCTCGGAAGTTACAGGGCGCTGTTCATGGGAGGGACTGACTGCTTCTACAGAGAAAGAGAAAGAGAGAGAGAAAGACTCTGGTTCAGATTGTGTTGGTAAGGCCTCATGTCATAGCCTCACTCAGAGCAGCCAGTTGCAACCAGTTCATTCAAATAAGTTTCTATGTGGGGAACTGTTTTATCAGAGCCTGCGGTAAACTGTAAGTGTATAGGTCGTGCGGAGCATTCGATTGTTAGATTGATTGACTTTATTGAATTGTTACCAATAATCCATTACTCTTTAGATTTGTTTGTGTACTTTTGTGTGATCATGACCTTGAAATGAGCAACATAATCTTTGTTAATAAACACACCTGTATATATGAAGCAATTAGGTTATGTTAGTTCAAATTATTGGGTTTATACTTTGGCTTGGGTGCAAACCGTAAAGGATCATGATCCAGATATGACATTTCCGATATGACATTTGCACCCAGCTCTGACATTTCTAACAAAGGTTTATTACTGTGATCCTCGTCTTATTAACTCGTCTTCCCTTCCTTTATATGAGTGCCTATCTGTGTGTTGCCAACTGTGGTCTAAATGAATTTTCCTGTTTCCAATGCAGAATGGATGACCAGGACAGAGTAAGCCAATCGTCCAGCCTGGCCACCATTTCCTACTTTCCTGTCATGAAGGTTTGTGTTACGTTCACATGGCTAATCTTGTAATTATGTGCAATATGTAGACATCTTATAGTGACACTGTAAGTGCATAAACAAATGTGTCATTCCCTCTTTGGGTAACAGGAAAGTGATGGCAGGGTGCAGGCATTCGGGAAAAGATGTCAGTCTGCCAAACGGGACCCAAACTGTGCCGTGGTCATCAGAGGATGGCTTAACAAGAAAGTAATTTCCCAAAAAAGGCCCACTTGACAATTTATAATAATCAATGCATGTACTGTACATCAGTAGCATGGTGTGCAAAGAGCATCACTTAATTTGAGCTTCCTCCTGCAGGATAGCTCCGGTTTGAAGCTATGGAAGCGACGCTGGTTTGTCCTCTCCAACTACTGTCTGTTTTACTATAGAGGTATGCAGCCTCTAGCCCTGCACTATATTTGAATGTGCTGCATTGCATTTGCTCTCATTCACTTCATTTTTGTTCCTCACCAGACAGTAGAGAAGAATCTGTGCTGGGCAGCATCCCACTTCCCAGCTACAAAATCCTGTTCTGCACACCACGAGAATGCAAAAACAGAAAGTTCACCTTCAAGGTATAATCATTTGGTTACGCATGCACTCCAAATGTCAGCATAACAGAAATTTAAGCTGTTGTCAATTGATCTTTATGTAAAGATGTCGGTTGAAGAGGCTTAAAGGTGGAGTCAGTGATTTGAAAGCATCCTGTCAAATTCACATTTTGTCAAAATCAGTAAATATGTCCTCACACACAGTACGGACATGTAGTGATCATGAGGAGATTAACCAGTGTTCCTAGGAATAGCTGACTCCACCTTTAATGTATAAATTGTTAACTTTTTTAATCGATGTGTTGCATTTTAAAGCTGTTCACTAATCACTGAAATATATAAATATATACTTTTTTAACTCTCCTGAACACAACAAAAGTGTCTGTCTATATTTACTGACACCCACAGCAAATCTTATTAAAAAAAATAAATAAAAAAAATAAAAATTATCGGGGTTCAGTGTTGTTGTGATCCTATACGAGGGGAATAATAACAGTGAGGCATTGGGAATGCTCTCTGTTAAACCAGGTGGTGCACCAGGGAATGCGCAGTTATTTCTTCAGCGCTGACACCCAGGAGGACATGTTGGGATGGGTCCGAGCCCTCAGTCAGTCTGCCACAATGGATTCAGACAGCTCCCTGAACAGGTGCAGCACTACTCATTGTGGACATGAAGACACTGAATAGCAAAAACATTTTTCATCATTGCATTTTGTAAGTTTTTATTTTTAATTTTTTGCTTCATCTCTAAATCCTTCAGGCGTTGCTCGAGTTATCAGGATTTCACACAGATGGGTGGCAGCAGTGAATCGGTGGACTTCCCTAGACCTCCTTCTGATGGAGAGGGTCCCTCCCAGGATCACAGGCACGTCAGCAGGGCCCTGAGTGAACCGGGTCATCTCACTGGTGGCAGGATGGGGACGTCGCACTCCGGGGAGAGGGGGAGGCGGAGGGTGCGTCAGAGGAACAGCAGGTTGTCATTTTGTCTTTGTGTTTGAAAGGCACATTTTTGAAATCCCAAGGGTTTACTTAAAAAGGGAAATATCATCTGAAAAAAAAGCTCCTAGTTTAGGTAATCTGTACGGTTCTTCTCAGCCCTTCAAACAGAACGCCCAGCCCCCAAGAGTTGAGCAGAAGAAGAGCTCTCGGTTCAAACCAAGAGGAAGATTATTTTCCTGGCCAGAACACGCCACCCACGCAGACAGAACTCATGGGAACAGGTTGTTTGACCTCAAGAGGTCAGCTAGGCTCACGACCTCACACACCGGTGGGAAGGGTTGACATTCGACCTCACGATGACTCGGCCATGGTGCCACAGACCCTGTACTACACACCTGCCTCACCTAAGCTGGAGTTCAAATCCACCCCCACCACGCCAGTCACAGAGAGGTGGCAGAATATATGCAAGGTTAGGACATGTTTGGTTTATCTTGATCATGAATATAAAACTGGTTTGACCAGGATCTGAATATGAGGGTTTCAGCATGTTTCTAATTTGCTTTAGCTCTAAAGGGGAACTTTATGTTACAACATAACACATGAAGATTGGTCTGCTGTTTTTTCCTATATACGTACACAACCAACTTCAATTTCCCCCTAATATGACTCAATATCAATGCAATATAATGTAAAGCTCATGAGTCTTGAAGAGAGAGAGGGAGACAGAGAGACAGATAGAAGGAGAGTATAGAAAGTTTGCGCGACTTTAGTAAACAAGATTCATACGCAATATTTGCTCCACCAAACAGCTTGTTGCAATTAGCGCTGGCCTTTGAGGATAAGGTGCTATTTACAACGATGCTTATGTGCATAGGAATGGAGCAATTTTGCACTGGATTTTCAATATTCCCTTATTTAAATATATTCAAATGGGGCAGACGCACCGTCGGCGTTGTCTGCTCCACAGGGCAGTTTCAGTGCAGTCTTCACACATTTCCGCCTTTGCGCGTCCTCTTTGGATAGGATGCTATTTTTTTCTGTCATTTGGCAGAAATGAATGTGGCTCAAAGAGTATTACTGAACCTCTGAAAACAGTTGTGTATAATCTGATGTCGCTCTGGAGAAAGTTTAGGGTTTAAATGATGACCCTACACCTACATTTTAACTGGCAGCCTCTACCTCTTTTGAAAGGTGCTACTAAATTGCATTATGGGAAATGTAGGATCCAGTGTTTTGGGAGCTTGGTCCACCAAATATGTCATGTTGCTCAGACCTTTCCTTCCCAATTGTTCACAGCCCACACCTACATATGGTTCTATCCATCACGTCGCGAGTGGAAGAAGGGCTTTAGGAAAGGTGATTGTATGAATGAATACATTTACATACACAATCAAAACATCCAGATTAGTTTTCAGAAATCACACACATCAAGTAAAGTAGTGACATTTGATTGTTACTTGAGTCATTTGAGTAGACACTACTTAAACAGATCACTGGTAGTTATCCTGTACAGTAGCACAGTATGTTTTTGCATAATGCTCTTTGTGCTCTGTTCTTTTTGCGTACTTCGGCCACGTCTCCTCCTTCAGAGCTACTCTGCAGGGCCACATGCAGACTTACTGCCCCCTTTGCCCCCCTCGTCGAGAGCCGCACATGCTCCACATCACCCACACCATCACCACCACCACCATCATCACCATCACCGCAGCGACTTGTCTGTTTGTGTGCTACCGCCGGCTACGGTACAGCCTGTATACTCATGCTGAATTGGGTGGTGAAATGTATTGTTTTTATATGTATGTTCCTTCAAAAACCTTGTTTGTGTCGTGCTGATGTCTCTAACCCTAAGTCATTTGTATCAGGATGAGCAACAGTATTTTTGTAAAGACTTAATATTGTCCTGCAATGTTCTGTGTATGTCCACGTCTTGTTTGATGTCCGTGTTACTGTACTGTATTGTCACTAATTAGGGCCCAAGCACCGAATACGGTGCGAAGCCCTATTGAAATGGAAAGGATGTTTCTTCTTTATTATTTGTAGTCATTTTTGGCACTTTTCACCCCCTTCCCGTCATGCATGACTTGAAATTTCTTGCGTACCCATCAGACCTGCAAAAAATTGCAACTTATCGTTGGTTTCGAGACCGGGCCAAAAAACTGTTTGTGGCCCCTGTGGCCACAAACAGTTTTTCAGGAAATGCATGCTCAGAAATTGGGCTATTTTATGTCCAGGGCCAAAATCAACAGGAAGTCGGCCATTTTGGATTTAGTGCCTAAAATTGTCATGTTACAAATTTTCACATATAGACGAACTCGTCCTAGAGTTTTTACGCCAGGGACGTCAAACCACTTCTCAAATACTCAAGACGCTTGCCCGATTTCAAAATTCTCATTGTACCAGGGAGCTATTGGGGGTCCAAGTTGACGTAAACATCATAAATAACTAACCTCATGAAACTTTAATTCATCATAACTCAGGCTGTGTTATACCTAGCTGCACCAAATTTAAAACCCAAATGTATCTTTGCAGGCCCCACAAAAAAGCCTCTTGAAGCCCCGCCCCAAAATCAACAGGAAGTCTTTTAATTTGAAATGTGTGAATTTCTGACTCGAAAATCATCACAATGTTAAAAAATTCACTACTCCTAGCATGAACATATTTAGCAAAATAAAAACTCTAGGGACACTAATAAGACATGGAAGATACACCAAAAAAAGTTTTGTTTGATTCCGAATAACTATGACGAAATGCCGGCCAATATTCGCCAAAATTCACTCATATGTCATAACTCCACATTACTCTGCAGGATTCCAGAGTAAAGTCGACTCATAACAACTTTTTGTGTAAGAAAAAACATGATAGGGTAAGTCCTCCGACATGGAAGATGATATACTCGAAAGCTCGTTTTAATCGGAACCACCGTCTTCCACGCGTTATTCGCCAAAAAACATCAAAAACTGAATGGAATGTACAATCCCAGGACAAACAAAAAAGCCTCTTGAAGCCCCGCCCCAAATACAACTTACAATACAACAATTTAATTTGAAATATTCGCCAAAAAAACAGGAAGTTAGCCTAACTCCACCATACTCTGTCTCATCCTCTCCAAAGTTGTTATGGTTAATGACACCCAAGGCCTGAGGAAGCCCAAACAATAATATTAAAGGGGTAGTTCAGGATTTTAGACATAGGGCCTTATTCCCAAGTTAGCCTTGGTGTTCTTTATCAGTGGAGACAGTTTTCAACACATTTAATTCAGTCCTTCTAGTTGCAGAGTGCGCTCGTGCTAAGCTAGCGCACGGCATCGGGGGGATACCTAGCCTGCTACTAAAACAGTCTTACCCACTCCACAGTACACCCGAGGCCAATCAATTATAACGCCAGACAATCGATGTAAATGTCTGTGTTGATAGAATAATTTTAGAAATAAAACCAACCTCGCATATTGCATTTTGAGGGACTTTATTCCTTGTAGGCTGCGGCAGCGGCGGACTAATACCTAGGTTATAGGCTCTATAATAGTTTGTTTACCTGCTGCTGTCTTACAGACGCAGAGTACAGTGCACAAAGGAGTTGTATTAGCCTATGCAATAAACAAGATATGGCCACGTTTGGAGGACTTAGCAATGCGTCTGCTTTTGAAGACGATTATGAGGAATTTGTTGTATCCAACGAACCGTACCTGTACGAGCCGGAATACACTGATGAAGAATTGAGAGGGATGCTCAAAGGGCAGAAAGAGAAAGAGCGTCTGTAGAGACAGCCCCCGCTGGAGCTGCAGCAGAGAACCGGGACAGAATGACGGTAGACTGGTGGCAGTGCAGTTTCAGTTTCTGTCCCACGCTGCTCTGTTTACTTTCTGCTGTAGTGATTCGGTTACACAGCAAAGTAAAAGTCCGCTGCTGCTAAGAAAGTAGTCCCTCAAAATGCGATAATTCATGCGATGCGAGGTTGGTTTTATTTCTAAAATTATTCTATCAACACAGACATTTACATCGATAGTCTGGCGTTATAATTGATTGGCCTCGGGTGTACTGTGGAGTGGGTAAGACTGTTTTAGTAGCAGGCTAGGTATCCCCCCGATGCCGTGCGCTAGCTTAGCACGAGCGCACTCTGCAACTAGAAGGACTGAATTAAATGTGTTGAAAACTGTCTCCACTGATAAAGAACACCAAGGCTAACTTGGGAATAAGGCCCTATGTCTAAAATCCTGAACTACCCCTTTAAGAAAAAGTGAGAGCACCAACTGCTTGGTCAAGTAAATATTGCATGCTAGTTAATTACCTTCAAGTCCTACACACTTGATCAAATCAACCTCAAAGCAGCTCAGGGAGGTCTAGAGACAATGATAGCACGGGAAGCCGGTTCTATCGGCTCCATGGCCTTCGTAGTTTCTCGGCGTCATCGCAACGAAACAGGAAGTCGCTGTAATTTCGCTCTGCACTGTCCCATGTGCTCCAAACTTCACCTGCCTGGTAGGAGCCCAGGCCTGAGGACTTCCTCGCATCCCTATCAAGCGTGTTGCGGCAAATTCCACACTTCCGGTGACAGGTATTACTGTGCCGCGTGCTCCGAAGAGGAGGAGACTGCGGCGAATTCTCTCACGCGGTCGCCGGAGCGCTGAGGCCGGCAGACGGCGTCCAGCACGGAGGTGCGAGGGCCGGTCATCACTGCTCGCAGTTTTAATTTGTATTGTGTCTGTTTGTTATTTGTGACTAATACATCCTATATTATTTTATTTTTAATTTATTTTTAATAGTAGTTTTATCTGTGTGTTTTGTCTTGTTATGATGAGTTCTGTCATGATTATGCTGCAAGAGATGAAGCAGATGTTCAGGCTAATTCCAAATTCATGACCAAACTCACAATACTTGGCTCGGCTTCAAGCATTCACATCGAAGAATTTGAGCATTAATCTACAACTTATATCCTTACAGTTATCATGTAATAATATCCATAGTGAGCACAAAGGATTGTAGAAAAACAAAAATCATATATCACATTAAATCTGGTATTCAGACAGAAGTATAAGTACAATTTGTACTAACCATAGATAGTATAATAACCCTAACCCTGATTTGTTTCAGGCCCAAAAGCCTGACCCCAGGGAAACCCCACCAATCAGGCCTCTTGAAAGTGATGCAGATGTAAGTATATGCATAGGGGTTAGTCACCAGAGTACGGTGCAGTTAGTCAACATGTTTCCCACTGAGAAGACATCAGTGTGATTTTGGATTACCCTCTTCAGGCTGTGCTGACGAGGCTGTGTGGGTGTGACAAGCTGCTACAGTCCCTGTCTGTAGAACTGGCCCAGCTACAAATGGATAAGGTCAGTCATTACCACATTAGACTACACATGTATGGCTATTTGGACTGCATATGCACTGTTTAGACAAGTCTTGACCACTACCTTTATATTATGAAAGCTAATACAAACTAACAATACTCCTTGAGAGTATAAATCCAGTAAAACATATACAGTAGATACATTTGAATGTTTTAGTTGCTCTCAACATACAAGTTCAAGTATAATTAAATACATATTTTCTAGTTCTGTATCATTTAGGTTTAGAATAAGCAATAGGAAACAGTGTATTGTGTTTGAAGAATACAAATAATACAGTGTTTTTTTTTAACCTGTTGCAGGACAGCGTCCATTGTGCGTTAGAGGTGTCCAGACTGCAGCTGGAGGAGTGGAAAAGCCATGGGCCAAGAGTCCAAGATGAAGTCCTGACCCAGAAGGCTTTGCTCCAAGAAGACCTGGTCACAATCCGGGCCAGAATGTGTGACGTATCGTTGGTGTGTTAACAAGCCCAAGAGCAGCAGTGACAGCGAATGAGACAAACAATGGCGCTACATGAACAGTTTGATTTTAGATTTTAGAAAACAGCAGGGATACACTGCGGATTCTACTGTTGATTTGAGTATTCATTCAGGATTATTTTTTTTGTCTTCTGATTTGTTTTATTTATTCAGGAAATGGAGACTGTGTGGAGTCAATATGAGAGAATGGAGAGTGAACTGTCTGTCATCCGTTCACACCTTCAGCACATCTGTAACTTCGGAATGCCACAGGTATTCATACAACACTACACAACTGGATGCTTTTAGAATAATGCATTACTTGGTTGACATATGATTCGGCAGCGCTTGTTAAAGTCACATCCAAATCTCTTTCAACAAATCATAAAGGCTCATGTCTTAAAATATTTGATGAGTAAACTCTTGTGTTTTTTTTGTGTGTTTTTTCTTTAACAGGACCAGTCTCAAGCCCAAAGGGAGCTATGGATGATGGAGGACATCCTGGCTGGACTTAAGGTCAACAGGGATCGCTTCTGTTTCCTGCTGGGAGTACAGAGGCACCCCAGTAAGCATTAGCACTCGAGTCTGTGGCTCATGAAGAAGTTAATACTGTAGAACTATACTAATGCACACAGTTGCCTGTTTCATCTTGATGACACAAATGAGACCGGAAAATATGTGAACAGAGTCAACAGTGACCTTTTCTGCTTCCCATAGCGTTCCAGCCAACGGCTCCACATCCTGGTTCCCCCGGCTCTCCCACAGAGAGGCTGCAGAGTGGACTGCCAATGGTACAGCTACTGTCCCTTGACCCTTTCCTCAGTGACCCCTGACGTTTGCTCTCTGCTTATGAACAAACATGAGAGTGTTGTCAGCAAACATTAAATCCATCTGCTGGCACCTTCTTACTAGCTCTTTAAGTCCTGATGGTATTTTCATATGGTAGTTCCATGCCATTTGTTTGTTTTATTCACAACAATTTAGAATGAATAGATTCTGGACAGGCCTGCAATATCCAATTACTACCAATGTATTGAGGTGATGGCCATTCTCCCTTCTTTGGAGTATGTTATGACATCAATCTACTGTACTTAGCTCAGTAAAATGTTTTGCATTGTGGATCAACAGAATTTTATGATTGCCATTTTCTGCCCTCACTCTGATTCTAAAAATACAGTTTGACTGTTGGATTGACCAGTTGTGTTGTCTATTATGTCAAGGCTTTCTATATTTCTAAACAATGATCTCAACAGGATGTTGAACAAGAGCCACCAGTCCGCCCGCCGTTACCACAGGAGCTACAGGAAAGCAACCAGAGCAGGGAACATGGCCATGGCTGGACAGAGTCACCATATGAAGTGAGTATTGAAATTATCAATGGTAAAACATTATCAATTCGGATTTTTTTCTATCTTTTTTTTTTTTTACATTTTCTGTGCTTATGTTTCAGGGAATCTACAGCCATGTGGATCCAGTACAAATAAGAGGAAACAGCCGGCCTGACCTCCTTAATGTGAAAGCACAGAAAGACTCATTTGGTTGGCACAGCTACACTCAACACATTGGGAACAATTATATTCATTTGATGAATTAAACAGCTTATAGATTGATTTAAGAAAGAGGATAAATCACTTTTTCCAGCGCTTTTGTTTTATCTTCCACCCTCATATTTCCTATTTCTCTTTCTTCCTGTCACTTTCTCCTCCCACCCATCCTCTCTCACTCACACGATCCTGCTCATCCTCTTTCCTCTATTTTAATTTTCTCTTTAGAATATCAGTCTGGGTCAAAGTGGATCCCACCAGATACAACGAACCAATCTACCAAGGTTTGATTCTTCCTGATATCTTGCTGCCGGTTGACTACTCTTGGTTGCATGTAATGTAAACCAAAATGCTCCCAATATAGGAGCAGTCAAAGCTGATTTTTCCTCATTGCAATCACAGCCAAATTCCAATTATTTGATTCTCTCATCTTCCTTGCAATTAGGGCATGTTGCAGTGCCTGTAGCGGGCAAGAGGGGGAGGCAGAGGCTCATGTCTCAGTATAGCAGCACAGCCTTCACAATTCTGCCACCCAACCCCCCTTCCTCACGTGCTCACACACACATATATATATAGGGACCTACAGATGCAAGCAGCCATACATACTGTATAATCATGCACGCACTATACACCCCTACATAAACAGATGCAAACACACGGCTTGACAATCATCTGTTTGTGTTTTTCATATGCAAATCATGGATTCAGGTTCTTGCTTCGCTGTTTCTCCATGCATATTTTTGTGGTGCAGAGGTCATAAATGACTCATATTGGAAACAGCCTATGTCTCTTCTAGAAGATGAAGATGAGCGAAGAGGAGCAGATGGAGCGGATGAAGAGGAATCAGGAGAGGCTGAGTAATAGGAAGAAACCCCCCATATCAGGAGGCCCGACCCAGAGTCAAAGTGCAGAGGCAAGAGAGGAGGTGTGCCACATCATTAATTAACATTATTCAGCAAATCATTTAATTTTATTACATAGCGAAAACACATTTACTAATCTATCTTGGTATGTTCTCAGGCCCCCTTCCCTCTAAGGGTGACAAGAGTTGTTACAGCTGTACTGCCGTCCTCTCTCGTGGCCAGACGGGTTTCTGTTGAGGATCCCCCGCCTGAGCTTGACAACCCACTGCCTGAGCAGATCCCACCTGAGATGCAGGAAGGTTTGGCTGAGCCAAGTGCACAAGTGTTGAACAGGTCACACAGGCGTCTGCTGCTGGAGAGTCCTGAGCAAAACCGCTCTTCAGCTAGGATGCACATGGATCAGCTCGTTAAGAGAACAAACCGACAACAGCACGCAGTACGGAGGTCCTCCAAGAAGGAGTCAAGGCCCGAAGCGAGCAGAGCAGAGCCCACAGAGGCATCGTGGAACGAAGGTCGAGAGCAAGCTGGTTCGGGAAACGGAACTGGCAGCTTGAATGTCAGGGTAAGAAAGAATAAAATAAAATAAAATAAAAACATTGAACATATTAAGTATGAGAATCATCTGATTCTGACTTAATGCTTGTGTTTTATTGACATTTGTTTTTCTCCCTCGTTATCTGAGATCCCTTAGACACCACTTCTGTATATTGTGTATAAGTTGTTTCTTGTAATTAGTTATCAACATAGTGATTACTGACAGTATATCTTGGGTCACTTACACTGACTGTGGTCTACCGGGTTATTTGGGATTTGAGACGGCAGTGCTGCCTAAAAAGCATTGTCAAACTGGCCTCATTGCATTCAGTAATAAAGATGTTCAATTGATATGTATTTCCTCATCTTTATCAATGTTGCAGTGTGCATTCTAATGTAAAACTGATTGAACAGGTGGAGGAAAGTCCCTTTACCCTCTTGAACCCTGACATGGAGCCTGACCTCTGTCTGACCCCTGAGCAGCGAGAGGCCAAACTTCGACGTGTGGAACGAATACGGGAGAGAGTCATAAGAAGGTGGGACATATTTTTGCCATTGTTTGACTTAAATGTATGTACAGTTTATATGCTGTACGTATATAAAGGCCTTCAACCAATCACTTTCTATCTATCTATCTATCTATCTATCTATCTATCTATCTATCTATCTATCTATCTATCTATCTATCTATCTATCTATCTATCTATCTATCTATCTATCTATCTATCTATCTATCTATCTATCTATCTATCTATCTATCTATCAGCGCAGTCAGAGAGAATGCTACTACACACAATCATCTGCCAATCAGGGGGGAGGGGCTGGAAATCCACCAGGTGCCCCCTGACACAGCGAGAAAACAAAGGATGAAATCAGGTATGTGTTTACCAACACAAAATCGATAATTTAAGGATCTTTTTAAATCCCATAACAGGTTACTTTTTATTCACTGGAAAGCTAGCTTTCTCTTGCCATTAGTGTTAGAAGTATCTGCTGCTGACACACTACTACTCGGCAAAAACTCATCAGTAAATTCTGCTCTGTTGCTTTTTTTCAGACCATGAATCTTACCATGACTATGGAAGCTGTGGAGATAACATCAGAAGTCCTACAGGGCTTCAGCTTTCTAGTGGAACATCTCAGGATAAAGATGGAAGAGTTGGACATGTGAAAAAATGTAAAAGCAAAGTCCAGACCGGGAACAAAACACAACAGAAAGATTGCAGCGGAAGACGAGGGGTTGCCAAAACTAAACTCAAACGTCCAGATTCACCCTACCATATCTCATCTGTGACAGTCTACAAGAAAGATGGAGGCAAGGGGTTCACAAGTCCTAAAGATGGAGGGGAGCAAAAGCTTGAGGAACCCGCCGCTGATGATGATGATGATTATGATGATGATGATGAAAGTGATTTCTCCAATCCGAGAGCCAAGTGGTTCCTCTCCACCAACCAGTGGCAGGGGTTCATGCCTTTGCAAGTCCCTGGCATAGACTCATTGTGCAGTGAGGAGATATCAGACATTGAGAGCCAACCTGCATGCAGCGATTACAGGACTGATTCCAATGAAATGTCATCGACAGTCACTGAGAGCTTGGAGAAAATGAAAGAGAACCATTCACTCTTCTACAAGATTGCATGTGACATCAGTATCTCGGACACAGATATCACAAAGAATGATGCGAATTCATATGCCCAAGCAAGGCCAGAAGAAGATGAAGAACTGCTGATCACTGAATCTGTAGCAGATGAGGTGGCCAATAATGTTGGGGAATCCTCTAACCAAGACAACAAGGATTCCGGGCTACATTTGCTATCAGACGTTGATGAAAATAGTACGTCAAATTATAACAAGCTGCCACATTCAACACTGGAAACCAAGAAAAAAACAGCGCTAAATACCTCAGCCAGTACAGCAAAAGAGCATTGTGTTAATGAAGAGATCCCTGGACGAGAATCTAAAGACACCTCAAGGCAAGAAAGACACCTGGAAGTTAGAGAAACTATCCATAGAGCTCCTGTTCAGGACACTGTTTCTGATCAGGCACTGGGTGAATGCGCAAAGACAAGGGAAGAACGCGGTGGGGCGACCGATTCTGAAGACAGGAACGTGGACCAAGAGAAATCTGAGGAGGTGAAGAAATATAGTTGTTCAAGAGAGGAGAGAATAGAATCAGTCGAAGAACGAGGTAACAGCAACCACTCCTTTACTCCATCCAGCTCCGGGTATGAGGGAGGAAATATGATTCGTAGCTCCTCTTTTGGAAAGGCACGGGTTACAATAGTACGTACAAGTTTGTAGAGGCAGAAATAGTGGTGGCTTAAGGAGCTTACAGTAAAAGAACAAACATGGCAAACAAGAAGACAGCAAAGTGAATTGTGGTAAAGTTGGAAGTTGAGTGATTGAAGCCTTTTGGACCTTACATTGAATTAGAAAAATGGTAACATGGGAACATACAATATGAGAGATAATCATACAACTTGGTAAACTTGAACATTTCCATTATTCATAATATGTGACATGAGATGGATGCAGATTTAAAAAGATAAATAAATAAATAAAAAAGTCTTAAGTTAAATTTCATGAAATGTTTTGTTATGCAAATGTATTGTTGTTCTTGCAGTTGATGGTAAACACCAAATACCGTATGTATAGCTGCAGTCAAAACATGCCCAGTAGTTGAGGTTAACACTTTAATTCCTCTCAAAATATGCATCTAACATAACACAGACATTATACATGATGGCTGCTTGTGGGTGGCAACCACAAAGCCCTGTTATTTTCCCTGTAACACAATGTGTTTTGTATTTCAAATGTCCTGATTAATAAACATGCTGTGTGTCTGATTTAAACATGCCGACTCCTGCTCCTGATTTACATGCACGAGAAGACACTACACAGTTTTTCTCTCATTTCATACATCCTTTTTTCCCCCCTCGCTCAATGAAGGTCCCAAGGGTGCTTGGGTGCTGCTCTCTGACAAGCCCCGATGCAGAATTACTTGGAGCCGCTGAAAATGCCTTTGTCACTTTAAATCCTTGCCGTGTCTCAGTCGATGACATCATTGTCTGAGAACACATTACATCACCCCTTCCCAGGCTCTCTCTCTCTTAAAGACAGCACCACCTTATGTTTACTGAGCTGCACTCACACACCAGACACACACACAGACTTGCTTATCTGTTTACAAATGTGATATCAACATGCTTATTAATAACACTCTTTATGAGATTACATTTTATGCGTGGGCTGGAGATTTTATACTGTGTGGAGGTAGTTACATTCAAGGCAGCATCCATAAAAATTTCCATTTCCATCTGTGCATTAAGAGGCTACAAGTTGGTGATTAGATGTAATAATAATATATTCAAACCTATTCCTGCCTTGAGTATTATTCATATCACACTTCATATATTTCCTGAGTGAATTTTACTAGGAGCTTGTGTCTTTTTGACAAACAGTGATCCTATTGCAGACATACTGGATGACTGCTGCCGAACTTGGAAAATATGTCTTCAAAACAGGTGAATTAATTTGACTTAGGCTTTGGAAATATAGTTTCTATTAATATTAATATAATATTAATATTAATATAGGTACAGGTATAGGTATAATGGTTGAATTAGAATATTTGATATCATTACTAGTAGGGTACATCAGGACTTTCTCTTGGTCTAACATTGGGGCCTCCAGATCACCTATCTAGCCTCTACAGCTTTCTGTTGTGGAAGCACTCTGCAGATATAGCACTGCTATATCATATAGACCTTCAAAATGATCTGTATACACGTGCTTTTATCATATTGTCTGTGTTGCTGTTAAATGAGTGAATTGCAGCTCAAACTGCAGCTATGAAGGCAATATGGGCAAGTTACAATTCAAACATCTCAGTTAGTTTGCACTGGTCCCTCATATGCATAGAAGCTATGTAATTAATCAGGTGTTTGATTGGCCTGCGAGTGCGCGTGAGCGCGTGGCGCGCGCGTTAATCACAGAGATGCGGAGAATGCTGAGAGAATGTTTCTTTAAGAACCATTACCTTCCAATCCGACAGAGGGGCAGTCTGTGGTAAGGTGGCGTATCGTCTCTCTCCGCGTCCCCCCTCCTCGCCGTTTACATGTGGAAAAAGAGACGGAGGGGGAGAACATTATCGCACAGATAGTGGGCTTAACCCGGGTTTTTGGATGAGGGGCACGGGCGCCGAGGCACGATTCGCGGAGATGGACCTAAGGAATATTTAACATCAAACATGGACAATACAGGCTCTGCGCGATGACAGTGGTAAGGATGCAACTTCACACCGCCCCATCGCAACCCAGTTTCCATTTAGATGGAGAATGGTATCCATTGGAAAACGCAGAGGGGACGTATGCATGCACTAATGCAACCATAAATGCATGTGTGGGTAATAATAATTAGGCTGCCTTACATTGTGTTGTCAAGGATCGAGGGGGTGGTTTTGTGTGTGTGTGTGTGTGTGTGTGTGTGTGTGTGTGTGTGTGTGTGTGTGTGTGTGTGTGTGTGTGTGTGTGTGTGTGTGTGTGTGTGTGTGTGTGTGTGTGTGTGTGTGTGTGTGTGTGTGTGTGTGGAAGGGGAGGGAGGGGGATTACTATTTGAATGAAGGCAAATAGGCAAAATATTAGATAGACTATATGCAACGTTCGGTGCCCATGTCAGTGTCAGGCATTGGCAGGTGTGTTGGCAGCAAGCTACCCGATGTATTTAGGGCGCGCTGGATCGCTCCTGTTTGCATACAGTTAGGTGATGTGATAACTACTTGAAGAGAGTGAGAACGAGAGAGGGAGAGTCCTCATAAGATGCCACTGTATATTGGCCTGCTGTTTGTTGCTTGTAATTAATCATGGCTGTAACTAAGCCCTTTGCCGTTGGGAGCTTTGTAGACAAACCTCCCAGTTCGTCTCCCCCGCTGTCACTGGGCCTGTGGAGTTAATTTTTATTCTATAATGTCTGGAGAGGACAGGCCCATTACGGAAAATGTGCGATGTGCATTTTTTTTCATCCTCCTGACGTGATGCTTTCCATAGTCTCCCAGTCGACCAGCAGGATCTCTAAGAAAGAGACAAGGGTTTTACCTTCCTTCTCCGCTCTGCTGTGATGGCCGCTTTAACGGCACACGAAGGGCCAATCTGGAGATCACTCCAATGCAATGCACATCCACTGGCCTTTTTTTTTTTACTATAAGAATGCAGATCCGCGCGTGCATGGTCGTGCGCGTCTATCATCGAATGGTCTTTCCTCCGTGTACATTCAGAGATGGAGGTAGCCTATAGCCACATACTGGTCGACCTGTCATCTGGAGAGCCTCGTCATTTCCCCATTAGCACCGTACGTGTGCAATGTCTGGATGCCAACGCAAATAAAAGCGTGTATGTCCGGATCCCGGTGATTTCATTCCCCTCTTCCCAGCTGCCGACAATCACTTATCGATTCCAATGATGCGTTTCTAGTCCAAGGGGGTACTGTTTCATGGTATTAGGTGTGTGTGTGTGTGTGTGTGTGTGTGTGTGTGTGTGTGTGTGTGTGTGTGTGTGTGTGTGTGTGTGTGTGTGTGTGTGTGTGTGTGTGTGTGTCTGTCTGTGTGTGTGTGTGGGGGGGGGGTCATCATTAGTTAGCCTATATGCTCTGTTTTTTTTATGTCGAGGATGCATCCGACAGTCATGCGTTATTGTTAAGCCGGGAATGCAATTGGTTGGCATGTGGATGTAAAAAAAGCAAAACAAAAAAAAGCAATGGCAAATCCCTCTATCTTTAGTTCTAATTGTCGGAGGCTATAGGGAGCCGGCAAACCCCCTCATCCCCGCCCCAGTGTCTGATGGAGGAGAGGTGTTTTTCGCTGCTCTCTCTCTCCCTCTCTCTCTCTCCCTCTCTTCTCACAAACATACACACATATCACACACACAGAGACACAAGGCTATGCCATTTTCCTTTGTCCATTTTTCGGAGACAGGGAATATATAGTAACATGATACACAGCCTAATTGAGGGCCCCCCTCTGTCCTAATTGGTCATCTAGGAAATAAAACTGATCCTGGAAAGCCAGGCTGTCCACTCCAGGGCAGGCCAAGCAGGATTCAGTGTCGTGTGACTGTGTATGATGATGATGATTATGATGATGTGGGCAATCACAAGGTGAAAACATCCACATGTGCGAAGACCCCCCCCCCCCCCCCCTCCACACACACACACACACACACACACACACACACATACTTGATTGATTTCAGCATGGTGAAACCATGACATCAGCTCAGCCGTTACACCAACGGATCTACAGTAATGTTGTTGATAAGGCCGTTGTAATAGCTTCACATCATTTAGACAAATGTTAACACCAGCTCATGTTTTCAAGCCGCCGTCTGCCGGCCCCCATGATATCATTTATATGGCAATAAGAGTGGCAATGATAACTACTGATAACTAGTTTACAGTGTCAATTTTGACACACCAGACATGTAGCACTCTTTTCCAGTTAGGTTAGCTCTCAATCTCTCTGTGTTTTGCACACACACACACACACACACACACACACACACACACACACACACACACACACACACACACACACACACACACACACACACACACACACACACACACACACAATACACAGGTCCTGAAGCCCAGCGACCTCACAGCTGATGCTTCAGTCAAAACTGCAGGCTACACAGAAATGATGTTGCCTGCACTGAATCAGGACGCCAGCAATGAATCCCTTGTTTTCCCCAGCACGGGCTCGTCACATGACACAGTAGGAGCACTGTGAACTATTGCTGTGAGCTGTACAGTGATTGTTACAATACATACAATAGTCTGCGGTCATTTCATTAGCCTGTTTCCTGCTGCCCCATGCTGAGCTAATGAAGAGCTGCTGCTGACGGTGACATTGAGTAATACCACGATGATCCCAAGCTTAAAAAGGTTGTACCTTTCTCTCAGAGGCAAATCTTTACCTCAGCGGGGGTATTTTTAGGTGTTTCAAGGATTTCAGGAGGATATTTAGGGTAGCTTATATCACCAAGTAGCAATCGGAAGCTGCAGTAGCCTTTGGTCTGTCTACAAGTCTGAGCAATCAACAGACATGGCAACATTTGATCAACATAGTATTTTTAAAGAGCTTACCCGAGGCCATAGGTCTGTATTATATCAGTAGTGCACTTTATTTCTTGCTGAAAAAGTCTGGCCCTTCCAAATCGCTTCTCAAATCAAAGCAATAATAATGATACATCCTAAATCACCTTGATGCCTCGCAGACCTTTACCAGGATCTCTGTCCATCAGATGTATTCCATGCGAGCTTTTCACACATAAAGGTGTTTCTTCCACTCTGAAGCAGGTTATACAGTATAGCTAGATTGCATGTGGTTGAAAGTACACCTCTGACATTTGACGATGCCAGGGCCTCACCTTTTCAGGTTCATATATATAGCCTACAGAATGTGACCGTATGTTCTGCCATTCGTTTGGCAGAGAAGTTTGAAACATTTCTTAAATCTGATTACGTTTGAACCCTAAAACTATTTTTTAAAGGAAATGCAGTCAGTGCCATTTCAATCAGTGATTATCCATCAGTGCAGCGGGTACGGAAGTAACTTGTTTTTTACTGGACATACAGAGAGGTTGCCAAGTTTCCTAGCCAGCTAACCAGCAAGAGGAGCTATTTCAGTGGACGGCCGTATTATAATAATGAAAAAACTGGCAAGACTAGTTGTCAGTAGTGCTGAGGCCTGTGTGCTAAATATGTTTGATTCACAAAATGGATGATTTTGGTTGGATGAAGAAATTCTTTATTGCGCTGCCCAGACTCACTGACGGAAAGAAGCCTGCTGCAAGAGACACTAAATCAGTCCAAACCACTTAAAAGTATAAAGGCCAGTGCAAGCCCTTGAGTATTATAGAGTGGACAGTGAAGAATATGGGAGGGAAGAAGAGAGGGGCACAAGGCGCTGTGCTGATTGCCTCAATCCATACCATTTTGGCGCAGTTTGCAGGAGGCAAGTCAGAGGCCTTATCCTGCAAAACATTTAAAAAAAAGTCAATTTTAGATTTGCAGATGATCTTCCATAGAAAACTAATTAAAGAAAGCTTTGTGGAGTGAGTTAGTTTTTACTGATTTACTTCTTTTCTTTGCTAAAATCATTAAGGTTTCGTCAGTAAAACTGATTTCATCAATATCACAGTGGCTGATACCACAAAGCAACAGTCTGCCATTTTGGAAAATGAAACGTGGGTGGCACTAGATAAAACAGAGATCAAACCAGGTCAGTTTAGGCTCACCAAAGTGAACCCATACAGGTCAGACATGCCAAAAGGGAAAACAATTTCAGAGGATCTCAGGAATAGAGTTGTGATGCTGCACATTTGTCTGGGGACAGCTATAAATTAATAAAAAAAAAGTTTGAGCTCCATCGCTCCACCGTTAGGCAGATCATCTACAAATGGAGAGCTTTAAGAGTGACTGAACATCTGTCTAGAAGTGGACTTCCTTCAAAAATATCCACAGGCACCACAAAAAAGTGATTTTCAGTTAAAAGCCAACCTAAACATTACATCTAGTGATTTGCAGACCTCTCTTGCAGCATCTGGGACAGATGTTTATGGTTCCACAATAAGGAGAACACACAGTCAACATGGCTTTCATGGGAGGGTTGCTGAAGAAGCCTCTGCTTTCAAAAAAGAACAAAACTGCTTGTCACAACTTTGCCAGAGAGCACCTGGAAATACCTGAAGAATTATTCTGAAAAAAATTATGGTATTGATAAAAAATGAATTAATAATGGTTAAACCCAATAAAATTCGAAAATGCTCAAGGGGTTCACAAACTTTCAAACAGCACTGTATGTATGTCCGTCAAATATACTGTAAGGCTACAGCCAGAACTTAGCTTTACATAAAAAGTAGTCACAGGGCAACTGCTAACATGGTCCTGACCAAATGTAATGGGACCTCTAACTCATTTACACTGTATATCTGGTCTGATTTAATCTGTACAATTAGTGACACTCTGTGTAGCAGAGACTTTAGAAAGTTAAACAAGATATGAAGTGTTCATTTGTGAACTTTAAAGTTGCTGGTAGGAGATACTGTATTTGGAATTTTTGTCGTCTACAGTATAGAATAAAACAAAAATGTTCATCGATCTTACTCAAACACATAGCTGTAATTAGCAAAACCAGGGACACTTCTTCATTTTGAATAGTCTCTAATAATATTCCACAACTGTATTCTTTGCTAAGTCAGAAATGCTAATTGCACATGGCATAACTCACCTTAGTCTGTGTCAAACTAGCAGCTCACTCTTGCGATGTCCTTTCTCATTTTGTCAAATGCACGCTAATGTTTATCGAATGGGATCTAATGCAATGCCTGCTCTCTGTTTTGTTTTTCCAGTTCTCGACCCCGGTACTGTGAGGAGCTCTGCCTCGTGGACACAATTTAGAGGCATCAACTCCCCTTTATCCCCGCTTTCCCCATAAGCCCCTTCCTTCCCTTGCCCCCCCGCCAATCCTAGTCACCTTCAGAGCGGCTTCCTCGACAAACTCTTGCATAACACAGGAACACACAAGCATTCTGATCATCTACCATGCAGGTTGGGACTTTGTGAGCACAGACGTAGGCTACAGAAGTGAACGCTAGTGAACAATACATAAAGGCAATCAAACAAGAGGAAAATATGCAGACCAAAGGAAGGATATTTTTGGAAAAACTGACGATGTAAAGATTTAGATTTTGCGCATCAAACTTTAGGGTGATCATTTAAAAAAAAAAACAGCCCACAAGCACTAAGACAGACATTTTTGCATGCACGCATCTGCTGTGTTTATTTTTTTTCCCCCTTATTAACTTGACACAAACACACGCCACGGTCTAATGATGATGTGCGAAGTGATGCCCACCATTTCTGAGGATGGGCGTAGTGGCTCTGGCGGGGGCAACTCCTCACCTGCTGGGGCGGGAGTGGGGGGAGCGGGGAGTGCCATGGGGGGAGGAGGAGGAGGCTTCAGTGGAAGGGAGGCCAGAGGAGGAGGGGGAGATGAAGGAGGCAGCACGGGGAACCTGGAGTCCCTGATGGTCAACATGCTGACAGAGAGGGAGCGCCTCCTGGAGAACCTGAGGGAGACGCAGGACTGCCTGGGTACCGCTCAGCTCCGCCTCCGAGAGCTGGGCCACGAAAAGGAGTCCCTCTCCAGGCAGCTGTCCATTGCGCTGCCACAGGTAGGACTAACTGGTTTGTGTGTGTCCATGTGTGTGTGTGTGTGTGTGTGTGTGTGTGTGTGTAATTGTGTGTGTGTGTGTGTGTGTGTAATTGTGTGTTTGAAAAATTGTTCAGATCCTGTACTTAAAGATGCTTTGAGTTATTTCTTGCACCCCCTTTGGACAAAAGCGGTAGTGTTTTTACTATGCCAGACGTAGTTCCTGGGTGAGCGTACCCATGACAAAGGCCCTATAAAACTACTTTGTTGTAAAAGTCCTGCATTGAAAATATTTCCGAAGTATAATAAGATAAATCTTCTTATAGGCGGAGTCAGAGGTTCTGGAGAAAGCTTGTTGTCAAAATCACTTTTTTTCTAAATCAGCGAATACCTGTCTGTACTGTGTGTGCTCTGCAAAAAGGCTCTAGGCTCTGTAAACTAGTATGTAAACAAAGGGGCCTACCGTAGCTAACAACATCCCACTGATTTTGACAAAAAGTGGTTTTGACAACATGGCCTTCTCCATAATCACTGACTCCATCTTCAAATAAAAGCACATGTGGATGCCAATAGTAGAGGAATCAGTAGGTGAAAATATGTGTTTGTTGGGCTGATAGAGCAAGTGTTTAGTTGAACTCTTCTCCTTGTGATGCAACAGGGTTTATCCTCAGTGCTATCACAGTCTAGTTACGTAGGAGTGTGTTTTTCTGGGTGTGTGTCAGTGTGAGGCGAGCTCAGGAGACAGTAAGCCTTTGCAGTGACAGTTCATGAAGAGAGACGCAGCTAGAGAGTGGATGTTAAATACTTCCCTGCCTGAGTTTTCCTCACTAATGTTGTTCTTACTAATGCAGAGGGTTTATGTTCCTATCAGCTTCTGGCCATTTAGTCTAAGTTGCATCCGCAGTTTTCCCCTTATTGTGTAATCAGGTTTTATTATTTTTGTTGACTATGTTGTTAATGGATGATTAATGGCGCTGGAACCTAATATTTGTTTATGGGTTCAGTTTAAATTTAAATTAAAACTTGATTTTCTATCAGTTCTCTTATGCTCTTATTCTCACTTGAAAATAACCCGAATTCAAACATTTCATCCTACGTTTACGACACAAAAAGCTTTTTTTTTTTTTTTACATGAGATAATTCCCAACTATTGCGTTTGTATACTAAGCTTTGAGATCGAATTGTAATGTTAAATCTGAAAGGAGACAGAGAAACAAGTAAGCATGGGGCATTTCGAGTCACCGGAGCAACTGTCATTATTATACTATGGTCATTGTGCTTATAGTATTCAAATGTATAGTGCGTCAAGTATCATCAGCACCTATGGTATGTAGTTCAGTCCAATTAAGTTTATTTATTTTGCATTGTTTGGTACAAATTATTTTTTTTAATTACAAAGTAGCACCAAGTTTGCTAATAAAACACCATCAAAGCCCTAAAACTAATATTTGATTATCACATCCAGAGCTAAAACAATGTTGTCATTAATCAATAAGCTGATTCTGTCGACCATGCTGATAATGCATTCATTGATTGTTTATTTTTTCGAAGCAAAAATGCCACAAATTGTTATAGTCTATCAAATGTGAGGATTTGCTATATCTCTCTGTCTTTATCTGATGGTAAACTGAATATCTTTGTGTTTCAGTTTCATTTGGACAGTTGGAGAGATACAAATGATTCAAAGATGTCACCTTACGCTTTCAGAATTTGCAATGGCTATCTTTGATTTATTTAGTTTTCTAGATCAAACAGTTAATGCTTTACTCAAGAGTAATCATCAGATTAATCCCACAATGAAAATAATCATTAGTTGCCACCGTGAACAACTCACTGATGCATAGTAAAGTCCACAATTTGAGTATTTGAGGAGGCTACATAAAGACTACATAATTCAATCGCATTTGAAAGTATGGTTGTTCTGTAAATATATAACCCTAACCCTTTGCAGCTAACACAGCAACAAGAACATTTCAGATTTATATATAATAATATCATATTTATATAACTATTTTTACCCCATACAGGACCGCGCATGTTAATAAAGGTTTAGTTTAAATAAACGGAGACCAAGGCCTATAGCGATAGAGTGAGATAAAATAGAAAATAAACTATAAGGGGACAAGGGAAGCCAACTGAGAAGCTGACCTCCATCCAAAAAAGAAAGAATCCCATAAGGCCAAGAGCCAATGGACCCACTGTGTCACCATCTGTACAGATCTATCCCTCTCTCTCTTCCATACAAACACAGACCAATTTCATGTGTCTACTTTGAACAGTTTTGGAATCATAAAGCAGGTAATTCTGGCTACACATCATTGTCTCCCTCATAAACAGCAATTGCCTCTGAGCTGAAGTGGCTTTGACGGTGTTTTATGGAGACATAAAGAAATCACTGACTATTCTGCATGGCGTTCTTTGCTGGTTCCTTTTAGTTTAAGAAAAACTGTAGGACACTCTCTACTGTTTGCACTCCGTTTCAGCGTTATGCAGGAGGATGCAAATGTATTCCCAGCGGTGTTGTGAATGACATATCGATGCTGTGTTTTCGGGGGGTCTCTCTCTTGTGCATTCCAGTGCAGGGCCATTGTGTAACAGTGTGATGTAATCCATCCATGAACGCAAGTTCACAGAGGAGGATGAGCAGGAGTGCTGGTGGAAAGTGTGTCAGTGATTTGCATGATAATTATGCAGCTTTATAACATGACATCTTCCTACATTCCTGGTCTCAGGTGTTTCACAAAGTGTGATTTTCTGTAGGGCTTTGGGTATATATGGTGTTACTGTTATGTGTTAATTACTGTGTGTGTGTGTGTGTGTGTGTGTGTGTGTGTGTGTGTGTGCGTGTGTGCGTGTGTGTGTGCGTGTGTGCGTGTGTGTGTGTGTGTGTGTGCGTGTGCGTGTGCGTTTGTGTCTGCATGCACGTGTGTGTGCTGAGGGCAGCCATTTCTATTTAATTTCCAGAGTCACTAGATTTGGATAGGTCTAGCCTGGTTTATAATGTGTACCTTAAAACTTTCATCGAAGCTTGAGCGACTGAGAAGAGAATCCCCCCCTCTATCAAACACATCATGTCATACACAACAATGGTTTTAACAGTTGGTTTTCGGTGCCTCTGAACGCTGCATGTCTGTTCCACAGGAGTTTGCTGTGTTGACTAAAGAGCTCAACGTTTGCCGGGAGCATCTTCTGGAGAGGGAGGAGGAGATTGCTGAGCTCAAGGCGGAGAGGAACAACACACGTGTAAGACGTTTAGCGACCATTTTGCTTATTAGCACTGTAACAGCCTCTGCGTTATCTTCCTCACCCATTGTGGTTGTGTGGGTGTGACTCTTTCATTTGCTTCTGAGGTTTGTTCTCCTTTTCTCTCCCCTTCTCCTCCACATTCTGTTTTTCTCTTCGTAAATCCCAATTCTTTTTTTTTGTTCCCTATCTGCTCTCCTTATCTCTCCTTCTAACTCCTTGTCCCTCTCTGCTACCCTGTCCTCTTCTAAACCCCGAATGTTATCCCATTGTCTCCATTGAAATCCTTCACTCATCTGAATATTCTCTGTCTCTGTGTCCTCCTTCCTTCGAACTGTTTCTTACCTCTCTCCCTTCATTCTCCTGTCACATCCCCCGTCTCCTTCCTTGTGAACCCACTGGCTTCTACAGTTGTTGCTGGAACACCTGGAGTGTCTGGTGTCTCGCCATGAGCGCAGTCTGAGGATGACAGTGGTGAAAAGACAAGCCCAGTCCCCGGCGGGGGTCTCCAGTGAGGTGGAAGTCCTCAAGGCCCTCAAGTCTCTGTTTGAGCACCACAAGGCCCTTGATGAGAAGGTGGGCCAACTGTTTTCCCTTGTATTGTAGTTCAGGGCCAAAAAAAAATCAATCTGTTCTTAAAGAGAAATTTGGAAAATAAAAGTCCTTTACTTTTATTCTAAGTGAGCTGACCTAGCACCATACAGCAGACAGAACAAGTTAGCAGCTATGATGGTCAACGTAGTGGAGCCGTTAACAGCTTAATATCCAAATATTTCCGAGAGGTAATGTTGAAGAGGAATAGAGAGCCAAAAGGAACGTGACCATTGGACTTAGAATGATAAATATGATACTGATGTTGCTCTGTATCAGCTGGATGTGTCAATAGGCAGTTTGCTAACAAGTTAGCCACATTACCTCAAATGCTGAAACAGTAGCCTATGTCTGTATTGTGTTTGTACAACTTATTTCCACTGTCCCCAAGTGGCTGCAAGAATCAGGTGTTTCAGGATTAAGCATAAAAGGTAGCAAAAATCAATATATGATATTAAAGGTGGGTGTCTAAATAAGCTTTTACAAAATAATAACTGAATGGATTGGTTCAAAATACCTATTGTGTATTAACCAGAGCATGTAACTAACTCCCCAAAGAAGGCTTTTGTGGATTTGGGTTTACAGGGGCTTTAAGTGTGCAGGTTGTTAATGTAACCTACTGGGGTCGTACATGGCAACAGTAGGCTACATTAACAACCTTGTTTTAGCTGTAAACAATAAGTTGCAGCTGTTGATTTCACATAAGCAACCATATTTGATACATGTTGAACCACTTAAATATCACTGAAATTACACTTTGAGGAGAAACAAAGTATTCAATGTATCTATATCATATATCAACAATATTTAAAAATCAATAGGACAGATTAGGAGCAAATTCTTTGTAACCCTAAAAGGTTTTTCTTACAACATTCCTAAAAGTTGAATAAACAAATACACAGGTGAATATTTTTCATCATTATTATCTCATCAGTCATCAGGTTGAACAGACCCAAAATGCTGGTTTGGGTATCCTTTGATAGCCTTTTGGCCTTTTCCAAACTTGGCTCTATCACCTAGTAACTTTTGCCATTATAGCTAGCCAGTGGACTGATGTAACTTCTACCCCACAGGTTCGAGAGAGGCTCCGTGTAGCCCTCGAGAGGGTGTCCTTGTTAGAGGATCAACTTGAAACGTCTTCTAAAGAGGTAAAGTCCAAAGCCAATGATTCCTGTGTCTGAACGATGCTGTAGCTTGGTGTGAAGAAAGAACATTCATTTGTATCGTCTGTTTGCCCATTTTGTCTCCCCCTTTCCAGGTAATCTCTTTAAGAGACCAAATTAAAAGACGTCAACAAGGGGTGGACGGCGGTAAAGATGTAAGGGAGGGTTTTATGCATGTTGGTTCCAGTTGTTTTTGTGTATGTGTTAGCGTACAGAAAGTCAGTAGAGAAGTAGATGTATGGGTACCATGGTGTGTCAGTGTAATGTTAAGTCTAAGTGTTACCACATAAGTGTCATTCATTTCTTCTACAACCTCAACTGTTTCAAACTGAATATTTTTCTTCATCACTCCTTTTTCTTTGTTGTCGTTATTTCAGCGCCTACCCAATGGTCCCTCCACTGGTCTGGAGGACAGCGAGCTGGAAAGACAGCGAGAGGTAGAGATAGAGCGGCAGAGAGCTGAACTTTCCCAGCTGAGGGAGAGGCTGGCCCTCATGTGCCGACAGGTGAGTGTATGTTTCTGTTTATGTGTCATGGCGGGGACCGTAGGAGGTTTTGAATTTCAGAGTGAGGACATTTTTTGCAAAGTGAGGACGTTTTCAATTCTACTTAGAGATATTTTAGTATTAGCTTGTTTCTCCTTTGTAGGCTTTCTCCTTCTTTGCCAGTGAGACATTGTCAGCTGGGTGGCACCTGTCCAGTTGACAGGATTAGTGTTCCCAGGTCAATAAATGCTATGTTTCAAATCTTTTTATTTTTTAGACATATTCATTTTTTAACAACAACCTCACAAAATGAACTGTATATATGCTATCATCTTTGCTAAACTCAGAAATTGACAAATCAAAACTTAAAGTTACAGATGTAAGCTTCTAGGTTAAAATAACTATGAGTTAAGATAAATATTAGGGGTAAAGTAAGTGCTGAGGTAAAGCGTATTGTTGAAGTAATACTTTTATATATTAGGAAATATTCTTACAAACCACTATCTGTCATTTGTACAGTTCGGCTTTTGTACACTGCCAAGTTATTTCCATCTGTGTGCAGCTGCTGGTCTTCAAATTTACTATATGGACATGAAATGTATTGATCTTCACATATAAGTTTCAGCATAAATGCAAATATGTATCAAAATGTTGAACTATTCTTATAAGGTTATGGTATTGTTCTCACCAGGGACAGGATGTAGCCAATGAGGTTCCTCACAAGAATATAAATACAAACAATTGTGCATATTTGTACTGTTTATTGTTTATTTTAATCTAGTTTATATAATTAACACCGAATATAATGATTCTATATTTAATGTACTCCTTAAAGTACACTGAAGCTCGATTATATCCAACAGTATATTCCAAGAGGGAGGGATCTATCTATAGTACATCAGCAGGTCTCCCTCTTCCCTCTTGTGGCCAGTTAGACTATTGCAACAGCTTCTAAGAAACATTATTATACTGTGTAGTGCACAGTAAGGCACCATTTTAATTGAATCCTGGACATGTTCTATGTGCCGCTGTCCAGTTTTGTTTAATGGGTCAAAAGTATTTACGAAAAATTACTGACTGACGAAAAAGGATTTGAAAAGAAAAATTTGAATCTAAAAGAGACATTGTGTCTCCAGTTTACTGTGAATTAGATGTGTCACACTCAGCGTGTTACCCTTATGTCAGTGATGCTCTTTAAAGAGTTGAACATTGACCAGATATACATTTTGTAATGAATCACTGTCATTGTCTATTTACACTCTGGCAGCTAACACTGAGTCACGTAGGTTCAAACTGTGTCATCATGTGTCCCATTGTGATGTCACGTCAGGTTGGGGAAATAGAGGAACAGCTTGCGTCCGCCAGGAGGGAGGTGACGAAGTCGGAGGAGGCCAATCAGAAGCTCCAAAGGGAAGTGAAAGAGGTCTGTAGGCCCAATCTGTCTCTCCCTGGCCAAGCCCCTGAGATCCCTCCATTCCCTGGGTTCCAAGTGTTTATTTGAACACAATGGGCATATGTGTTGGAAGTAGTAATACGCCTAGGAGATTATGGAAATGAAATAATAAAAAATGGATGGATAGATTTTTGCATATTGATGTTACTGAAAATATGGGAGTCTAAAATAAATGCAGAATGAATTGTAAATAGACATGAATGAATTTCTACCTCTCTTATTAGGTATCTCTTTGTTGTCATCTCGTTTACATCATGAAAGTCTAGACAGCGTTTGATATCGTCCCATGATATATGTTTGTTTCCTATAGGCCCTTTGCCAAAGGGAGGACATGGAGGAAAGGATTACAACACTAGAACGCAGGTAACCTTTGCTGCATTTGATCAATTTATTATCTTAGTGAGGACTCATGCATCACACTTCTGACATCCAGAAACTGTAATACACATAGCTGACATTGAGATGTTTCACTTGTTGGTTGGTAATGTGTAGCAAAGACTTCCTGATATCTCTTTATAATGTTTAAGGTTTTCAAAATACAATTTGCATTACATTAATGCCGCTGTGTGTGAAAATCAAAAAGCTGCCTTTCTGGCCCACAGTTTAAAACGCTTTAATGTAATTGTATTCCCCACTCCTCAGTGTTTATGGTTCAGTATACTTAAAATCATTAGGTTAAGTGTTTCACATTTAATCTTTTAGTAACTGATGCAACAGCCCAAAGTCAACAAGGAACCTTTTAAATAAATAAATATAATTTTTTCTAAATGTACTACTAAGAGCACCGTCTTTTACACCATTATCTTTTATTGACAACCCGTTCTAGAGGAGAATTATTTGTCAATAATAAAGGCATAATTCTTTTTTCACCCAAATCCGAGGAGGTTTTTTCAGCCCTAAATAGTGTCTGCGACTTCCTCACAAGCTGCATGCACCCCAACAACCTCCTCCAAGAGCGCAGGACAGGCTTTATGCCTGAGAGGGACAACAACAAAAATGTTGTCAAGGGGCGCCTTTAGCTCAGTTGGTAAGGCGTCCCCTCCATGGGCCTTGGCCAGCAGCGGACCCGGGTTCGATTCCAGCCCGCGGGCGTCCTCTGCATGTCACTCCCCTCTCTGCCGCATTTCACCTCTGTCTCTACACTATCAATAAAGCATAAAAAATGCCTAAAAATATATTTTTGAAAAAACATTGTCAAATCACCTGCTAGTGCTTAAATGCCGTCAGTTCACAGTAATGATGACTCAGATTTAAATTTGTATCAACGTTGAGCCTCTCCCACCTGGACTTTGGCATTTGGACAGTAAGAGGACCTGCTTTAGTGGTACTTTAGTCAATGAATCAGACTGGAACTGTAAAAATAGGACTTTGGAAAAGTGAGTGGAAATTACGCCCATGCATGCATATAATCACCAGCATCATATAACGTTGACTAAGCACTCTAATAGCTCTAATACTCATGATGGTGGCTCTGGTGTTGTATGCAGGTACCTCAGCGCCCAGAGGGAGGCGACTTCTCTCCATGATATCAAAGACAAGCTGGAAAATGAGCTTGCCAGCAAGGAATCACTGCACAGACAGGTAAGTAAGTAAGTAAGTAAGTAAATAAGTAAGTAAGTAAGTAAGTAAGTAAGTAAGCTTTATTTATAGAGGTAAGGAATGTCTGGAGTAATCCAGTTCCCAATTACAGTCATAAAGGAAACTTTTTAGCACTTGCTATGTTTGATGGAGTTATATGGTAATATAGAAAAATCTAAAAATGGATCTGGTATGTGAGTGCCGTTATGTATAACAGTCCTTATACAGTATATATGGGTGCTTGTCCGTGTGTCCAGAGTGAAGAGAAGAACAGACAGCTACAGGAACGTCTGGATGAAGCCAAGCAGAAGCTCCAGCAGACGCTACAGAGGGCAGAGACGCTACCTGAGATCGAGGCCCAGCTTGCCCAAAGGGTTGCTGCTCTCAACAAGGTACTTTGAGCTACGGGCAATCTCATACAATACCTTACTGAGCTAACAGCCTGCCACTCAGACTGTTTCATTTAAAATTTGTGTTTTGAAATCAATGCCGTCATTGCCTGTATGAGTTGATCAATCCATCAGTTAATCATGCCTCTTTTTTTTACCAAGATCCTCAAGCTTTCGTGGACCTATATTCAGTCCATTCATGCGTCAGAAGTGTCTGTAAATGCGATGATGTTTTCTTGTGATTTAGGCGGAGGAGCGCCATGGAAACTTCGAGGAGCGACTACGGCAAATGGAGGCTCAACTCGAGGAGAAGAACCAAGAGCTTCAGAGGGTAACGTCATCATTTTCTCCACTCTGCTACATTTTCCACCTTAAGCAGAAATAACTTTTAATTTGAAAAGGGAAGCTTTTTGTTCTATCTGGAGCACCTCTCTTATGCCCTTGCCTCATTTTCAGGCGAGGCAGAGGGAGAAGATGAATGACGAACACAACAAACGTCTCTCAGATACAGTGGACAAGCTGCTGTCGGAGTCCAACGAGAGGCTGCAGCTCCACCTCAAAGAGAGGATGGCGGCACTAGAGGAGAAGGTAACGACTAGACCAATTAGCGCTGCAGAATATTTTGTGATAAAAGACTAACAATGGGTTTTAACATATATTTTCATACTTCTGCTCTGCTAGAATGCTCTTTCAGAGGAACTCTCCAATATGAAGAAAATCCAAGATGATCTTATAGCTAATAAGGTATTCGGGTTCCAAGCAATTTTTTTAATCTTGTGCATTATCCAAATTTCAACAGGACTATAATAAATGTGATATTGCTCAACAGTCTTATCTACACCTTTTGCTAAGGATTTTTAATTCCTTTAATTCCTGTATATTGTAATGTTCCCAGTTTTCAAAATCCCTCTATTTCGCACAAATAAGAAAATGGTGTTTAACAATGAAGGTCATTTTTTACAAATTAAGAAAAAAAACATGAGTTTTTTTCTTCCTCTGTGCTTTAGGAGCAGCTCCTTGCTGAGCTGGAGCGAATCCAAGTGGAGCTGGATCAGCTGAGAGGCAGGCCAGGCGCTTCCTATTCCAGGTTAGAGACAATTAAGGGAAATTCATTCATTTATACAATATGTCCTTGATTTAGTGACCACCCAAATGAAAACAAAAGTATCCCTGGGGATACTATATGTACACTGCCCCTTCTGAGCACACCTCTTTGTTTACTCCTCTGTTTAGCCTCCATGTATTTCCACGATAATCTATTTTAAAAAGTAATTATTCCTCCTGTGCCTAGAGGGTGTTTTTCTGGCTGACATACAGTATAAATAGTATTATAATTTTTTATTCATTTGGATACTGTTTTAAATCAGTTAGTGTTTACCGAGCAACCTGTCTGTTGAAACTGGGGACATTGTGATGTTCAAGTATTTTGGCATAACAAATAATAATAAATTGTGGATCTCCACAACAGGGCGGGCAGCGTGAGCTCACTCCCCTCCACCCTTTTCCGAAGATCTCTACCAGGGAGCGCCTCGGAGCTGCGGTACCCTCAGGGCACTGGCTCGCTCCCCTCCGGCTACAGCAGCGCCAGCAGTGGGGTGGTGGTCAGACGGGCACACCGCGGCCGGTGGGGGCCTCCTAGAGACGATAATAACAAGGTAATTATAAAAATAATAATAGTTTCTTTATTTATATAGCACCTTTAAAAACAATGGTTTACAAAGTGCCTTGACATAAGAAACATAGGAGCAAGTACAAATCAAATAGATAAATACTATCAAAAAACACATACTCATACATACACAAAGTAAACAAATAAATAGACGGTATTACGTAAAAGCTAGTCTATAAAATGTGTTTTAAGAAGTGATTTAAAAGAGGTGGTGTTGATCTCTTACTGAGTCACTGATGATGATGATGATGATGACGTTGGGACAATGTGTCGTTAAAATACTACATTTCCTGAATCCCCCCTCACCATTTTGTTCCCTATGTTCAGTATGGAGAGTGGGACAGCGGCACTATGATGGGTCCTGGGTATGAAGGCGGTGTGGACGGAGGCTGCTCCGATGATGAGGACGACAGGGAGACTATGTTCGGATCAGAGCTGCTCTCTCCTAGCGGACAGACAGATGTTCAGACTTTGGCCATCATGCTACAGGAGCAACTGGAGGCCATCAACAAGGAAATCAAGTGAGTTTTATGTCTATTGTAGTTTTGCACTACACAAGACCAAGGGTTATAGGGTAAACCTTAACCCCTAATAATATGAGATGCTTAGACTATTCAGGCAACTAATATTTTAGCCTACATTTTAAACATTTAAAAAAAGTTAAGATTCAGAATTCAGGTGCACTCAAGGACCGGAATAAAATGGATAATAAATGAATAAATGCTTTTGTTACATTCAGTCACACTACATATTCTATACTACATAGACATGCATTTTGATCATAATACTCATACACTCACAGCGAGGAGAATAGGCTGTGTCATTTTTGTGAGCTTGAGGAAATTGAAAATGAAATTCATTTTATTTTGTATTGTCCGTTTTACCACGATTTGAGATTAATTTTATTTAAAAAAGTCAATGTTAAAGAAGTTCATTATATGTGTGATACTGATATGTTATCTTGGCTGTTCCAATATAGAACTTTTTTAATTGCTGACTGGATAATTTGTATTGTATATTGTTTTTTTGATTGTGCATGTACTACACGTTTTGTGTAGTTATAGCTGTGTCATGTAATCCTGTGTGGGATGGGCCACTTGTGTGGCATGTTACGAAAATAAAAATATCATTCATTCATTCATTCATAGCCAACATATGAAGTTAATATTGGATTCAAAAAAAGTGCTCATTGATACAATTGCACATAATGATTCATCATTGCACATTAAAAAGCCATTTATTTGGGAGGGGGGTTTGCATTCAGTTCAGAGTTTAATATGGCTAATAGCCTTTTGGGGTAAAACTGTTCACTGTTAGGAATCAAATGCTTTCTCCTCTTTCTCCTCTCATCTCAGGCTGATTCAGGAGGAGAAGGAGAGCACAGAGCTGAGGGCGGAGGAGATAGAGAGCCGTGTGAGCAGCGTGGCTTTGGATGCCTCTCCTCTCCCGCCCTCCTCACTGGGTGGACGGGACAGCATGGGTAGAGGGTACATGACTCCCTCCATCACCTCCTCCACGCTGGCCTCGCCCTCGCCACCCAGCTCCGGACATTCCACCCCCCGCCTGCCGCATTCCCCTGCAAGGGAGACAGACAGACAGGTACCGTGTGTGTGTCAAAGATACGTGATGTAAGACGCAATTGTGTCCCACATGAAGAAGGTGGCCATGTTAAAAAATTCACCCAATACCTTACCACTCTGCAGAATAGCAAAGATGGTGAAGAATGCAAAGCACTTGCCCTGATCGACTCCAACCCTGCTGTCCCCCGAGCCCTACGATTGGACCGAATGACACACACTCACCCGGGGGCAGGCCTTGATGACCACAGGGAATTTCGCAGGTACTCAATATACTGTAATAGATAAATGAATAGTTCATGTGTTGGGCTCAGATGTGCTGATGTCAGATTGTTTTTTTTTCCTTTTTCTGTCCTTCTAGTCTCTCGGCTGATGGTGCCATCACTGCCAGCCAGGATTCCCTCCACAAAGCCAGCAAAAAGAAAAGCATCAAGTCGTCCATTGGTCGTCTCTTTGGCAAAAAGGAAAAAGGGAGGATCGGTGCACCAGGGAGAGAACCTTCCTCGCTTGGTCAGTGAACAGTGGAAGCTGCTCATTCAAGTCGCCATTTTGTCTTCCGATTGACAATTGTCTCTGTTTAGAGATTTTGAAACACTGAGGCAGATACACAAAGTAACATGTGTTTCTAACCTTTGACCTCTCCAGCCTCCACACCCTCTGACGACCTGGGGTCAGCTGACCCATTAGGCCTGACTAAACTTGGAACCGGAACAGTGGAAAAAGACCGCCGCAGCAAAAAGAAGTATGATCAATAACTTTTTCCACACGCTCCTCATGTTCATTCAGAGAGGCTGAAGAGTATTAGTAATTGGCACAGACAGGGGGCCAATGGTAGAGGGTGACATTAACTAGGCCTGGGCTGGTGGATTTGATTCCCCTGGTCATGTAAGGTAACGTAATTAGACACATTTCCATATTTATTCAAACATTTCTGAAAAAGAAAGATTGGTTTAATCATGTTAGTAATTAACTGGCATAGTTTCATGATGATATCTATAAATCAAAATGTTTTACTCACCTTTATTCACCTGCAGTGTCTCATCTTAAAAAGCATAAACTGACCTTATGGTCATGTCATGGTATTTATCATCCCAAGTTCAAAGTGATTTGCTATTTATAAAAAAAGAAGGCAGTGGTAAGGGGAGATTTGTAGAAATTAATCTCTGTCAAACTTAATCTCTGCTTTCCATTACTCCTTGCCAGACACGACCTGTTGGAGGAGGCCTGTCGTCAGGGTCTGCCTTTTGCCTCCTGGGATGGCCCGACTGTTGTTACATGGCTCGAGGTACGTGGTGGCACTCTGTCAAAAGTGTCCGGTTAGAGGTTGTGTGACACTGGATCAGTATCATAATTACAGGCGTTGATGTTCACGTCCTTTTTTCTGTTTACCCAGCTGTGGGTGGGGATGCCGGCGTGGTACGTGGCAGCGTGTCGCGCCAACGTGAAGAGCGGCGCCATCATGGCTAACCTGTCAGACACGGAGATCCAGAGGGAGATCGGCATCAGTAACCCTCTGCACAGGCTCAAACTCCGCCTGGCCATCCAGGAAATGGTCTCCCTCACCAGTCCGTCTGCGCCCGCCAGCACTCGCTCTGTAAGAACGCAACTCTGAACATCAAAACAGAATTTAAAAAAAGTCATGTTTGCTCAGCCGGGGTATTTTTAAATTCATACACTGATAAATCAAAGGAGACTGATGGTGTTGATTTGCCTACTGTCATTACAGTCGACCAGTAATATTTGGATGACACATGCCGAGATGGATGCTCTCGCTGCTGCCACCAAGCCAGTAAGAATATCAAACTTCACATTTAATCTAAAGAGATTTACACATTTTAGGATTTAAATATGCTTTTTGTTTATGCCTTATTTATTGCCTAGAGTACTGATACAAACAATCTAAAATTATATTCTGTATTTAGTGATGTAATATCATTCATTCTTTATGTGTTGGCCTCTTTATTCTAAGCAAAATGACTTCTTTGATTTCTCACATTGATAAGCCTTTTTCTTTTTCTTTGTCTCTGATTAGGCATGTTTGGCAGCACCTTTCCCTTACTATTCCCTCAAAATCTGTTTTGATGTAGTTTTTTTCCCAACTACTTCTCACTCACTAACAAGACTTTTCCTCCCTCTGCCTTTCCTTCTCTGCTTCTCTTGCATTCTTTCCTGACACCGATTCACCATAACACACACACAAAACACACTCTCCCTTTGGTGATCTCTCCCCTCTCTCTCTGCACAACTCTCCCTGTCCCTTTTCTCTTTTATTCCTTCTCTCTGCTTGAACCACAAGGAACAGAAGGAGTTCAGTTGGGATCAGGTGAGTTCCTGGTAGTAACCACGTGAAAACATTACATTGTGCATTTAGGGTGGAGTCAGCAATTCTGAAGAATGCTTGTTGTCAAAATCACGCTTTGTCAAAATCAGGGAACCAGGTAGTGGATCGTGAGGAGATAACCACTGATTTGACAAAAAGTGATTCGAAAAAAAAAAGTGTTCTCCAAAATTGCTGACTCCACCTTTAATATGTGACATTCATTGGTGCGAGGAGCGAGAGTGAAATTGATAACAATCACAAACATAATTTTTTACATTATGCATATGACTAGTATTGATGCCAAACACATCTGCCATTGTGACGTGCTAGTGCTTGTGTAATCTGTTATTCTCTTACACTGACGCAAAACTGACAAACAGCGTGGACACTTGAACTAGATTGTTCCTCATAAAATACTCTAAGAGCCAAGGGTTGTAAAGCTTTTGCTGAGTCTGTTCTCTGTTAGTTGAAGGTAAACTGTGGTAAATCTGTCCCTCATGAGATGGCTATAATGAAAACCAGAAAGGCATGCTGAACAAATAACTTTAAAATTTAAGTCATAAGTGTTTTTCATATTCATTTGTATTATATGGGAAATTAGCTTCATACTCTAAATTATAAGGCACCTTTATAAGGGTTTTATAAGGTGCAAGGAATGGGCAATGGTTACTGAATCATCTGCTAATGCTCTACAGTAACTTTTGGGTCAGGTTCCATATGATTGGATTAAGTCTCAACTTTGTCTTTTTGGACATTATCAGCCAATGTACCCATCTGAGGTCAGGTCTTCAAGCTGATTCAAAAAGCCTGCTAAAATTACAGTGTCAAACTTAAGAAGGTATTTCCCCAGCCAGGCCACTCAAAAGATTTTCTTATTAAGGAATATATATAAAGTTATAATAAATGCTTTATAAACCATTAGTAAACCTTTAATAAATAAAGCCATTATTATAGTTTACAAACACTTTGTTATGGGAAAGTGTCACCAGTCTAAAACAATTCAAAATGCCACTCTAACTCTGACACTTCATGGGCATATTATAGGACAATCAATGTCAAGTGTATATATTTTGTTTCAATTTCATGTCCAATTATAGTAATACTTACTGCATATGTCTCCATCACCCCCCACCGCCCTCCAGATCCTGGCCTATGGAGACATGAACCATGAGTGGGTGGGCAACGAATGGCTGCCCAGCCTGGGTCTGCCCCAGTACCGTTCCTACTTCATGGAGTCCCTGGTGGACGCTCGCATGCTCGACCACCTCACCAAGAAAGAACTGAGGGGCCAGCTGAAGATGGTGGACAGCTTCCACAGGTCTGAGGAATGATACATGGTGCATGATTCAATGTTTCTCAGTTTCTTTGCAACAACTTCTGATGTGACATGATTGTTTTGTCACTTATAGAGTGAGCCTTCACTATGGCATCATGTGCTTGAAGCGCTTGAACTATGACAGGAAGGAGCTGGAGAGGAGGAGGGACGAGAGTCAACACCACAACCAAGGTGAGGCATGCAGCCAATGGATAGATATTCTCTCCAGACATGAAACTCGGACTTACAATAATACATCCTTGTTTTGTCTTTTATTGAACCAACTGTTGATATTCTATATCCTTTCCCACAGATGTCATGGTGTGGTCCAATGAGCGAGTGATGTGCTGGGTGCAGGCTATCGGTCTGAAAGAGTTTGCTGACAACCTTTTAGAAAGTGGGGTGCATGGGGCCCTGCTGGCGCTGGATGACACCTTCGATTACACTGACTTGGCCCTCCTCCTCCAGATTCCCAATCCGAACACACAGGTATACTCCACAGTACAACACCTGTATAGTCAGCTTGTTGTGCATATCTCACAGCGATTGTCAGAGAGTGTCATTGTCACACCTTGTTGTTTGCCTTAATGCCAAGATAATCCTGATCTTTAACTCTCCAATGATCTTAATGATGATCTTTAAACTCTGTGTCTGTCTGCAGGCGAGGCAGCTCCTAGAGAAGGAGTACAATGCTCTCATCTCCATGGGAACTGAGAGGAGGCCAGATGAGGTACGACAAAGGCAGACTGTCAGTCGACAATCAATCCAGATAATTGCTCCTACCAGGAGGCGGGACTCTGTGTTTTCAATGCAGCCAGCCCTGGCTAAGGCTGTTTTCCTTGACAATCGGAGCCTTTGATCCAAACTTTTCCATTCTTTGCCCTTTGTTAAATATGTGATAGGATCATTTCCTCTCAGGGTTAACATTGCGGACTAAAATATTTCTTATGCGAAAAATAAATTAATAAATAGAGGCTTCAAGGCATCAGCGCATGTAAAACGGCTGGCAAATTGTTGGCAAGCCGAAGCAGTTCAGCTGTGTTTACACCAGGGCTAATTGCTTAGTTAGAGCATCTAGGACTTAAAAACACAGTGCAACTGTGGGACATTGTCACAACAAATCCCGCCTTGTCAAACACCACTTTGTTTAAATCACTGGTTTTACTTCATTGTCCCCCAACAGGACGGCACGAAAACATTCACGCGGTCGCCATCCTGGAGGAAGATGTTCCGAGAGAAAGACCTCCGCGGCGTGACCTCAGACTCTTCAGAAACGTTACCTGCCAACTTCCGTGCCTCCGCTATCTCCACACCATCTGTCACCCTGAGAAAAGTCCAGAGTGAAGGTGAGGCCTAAATGAGCACGCCAGCAGCACTACTACACATTACACAGTTGATTTCTCTGTTAAAACCTTTGTGAGGGTCAATGTGAATTATGAAATGTTAACATTGGTTAAACTGGTCATACTTTATACTAACAAACTAAGTCAAATAAACAATCAGTGACACAGAAACTGCATCAGAAGATGTTACTGCATGTTCATTTGTGTTACTTTTGATGTGTGCAAATCCCTGATACTTGTTATACAGGCTTATTAACTTAAAATTTAATTTAATTTATGCCAACAATAACTTTTTTTCAAACTATCTTTTTTTTCTTCAATTCATTCTCCTCCAGGCTGGCATATTTGTTTCAGAAAGTACCTATTGTATGGTCAATCCAGAATTCAGAGATTTGAAAAATGTGACTGTGAACAGAAACATTTATTTTGGTGGTGTACACAGGTATGTAGAAACAACATAGTTGGCATAAAGGATTATAGTGAAAAGGATAGTGTGGATTTGGAGAATTTGGGACACAAACCCTCTCTGAGAGACTGGTCTTTCAAATGTGAGGAAACAAGGGACGTCCCACACCCACGGCTTCTGTTAAATTAGATTTTTCCACTGTCCACTTTACATCAGAATTTCAGCCAAAAATCTGGTTAAGTGGTGCTTCTGGTAAAAAAAAATGTTTAACACCAAGGGTGGAAAACAGAATTATACATAAACTGCTTCTTCTTCCTTCTTTATTTTTTTTATTTATTTTTTACATTTTGGTTGATTCACTTATTGTCAGACATAAGAATATTAACACCACAGGGAGAAAAATGTGTATTTTTCAGCTAACTAGCTTGCTAATTAATCTGTCAATGTGTTTGTTAGGTGGTGCAGGGCCTGTATCCTGTCTTTTTACTAAGCTAGGCTAACGGCTTCAAAGGCTCTCCACATTAATGACCATGGTTTTAGAATGGGATGCCCCACAAGCTCATTTAGGTTTGATAAATTAATTTTAGGTTTTTTAGGTGTTGTCCACTGACTCTTGGCCTCATCATTTCTATGTAGCCCTGGTTGAAGATTTTCAATCTTGTCTATTACAATGGTTGAGTTAAAATATGATGTTTTTTATTCATACAAAGCTGCTGAAAATAATTTCCTCAGAAAGCATACCCTGGCTTTCCTAAGGCAAATTAATATTTAATAACTAAATAATCCTTTTGGATGAATGACAAAATATCTACAATTAAAACCATTGTTCTTTGATTTGAATTCAACAAAAATATTAGTTTTAATAATTAGTCATTATTAGAGTACCATTTTGAATCTAGATATACACACAGTTTTTTTTCCATTGTGAACAACTGCATTGATTTAAGTTTGTCTTCTTTACTAATTACCGTCTTCTCTGTCAGTAAACTCTGGTCCAAGAGGAGAGTCGGCGTCCGTGAGAACATATTCCTGCTAAAAGAATAAGCACACCAGGTGAGAACAGCACGATTCGTATCTGTAAGCTAAAAAAAACATATGTAAACACTGAATCAAACATCTCATGTCAGCAGGAACTGTTATGTTTCTTAACATGTGTTTGTATTCCATTTCTGTAGAACCCCACCTCGTCCCTTACCCGATGAGGAAAGAAAAACACATTTTTGAAGACAAAAAACTGAGGATCAAAATCAAAAATGGACACTAGAAGATGACCAACGACATTCGAGACAGACGTTTCGAAGAATCAAAGACACTGAGTGAATGATTTCTGAAAAGATGAAAAAATAATGAGTGAATGTTTGTTTATCCATCTCTCTCTCTGTCTTTCTTTCTCTCTCTCTCTCTCTCTCTCTCTCTCTCTCTCTCTCTCTCTCTCTCCATCTTCATCCATAGTTGTGGCATGACGCTGTTTGATTCTGTAGAAAGTGGCCTGTAGAAAGTGACCATCGCCTGTCGTGAATACATCTCCTGTTTGTTTGTTTTGTTTTTTTAGTGTAAGATGGCAAAATTGACACAATTGATTTAGAGTTTTTTCAATTGGAAACTGCATTCCTGTTCAGATCGAGAGAATGAAAAAAAAACTTGTGATCTTACTGTGGCTTAGACTGATAACAGAACATGCTCCACCCAGTAACACTGCAGGCGACACATTTGCAGGTTTGGGGTTGAAGGAGGTTCAAAGGGAGAATTTAAGAGTAGACAAGGGAAATGAAATGTATGTTCTTAAGCCATAACAGATATGAGATGCACAAATGTGAATAGGACGGACAATGAGACAATTAGCAAAGTGCTTTATGACAAAATCCTGTTCAAACTGGGACAAAAAAAAGAGTTAAGCATTTGTGTTAATATGCATGCCAAAACCAACCATTTTAGAGTGAACGTCATGATATCAATCATCTAATGATGTGGAAGCTTGGGTCAGGACTTTGTAAAATGTGTGTATTTAATTTGTATCATTTTTTTATGATAACTGCTATTCTAAGTGTGTGTGAGTGTGTGAGTGTGTGTGTGTGTTGTGTGTGTGCGTGCGTGCGCTTGCGTGCGTGCCTGTGTTTGTGTGTGTATTAAAATGTATGTTCATTTCATACTTAGTTTTAAGACTGAGTGTTATTTCATTTTAAGGTTGAAAAATGAAATACGTTTCAAAAGTATGGACATTAAGATATGCTACTTGTATGTGTACATTTTGAGAAAAAAATAAAACAAATTGTGTTATGATTTAAATTCATATTATTGGAGAATAGTGATGATAATTGAATATAATATGATAATAATAATGATAATGATTGTAAAAGCTGTAATTAAAAAAAACATACCTGTAAAAAGGCCATGGAGGAGTTTTTTTTTTTTTTTTTTGCCCTCACACTGAAAGGTCAGAGGAGATCTCAGGTAAGACCACATTAATTTCACTCATAAACAGATTGCACTTTTATGTGAAAAGACATAAAAAAAGGAAATTGTCTTGTTCTCCTTGTTGGCTTTACAGCTGTTTATTATTTAAATATAACAGCAATAAAATCGACTCAGCCATATTTTCCTGTTAGTACAACATACAGTATACTGCGTGTTTTTGCTCAGTCAGGTTTGTTTTGTTTACCACAACACTGGAGATAAGCCAAAACAGGAGGCAGTGGAAATCCCAGTATAACAAGCTTATAAATAGTACAAATGTTTGTAGCTATCTTTCAAGTAAGGAAAGTAGGAATTTTAAAAAATTGTTTTGTTTTTTTGTAAACTTTCTGGTATTTTGCAACTAAATTCCTTCTCCTCAATCCTTAATTATTTTCTTCTATTTTCAAACGTATATATACCAATTCTCACACACATTCTTGATGTACTCTACTGTATAGAGTCATACCGTGTAAAAGCTAGTGGGGAGGCCCATTAGTCCCTAAAACTCACATACCCTATTCACCTTGTTTTGTGAAAGAGCAAAAAGGCCTTTGAGCAAAAAGGCCTAAGTATTTTTGACATTAGCGTTGAACACACATAAACATCACAAAGGCAACTGTGTTTGGACTTCCAATGAGAAGATGCTCTTGGAGGCTTGAAGAGTAAACGGGGAAAAGCATCATCTCCTGGAGTTCCATTTTTCAGAAATGTTTAGCCATCACTTCGAAATCTATTTATTCGTTATTTATTAAAGCTGAATATGATTATTATTATTTCCATTCATTCACACTAAAGTGGTGAATATGAGGCCCAATACAACTCAGTAAAAGTTATAACATGAACACAATGTAAACATGAAGGAATGTTTTTTCAGTGTTTGTAAATGCAACTTTGTTACATATTACTTTCAACATTCCAAAATGTATCCCTGGACGCTTCGACACTAAACACAAATACATGGTTTATTTTCAATTAAACAGTAGATTTTTGGACACATTAACATTGCTCTCAGACTCTGTTATGATGGATAAAAGAAAATCGATATCAATCCTGATGACCCGACCCCTGATGAAGTAGGCCTCTAACGTCACAATGACACAAACAAGTTGGCGATTCACTTTTAAAGTGTGTTTCTTAACCGGTGCGTTTACAAATTTGGCTCACATCCTCTCTGGTGACTTCACAGCTGCGGTCACATAAACACTTTCTGCTTGTATATCATTTTCACCCACTGTTTCCCACATTCTCAAAAACACACACATTTCAAAGTAAGATAAACATGGCCCCCTCATAATGGTTGTTGTAGTTTATTCAGTAGATGACGTAGAGAGATATGCCTGTGTAACATTTTCTCGCAGTTGGGAAATGTGGATATTTCTCAAGTGGAAGCCTTGGAGGAAAGTCACCAGGCTTTGACCACTCATGACAAAGTGTTATTACCAATACTTGACAGTGTGAGCCGATCAAACAAGTCAAAGAGAAGCCTTTAACATTAGTGTTCACATCAAAATACCAAGATTATTGATAAAGCAATGATAGAATTGAGTAACAGGAGGGATGTTTAAATTTTTGACACAGATCTTGATTATTCAATTCAAGCAAAAAAGTGTACTTGACTTGAAAAGTCAAAAGACTAGCTGGTGCTTATGTGAAGTATGCAAGAAAAACCTATATATAACTTGCACTGAATATACACACTATTATTCTAAGATGTCTGTGAATAATGTTAAAATAACTTTCCAAAAGAGGTTAAACAATGGACAAGGCCGGAAACATTCCATCAATACATTCCTATTTTGAAGTGCTATTTGGCCTGGGATGAATTGTATTCAAATTCTTGGGACTTTACGAGCCCTCTTACTGTAACCGACTCGGAAGAAGCCCATACATAGCGTTTGAACACAGGTCTTCCTCTCGCCATTAAATCACAGCTTAATTATTTAGAAATGTCTGACTCATACGTTTCTCTCAGGAAGAAGGACCTCCTTCTCCATAGCTCCTTTAAAAAGGGCACCAAACGTGCTCCTAGTTATAGTTTAAGTGAAAAGAATTGGCTTGTACAGAGATTTCCTATTTATTTTTATTATATTTTCTGGCTATTTATTTTAATTTATACATTTTTTCCTTGATCTTCTTCTATTATCTCCAAATGGTTTCGTTTCCACACACCTCTGTCTCCTATCTGTCTTCTTTCCTCTTATTCATGCCCCTTACTTTCTCTATGGCATTTTATCTTCCTGATTCTAATCCACTTTTATCCTTTGGTAGTCATGTCAGAGAGGGGCACCTCTACACAGGTATATATAATATTTTTAATTTTTAATAATTCCGCAATATATTTAATGCAAAAATATGAGATAATGCTGCCCCCAAAACTCCTTCTTTATGCTTATTTCTGAATTCTTGTTGCAGAAAATCACAGAAGAGGGATGTATCTGCAGTTGACCCCGGATGGGAGAGTGTCAGGAAGTCTAGTGCAGACCCCCTACAGTGAGTATTCAACAGATAAAAAAACAGATAGAATGACTGGATTATTATTAAATTTTAATTCCTTACTATTTGAGTTTTATTCTATTTATTTTAGTACACTTTTTTATATTTATGTTTATGAGTATATGTGTTTATTCAATTGGACTTTAAATTGAAAAATCCAATACAAATATTTTGATGGATGACAAATTCAGTAGCTGAGAATATACGTTCGCCCAATTTAGGAGGATTTCATTTCAAAAACATCCAAACACTTCATTGGATCGTTTGAGGCCCAAACAATGGAGAGCAGCAGGAGATGCATTCATTTTTTGTGTCTCTTTTCCCAGGTGTGCTGGAGCTGAAATCAGTGAAACCAGGCCACGTTGTCATCAAGGGACAGTCCTCATTGCTCTTTCTCTGCATGGACTATGTGGGCCATTTGAGGGGCCAGGTACAGATAACAAAGAAAAACACTTTAATACCGGCAAGCCTCTGTCCTTCCCTTACTTCACTGACCATTTGCATCCGTTATCCCCTTTTCAGGCACACTACACAGAGACGGACTGCACCTTCAGAGAGCTGCTGCTGGCAGACGGATACACACGTTTACTTTCCTCCCACCACAGACTTCCTGTGTCTCTGGCATCAAAACAGTCCCTGGATCGACACGCCGTCCCCTTCACTCGGTTCCTACCACTTAGGAATACTTTGGCAGGCGAGAGCGTGTCCGAACAACCACCAAACAATCTGAGATATTTCAACGTGGACTCTGATGATCTTCTTGGAATGGGTCTAAATACTAATGTCAGTCCTCGGTTCTCCATGGACAAGTGACTCCCTTTGTATTACCCTAGTACAACCTGCAGACTTGATTTTGTTATGAGCTGAGTGGCTCAGTTATTTCTGTTCTTAACATGTTTTCTATGGGGGCCATATTAATGTAACTTATGTATTTATTGTCTGTGTATATGTAGTTATCATATTTATTTAAAGACTCATTAATTTGACATGGTCTTCCGAGGTTGTGTTAGGTTAGTAGTGTGAGAGCGTGTTTGTGTCAGAGTAAGACATTTAAATTTTATTTTCTGATCTTGGAATTTGAGGCTTTTGGAATTTCTTGAAATCAACTGGTCCAACAAGGGTCCAATGTTTGCACTGCTTGGGCTTGTTTCTCAGATAAGAGGGAAGCTCTGATTGAAAATAAATATGATATTTATTTATACTTTTGTTTGTCCTAGTCCTTTTATTCATTGATACCACAATTTTAACGAATCAATTAAACAAACCTGGAAGGCTACATTTGCAGCATGACAAGAACTCTGGCAATGATCATAACTTTCAAGTGGAGGAGTGAGAAACTGGGCCCATTATTGCCAGAGAAAGAGCGCTCTCTAGTGGACAAATGAGTAATGAGCCACATTCCCTAAACCAGTGATTTTCAACCAGTGTGCCGGGAGAGATCGTCAGGTGTGCCGTGGGAAATTATCTAATATCACCTAATTAACCATTGTCGGGTGTCTTTGTGTGAAGAAATGGGAGCGGAACATAAAGTCTTATTGCTCCACACGCGGACCGCGCTGTCGTGCGGCAAAGTGCTGGCCCGTGTGTATGAGCTGCGAGAGGAACTTAAAGTTTTCTGACAAACGAGAGGTCCGATTACTCAAAGCTGCTTGCAAGTGAGGAGTGGTGTGCAAAGCTGCAGGGCTCCAGACTGCGACCAAATGCTCACATTTTGCGACAATCTTTTGAGACAGTGCGAGTACTTTTTTCAACTAGAGGCACGCGCGCGACCGGGAAATTCGCCAACAGATTTTTTCATTATTATTATTATTACATCCATTATTAGTGCTTTGTGTTTGAGAGAGAGCAGTCCGCGACTGATCAGTGAAGTGATCAACAGAGCGGATCACGTGACCAACTCTCATCTCAGTGTCCCGCTGTCGTCACATCTTTAACATGTTGCCAACTAGTGACTTTTTCCGCTATATTTGCCAACTTTCAGCCATAGCGCTAAGGCTAATCAAAGACCAGCGACACATCTTGCAACTTTTTTTTAATACTGCACTCACCAGAGCCGAGTACTAGCAACGGCTGCTGTCTGCTCTTCCTCACCGCTGACAGCCCTCACTCACACGGTTTGTGTGTGTGTGAAAACAGCCCCCTGCTACCTGCAGCAACCAGCAGACAGACAACACCATGTCGCTCTGAGCAAGAGCTGCCAGGTGACGTTTGTAAACACGTAAATAGTTTTATAGGTCCACATTCAATTGGCGACTGCATATCTACACTCAACAAAAATATAAACGCAACACTTTTGTTTTTGCTCCCATTTTTCATGAGATGGACTTCAAGATCTAAAATTCATTCCAGATACACAATTGTACCATTTTTCTCAAACATTGTTCACAAATCTGTCTAAATGTGTGATAGTGAGCACTTCTGCTTTGCTGAGATAATCCATCCCACCTCACAGGTGTGCCACATCAAGATGCTGATCTGACATCATGATTAGTGCACAGGTGTGCCTTAGACTGTCCACAATAAAAGGCCACCCTGAAATGTGCAGTTTTGTCTCACAGCAAAATGCCACAGATGCCACAAGCATTGAGGGAGCGTGCAATTGGCATGCTGACAGCAGGAATGTCAACCAGATCTGTTGCTCGTGCATTGAATGTTCATTTCTCCACCATAAGCCGTCTCCAGCAACTTCGCACAGCCATTGAAGAGGAGTGGACCAACATTCCACAGGCCACAATTGACAATCTGATAAACTCTATGCGAAGAAGATGTGTTGCACTGCATGAGGCAAATGGTGGTCACACCAGATACTGACTGGTTCTGAGTCCCCAGACCCCCAATAAAGCAAAGAAATGCACATTTCAGAGTGGCCTTTTATTGTGGACAGTCTAAGGTACACCTGTGCACTAATCATGATGTCAGATCAGCATCTTGATGTGGCACACCTGTGAGGTGGGATGGATTATCTCAGCAAAGCAGAAGTGCTCACTATCACACATTTAGACAGATTTGTGAACAATGTTTGAGAGAAATGGTACAATTGTGTATCTGGAATGAATTTTAGATCTTTAAGTCCATCTCATGAAAAATGGGAGCAAAAACAAAAGTGTTGCGTTTATATTTTTGTTGAGTGTATATAAAAAAAAGCTAACCTTATAGTTATGGCAACTAACAAAGTTTTTGAGGTTTGTTTGTAAATATGTAAAGAGGCCTAGGTAATTTGTAGCCTATAGGCCTACTACCTGGTCAGCATTTTCTATTCATTTACCCTCTTTCAGAATTGCATATTATGCAAATTGTTGATTATGTCATCTAGTTACTACTAGTTAATTTTGGGCCAATAACTATTTTCCTTATAGAGGAGTCAGCAGAGATAGAGAAGGAAAAACCACAGGGCTCAGGTGTAGAAGGGGTTGTGGTGAAAATGGGTCAAAATCCCAGTCTTTCTACCATTCCTGCCAGGATATCCATTTTGTGTTCATCGAAACAGGCCCAGGTTTCACATTAAGTGAGTATAAATACATTTAGAAACTCTTTCTGTGATGTCACAGAAAGAGAAATGTAGGGTTAGACAGTGAGACCATAAAACATTCTTTCTGCCTTTTCTCAGGCTAGGATGATCCGATTTATTTATTTTTTGCACATTTATACTTCATAGGATCTCCGAGTTCAATACACCTTCATATTCCAACCGGTGAAGTAGACCTTTAATTTTATAAATTTTTTGTCAAATAAAAAACCCTAACCCTAAATTATTTATTTTCTCCATAGCACAAATAAAAAGAGGGTTAAAGATAGCTGCAGACAGTTCAGTCATGAACATTGTTCTCATATGAATGTTTTTTTTAAATGTAATCAACAGCTCATGTGGCTACTGTGGCTACAGTGCATCACTAGCATTAGTCAGATACCAGTCCATTTGCTATTAACCTGGTTTTACCCCACGAACAGTTAATTTTAAATGTGCCCTTTACCGAAAACTGACACCAATAACACTAAACTAAAACACATTATTGGAGCTTTACACTAGCTATGTTATATTAGTACACATACCTTCCATGGGTCAGCAGTACATGGAAAGTCTTATGTGTTCCAGTGAAATTGAGAGCGACGATATTAGAACCTACTGCTTATAACAGCTTAGTAGCTGTGGAAAAGGTTGGTTGTGGCCATACAAAAGTGAAACACATGATAAAGTATTAATTATTGATGATTGGATATAATTCTGTTTCTTTAGTTGGTTATATTTCATAACCTTAAAATAACACTGCTACATTTAGGCAGCAAATCATTTTTCAAGTTTAAATAGTATCCCTAAATAATTCATCAGTACACAGGCATAAGTAACACTGCTTTTAAGAAAATTAATAAAATATAATCTTTATTAAAAACACGGAGTGCAGGTAAATACAGAACTTTTGCCATAGCAATCAACACATTTCTCTTTAACACCAGTGGGTAATGCTGTGCCATTAAGTGATGCTATGGTGTTGTATTACAGCCTGATAAAGGTCGGGTCGGTCGCTTCAGGTCACAAAAGCCAAAACTACACAAATGTGAACTTTGTACATTACTTACAGAAGAATGCTGAGAATGGCGGGTTGGTTGACTGGAGATCTCAGTTTGTCTGCCGTGACAGCTCTGCTGGTGTTTGGTGCAGTATTGAAAAGGCATGGCGTCTATATTGACAATAATCAATCTGCTTCCACTTCAAACATTAAGCCACAAAGTGACAGTACTAAGACATCATAGTTTTGAGGCACAGAAAAGTCATTTTCAGCACAAACACAAACTGATAGCATTAATAAATAACAGTTCATATTATATTTATATCATGACCCTGAGAATATAAAACTAACTGACCTTTTTCTTGCTTTTTTAAAGCTAAATTATACAAAAGTTGCCTTTCAACGACATTTGGTTGGCAAGTGCTATAATAAATATCTAAAAAACTATGAGGGATGGCAATACAAACTACCAGTGCTATATTTATGGGTTTCTCTTGGCAAGTTTATTTTCTCTAATTTCCGGACTTTTAGTCCTATAAACTCATTCAATATGTTGCATTTTACTTTTTCATTAACTTTGTCATTATTTCCTATTGTGTCTTTCTGACATGGTACAAAACAACACTCACCTTCCCTATACTTGAGTAACCAGTGGTTCCCTCAGATACATATTTCCTCCTCTGAACTCTGTGCTCTGCCCTGCACACAGTCCACCCAGCAGAGTGCCGTTCAAAGGGTTGCAGATGCCTTCAATGGCATAATAATCTCCCTCTGGATCCCTATCCCCTTCATCTGTTTCCTCCCCTTCTTCTGGCTCCTCGTCATCCCACAGGCTTGTCTGAATATGGGTGTACTCTGTGTGATCCTCGCATTCAGTCTCCCGATGGTAGAAGTAACTAAAATTGGACACGATGACAGGCACTGGCAGTGAGATGGTAAGCACACCGGCAATGGCGCACATTGAGCCCACCAGCTTACCCCACATTGTCTCCGGGTACATGTCACCATAGCCCACTGTGGTCATGGTGACAACTGCCCACCAGAAAGCATGCGGTATACTGATGAAGGCCGTGTTAGTGTGGTCGGCCTCGGCAAAGTAGATGGCGCTGGAGAAGAGGATGACCCCAATGAACAGGAAGAAGATGAGCAGGCCCAGCTCGCGCATGCTGGCCCTCAGTGTCTGACCAAGGATCTGGAGGCCCTTGGAGTGACGAGACAGCTTGAAGATCCTGAACACCCTCACCAACCGGATGACTCTGATGATGGCCAATGACGTCGCTGGAGAGGCATCATTGTCCTTGGCTAGCTCCGTTCCCAGGGTGACGAAATAGGGCAGGATGGCGCTGAAATCAATGATGTTCATGACGTCCTTGAAGAAGTGTGTCTTGCTCGGAGCGCAGGTGAAGCGCATAAAGAGCTCGAAGGAGAACCAGCATATGCATATGGTCTCCACCAGGAAGAAGGGGTCATGGAACACACTGTGCGGAAGAGGCATGTGCTCGGATATGTTCTTTGCTGTGGCATGGTACCTGTAGAAGTATTCCTGAAGTAAAGGAGACATGAGAGACAGGAAAGACATTATGCATACTTATGCAGTATATTGTGAAAGTAATAATCATTGTTTACAGACAAGTCATTGTCATTTTGCAAAAAGTTCTTACAAATATAATTAAAGGTGCACTATGCAGTTTCAGGGGAGGGAGATTTGTTTTCAATTGGACTCTATCATCATAAATCATAAATAATAAAAAAAAAATTGGGGCACCTGCAACCAAATTTCAGACCAGAATGAGAACACAACTCTGGGGCATGCTGCTGTAATCATCAACAGTGAAACAGTAACTTTTGTAAGTAGCTTTCTAACTTCGAAAACATTTCCAATGACCCAATTTTCCTGTAAGGAAAGTTTGTTTATTCAGTTAAGATAACAATGTAATACTGATATACTGTTTATAAAACGTTCACTTTGACACACCCAAAGTTACATAATGCACCTTTAATGTAACCCTAATTGAGGGAACATGCCTACTAGCATTCAAGTCAAGAGCTATATAAGAAAATCAATACTGCACCACTCTCAAATCTGAACTGTAATTATTAAGATAAAACCGGCCGCAGGTTAACTATAGCTTAGCACAATCACTGGAAGCAGAATGAATCAGTCAGCCTACCCGCACCTCTGAATCTCACTATTTAAAATATTTATTTTTTAATCTCCACAACAACAAAACTAATTTAAAAACATAATTACCAAGTCCAGAAACACAATTTATCTTAATGAAATAAACCGTCATATTACCCTCCACAAAACAGCAGTGACATTTTTCTCTCCAGGTTTTGTACATTTAAAAAACAAAAGATATACACAGATATCATGTGTTGATTGGTGAGTTCAGAGCAGAAGCAGGCTAGCTATTTCTCATTCTTACCAGTCTTTATGCTAAGCTAAGATAACCAGGTGGCTCCAGCTATATATTTAGCTTACAGATATGAGAGCGGTATCTATCTTTTCATTCCATCAAACTCCAGGCAAGACAGCAATTTAACATTTAATATGATGTCACACAATTCCTTCAAGTGTAGGACTATCAGTACACATCATGTCCTTTTACAAACTGTAACGGAGACACTCTTTTCATTTAAACCTAACAGAACTTCAGTGGGTCACGCGCCATCTCATTTGTTCTCACATTTGACAGCATCATAAAAACATTTGGCAACTGCAGCATTACATTTCAATCATAGCTGCACCTATCTCTTTTTCAGTCCACCTGTCTTTCCGTCTTCAGTGTCAGTTTGAATTGCATTCAAGCATACGATAGTGGCTGTTTAAAGCATCTTACACTTAACATAAATTTAAAAGTGTGAAAATGGATGATACAGATCTAACGGGATCAGTGTTGTCATGCTGTAATGGGCTGTGTGTCCTAAATAAAGTTTCAGGGCATTTTAAATATACCTGGAATATTCCTTTTTTACTTTCAGTAGCAGGCCAGTGGCAGTGTTTATTGCTAAAGGTGGACGCATATGTGTTGATCTGCTCCAAGGGTTCTCCTAAGACTAAATATAACCCCATGAGATCTCCAAAGAGAAACATGAGAGCGTCTTGCTGGGCCGCTCCTCATCCATCTCCACCGTCGTCGCTATCCCATGGCCCCATGGTCTAGTTTAGTGGATCTGCTGCTGACTTACAGTAGTTTCCTGGCAGCTCCCTTGTGCAAAGGCAGCCTGGCCTAGCAGAGCAGTCTTGGAAGAATGTGTTAACACGACCCAACGTGTGCATCTCATCCCGTGAGACCTTTTAGTGTCCAGTTCTAAGCCACGAGAAGGCTTTGGCTCACCTTTGCTTATGTGTTAGGTCACTTGTGTGACCTTTTATTAACACAACTAACTGTCTCCTCACCCTGTCTGTCCCTTCTCTCTTTTTCATTTGTATTCTAGCCCCCACCCGTTATTCCCTGTACCCTTTAGCACTTCCTGAATCTGAGTGTATCAAATTTAACAGACGACTAAAATAATCACACCACAAGTATCCCGCAGTCTTTCTGGTCCGCCTCCAAACACATTGGCAATAGCCGTTCCCATGTCAGTATTTTTCCTCTTAACACACTGTAGTACTCGCAGAGTGTGTGTTTACCCAAACACCTGCTTGCCCTGGTATCATGTTTCAGTCACACACATCCTCATTGCCATTGGTCTGATTAGGGCTTTGCTAAAAGCTTGTAGCAGTAGTACTGTCTCTGTTTTGACTGACATTTAATGAACTCATATTAAACATAAAGCCAGGTTATACCTTGAAAATAAGTAGAAGATATCTGTTTTTTGTTGTTGTTGCGAGAGGGCCTTAAATAGCTATCAATTTTTTCTGACATCTGTCCTCATTATTCCATTTACCTAACCTTCAGGAAGTGGGGACACCAGTTAAAACATCTCAACCCTCCATCCTGACACCTCTTCAAATTATTCTGCCACTCAAATATACAGTGCAAACTTGAACTACATTTCCTACCTCTCGTGACTCCTTTTCATTCCTGAAGTCAGGCAGTGTCTCCAGGCAGAAGATGAGGATGGATACCACAATGACCATAACACTGATGATGGCTATGATGCGTGCCCCCGATGAGGACTCGGGGTGCTCAAACAGCATCCACAGTCTTTTCTGGATTTCGTTGGTGGGCAGTGGCCTCTCCTCCTCTTTTGGGAAACCTTCGTCCTCCTTGAACCGGTTTACGATCTCCTCTCCCAGCTCGTAAAACATCAGCTCGTCCATGAAGATGTCCAGGGGTATGTTGGCGGGCCTCCGAAGCCTCCCGCCTGACTGGTAGAAATACAGAACGGCATCAAAGCAGGCCCGATTGCGGTCCAGGAAGAGCTCGTTTCGAAGTGGGTCAAAGTACCGGGACCTACGCCTTGGGTCGCCAAGCAGGGAGTCAGGGAATTGGGCTAAGGTTCTAATCTGGGTTTCGTATCGCATCCCTGAGACGTTGATGGCCAATCTTTCGCTCAGTGCCCATCCACTCCTCCATAGAGACCCTGAACGCCGTCTCTCTTTCTTCTTCTCTTTAATCTCCTTCTCTCCTTTCTCCTCACTATTGAGTTGGTTCTTCAGCTGTTTCTCTTTCTCTCCATCACTTTCTTTCCTTCTGCTTCCTCGTTCGTCATCGTTTGGGTCACTGGTGTCCATCCCTGCGTGCACGCCAGGCCAGAGACCCCAACAAACCACTCACCTGAGAAATTTGCAAAACAACTGGACTTAAAAGCAAACACTGTCTGAAACCAAAGTGATAGCTTGTGTTTTTCAGTTGACAAGTATTACAGGATATATTAGTAGTAAGTAAGTAAGGCTGTAGCAGCGTTTGTAAGGCAACATTTTCTATGACATACTGTATGTCATCAAAGATAAATGTGCACATTCAGCCAGAATGTATTTGAAATTACATATTATACAATATGAGCTGTCAATGGAAGAATAACAAAGAACAAGCAATGTTAGTACCCAATAAGTGAGATGGGAGCATGTACTTACTTAGTGTAAAACAGCCGCTGACAGAGTCTAATGGCAGGATGAAAAATCACATTGTTCGTCTTGTGTGGCTTATCCGGTTGTCAGTCTTTCTCTCTGTCATCACGTCTGTCCAACGGATATACACAAAGTCTTTGTTTGTCTTGTTTGATCCACCTTCAATCCTATGGCAGTCCAGCTAAACTTTCAGACAAGGTTAAAAACACAAAGTATGCTTTCTGCTTTTTTGCTCGGAGAACATCCACAATCTTGTCCTGCCTCTTGCTGCCTCGCGTTATCTGTCTTGAAATTTTTTGGGAATGCTGTCCTGTTGAAATTCAATATCAGTTGGACCCCTCCAACCCCTCCCTGTCCTTTCCCTCCATTTTAGCTATGGGGCAAGGCAACCTTCAACCTCCCTATCAAATGTCACCCCTGCCTGGTGCTGCATGCTGTTACCCTCTCTAACAAGCATGGTACTCTGACTGACAGAGGTCCCCACTGTATCATTAATTTAAAAAAATTCTTAAACAAAAAAATTGTGGAAGTCCAGCCATAGTAATAACAACATAGCTACTGTATGTAAACAAATATCTTATTATTTTGCAGCAAATATGTAATGCTAGATAACAAAATTTAATTCCTAATTTTGCTAAATGACAAGTACACAAAGGTTGATTTTGTTTTGTGATATTATGGGGGTTTATACTGGCATCATTTGGGGTATGTTTGTTGGTAAATAACATTGACCCTTTCTTGCATTTTTCTTGCAGCCATGACAACATGATAACATTCAACAATGTCCTTACTGAATAGTACGATATTAAATTTTGGACATCACTTCCTTTCTGCACTTTGAATGTCCTTGTGTCTGAATTGTGCTATATAAATAAACTTGCATTGCCTAAACTTGCCTTCTGTGTCTGTACAATATGTTCCCATGTAAAGCAAGTTCATGATAAACTTTTTATTTTGCAATCATCCAAAGTGTGAACTTTATAAGTCATAAACAGCATGTACTCAAAATGAAAATTTAGATCATGCTTGTTGTTTTGTATTTAAATAAAACATTTAATTTACAATTACCATCCACCCTTCAATCGAGCCCTTAAGCCAAATCACACTGTATAGCTTAATCACCAAACACATAAACTTCAAATAACTCAAATTTACGGAAAGCTCTTTCTTTCACCACTAATACAATTTACTTTAAGAAGTAATAGCGCTCTTTAAATGATGAAAACATATGACATAAAAGAATATCTACCCAACACAATACAAATACAATTTACTAATATGTATGAAACATTTGCAACTTTACCCTTGTTTTGAAACCAGGTCCATCCCTTTTATAATAGGTCCATGGTCCATCCTGTAGAAGACAAAGCTGATTCTTTTTTTTGCCTCAATGTTTTCCTTATCATTTAAAACAAGAAGCTCGGTAGTAGTAGCCAATCAGAAAGGCTCAAGTTAAATCGTTGACGCCCAGTGTGATTGATTGACAATGTTTTTATTCAATAGAGTAGCCTACTGACACCGTCGTTAAAGCATACGAAGAAAAATAGCTGCTGGATACTCCATGATTGGCTCCTATTTCTAACCAGATAGTTTGCGGGTACAGGGCTTTCTATTCTATGTAGGCTATTTTTATGACAATTTATTATAGGCCTACGTTATATAATACATTAAGGATATTGTGTTGTTGTGACGTAGAGGGAGGACAGCAACAGAAGCTCACTACTGCGAGCATTGACATTTGTAGTATGCTAATGCGTCGTCCTGCATGGTGTGTGAGTAGAATTTACAATAAAGTTCAGTGTCAGTTACTACAGGAAGCAGCGAGTGTTGTGTAAGATACAAATGTGTCATGAAACCATTGTTAATTTAGTGAAACTGGTGTTTTTTTTTTGCAGTTTTATAACCATACATTTAGCCTAGATATAATGTAAGCATTAGCGTAGCCGTGTTTACCAGTTTTGCAGAAAAAGCTAATGAGGAATAAAAGTAGGCCTAGGCCAAGTCGAAAAGTATTTTTACAGTGATAGTTGCCTTAGAGATTTACAAAACGTTTATCATTGCCTCGTGTAGTTGTCAAAAACTAGAAAAAAAATCACTTGCTTCAATTACATGAGTTTATAGGTTGGTCTTTATTTTTCATGGGGCAGCCTAATGATACGTTTCAAGGGGTCTTGAAACCATCTTAAGTTTGTGAATTTGAGTGAAAAAATTTAATTCCAGGCCTTGATTTTTTTTAAGCATACATGACTCGCTTCATTAAAAGTGTTTGAATTGTTCTACCTTACGCTAGTACATTTGTATGTGTGCATGTGTGTCTCCCACCATATGTGTCTTTGTTTGGCATGCCATGTAAGTGTTACGGTCAAGTGCAGCATGAGTGACTAAAATCAAATGATGTTGTCTGTGAGCATCTATAAAGCCGGTTGTTCTATTACAACAATTTCAAGTGTTGTGAAAGTACTTAATTTGAGCTGTGTGTCAAACTATGCTGTGTCCGGTCCTTGCATTTTAGGGAATAGGGCCTTGACAATGATTTTGAAGAAAGTTGGACGCCTTTGACATTACCTCCTTATCAGGATCATCCCCTGACAGTGTCTACTGTGGATAAACATGCTTCATCAGGAAAAACAGCCACAGCCTTAACATGGACAACCTCATTTCAGGTACCGTAAATCGTTGAAAGTTGTAAAACCATGTATGTGTTACTAAGTTATATGCTACAAATGCAAAATGTAAAACAAACATCCCTCAATTTGTGGGTTAAAGTTCTGACACATTAGTCATGAGCCTGGAGAGATAATGTACTGGAACTATTTAAGCAAACTACTTTATATCATCTGATTCAAACTATTACATTTAATGATACACCTGTGCAATTGAACCTACTGACCTCGACTTAAAGGGTGAAAATAAGAATAAAAAACAGGCACAAAAAGGCAGATTATTCCCCTTGAACAAAGGAATTGCTTTAGTTTCTTTTTGTTCAGTAACATCTTAAATATATAATTGAAATTATAAAAAGAAAACATCAAAATAAACCAAACTAAACCCAACAACTGAATCAGATGAACTGTTTTTAGTCAGAGGTCTTTATCCATCTGAATCTACCAAAGCAGCCGACATTACTTTGCATTACCACCAGAGGGAGGTGATGTTTTAGCATAAAGGAGAAAGAAAAGGGAAAAGGAAAAAAACAGTAAAAGGCCTCTGCCGGCATTTCCTCATAGCTGCCGTTGGTCACAGAATAAAGACTCTGCTCACTGGTCTGCTAAATAACATTATTATTAGACCACATATTTGATAAAATTATATAACCTAGTCTGCCAAAATGTGCCCATTAAAAAATTAGCTCAAGGATATATACCCATTGTGGACACAATAAATCAATAGATGATCATCAAGTGTTAATTAAAAGGAACTAAGGAATTTTTAGTGTTCTTTTTGTAAAGGATGGGAAATCATCCACAAAATGATATCCTACAAAAAATGCGGTGATATTCTTGGCATCATGTATCCTGTTCTTTGATCAGAGAACACTGTGACGGAGAAGTCTGTGGTTCTGGATCTGTAAAATGGCTTTTAGTTCATCAGCATTTGTATAGCTATGGCAGAGCAATCCTGAGATCTTGTGACTCCTGTGCGATAGCAACACACACCACCACAGATTCATCACCATGTGGGGCAGTTTGAAACAGACAGAGGGACCATCAGTAGATAATAGATGACTCATCAGACCACATTACTATGTCTTACCATATGTTCCTTATGTCAGCTTATGGTTTGTGCCTTCATCCCGGATATAAGCATATTCCAAAGAACAGTAATGCATTTTTTTTTTACTTTGTCCCATTGTGCAGTTACGGTATGAAGCTTCAACTATATACTATTTTAGTGACAGAGGGGTTGACAATCTCTGTTATTGTTCTTTAACAGTTCATTTATAGAAATCTTACACTTACTGTTCTTACATGTTGCGTGTCTGGTTTCATGGATATTAGAAGTTCAAGTTACAGTTATCTAATATTGAACCGAAAAAACAAACATCACTTCCGTTATCCATCTCCAATATCATGACACAGTTACAGTTGACCTTAAAATTATGGATTAGCAATATCCAGTAGTATGTATTTCAGAAGTTCAATGCGGTTTAATGCCAGAGTCACTGGCTAAACAGAAAGTTGACAGTTGTACCATTGGGAAATGTTAGCAACAAGATAACCCTTGTACTTATCTGTATTGTGGTATCCTGTTCCTGACGGGCTGATGAATAGGGTTAACTCTGAGTCTGTACAAGATCTTTTAGTATAAGTCAGTATGCACATTTCATCAGTTAGAAATCTTAAACGAACTGACACGCCATTGATGTCACTTTTTCCATTTATTTTAACTTCCTTTCAATGATTTTAAGCCATTTTAATGTGTCTGAAAAAGCATCTTGGGACTGTTTATCATTGATTAATTCAAGCTGCTATGGAGATCGGTTCACATTAGGTCTCATTGACATTCATACATTTTAAGTCTCAGTAGTAGAAATATGTTCAATTATAACACTTTATTGATATGTTTCAATTTTTTTCTTCAAAATATAAAAAGATAGATCATGAACATTCCATTGAAATATACTCTGTACAGTTCTTGATGAGTTGTTCTTTGTGTTCCAACATTTCAAAAATAAAATCCGGCATAAGTCACAATCAGATACTCCAGTGACCACCTCCTCTCCCCATTCACTCTCCTACTAAGACAGCAGTACAATGGACTAATACCTAAGTCTGTTTTATACAATTTGATGGCATGTACAATTAACATACATCTTTTCTCTTTGGAATGCTCATGTGTCTGCATGATGTTAGTCTGTAGTATCAGATATATGTCTATTGGTATGATTGTTGTGGTGTTAGTCACATTATTTCTAATTAAAATAATATAATGAGTATATTAGAAAAAAATATATTAAGTATGATAACAATTCCTTTAAAACAACTATGTTTTTTCAAATGAATGTGATCGCTAACTTACTCTATGGAAAACCATAAAGCCACTACACATGTGGTTGCAATCATCTGAACTGATGACAGAACATCTATGTCTCAGGGAGCATACAGTAAGTGTCGATCAGTGGCATTCGTGGTGCAGATTGCATACAGTGTCCTCAATTAAGGGGCACTTTACACGACAACTCGAAACGGTGCATACGCGAAAATATTTTCGCGGTTGCACTATATCATTTACATGAAAACAGCAAACGCAAGCATGAAACCGCAAGTTTTTGAGATCTACTCCCAGGGAGGATTTTTTGGAAAACACAACGGTTTTGGTTTCTTGTAAACACCGAAACCATTTTCCCTGGTAACGCTGACGTCACGGCTCCACTTTACGTATGCGTAGTCTATAACATTTGCTGTCAAAATACCCACACACGAGTTATAAAGTTAGAAGACAACATAACATGAAAGGTGTCTCCGCGGCACCATCACTGTGATCAGCGGAGAGTGTCGTGCAGGGCTCAAATATAGGCCTAACACTCGCCAATTTAGTCTAAGCGATTAGTAAGTTATTGAGACCACCCGCCACTTTTTATGGGGAAAGATTTGTGCTCTGTCCGTCGGTTTTTCTAGCAAAATCAACGTGTGTAGCTTCTATATGCCAGGGACACGGCTCTCTCTACATTAAAAAACACTATCCATAGTTCAGCGCGCAGCGGTTAAGTTACAGTAAAAGCATTTCACTGGCTAAACATTAATAGCATTTCACTGGACAAACGTGAGTCGACCTTTATTTTGAAATACGCCTAACAGGAAAGTAGCCGCTCACAAAGCCCCTTCACTATCAGCATGTCTTCTGTTTTCACGAGTTCAATGCGGTGAAATAAGAGGACAGAAAGCTTGTAATTTACAATACTTGTAACCCCAAACTTACACCAACCGCTTTATGAACGTTAATGGCATTAATTTTCGGTTACAGTAAGGTTTTATGCATCAAATTGTACCGGAAGAGCTATCTACTAGGCTAAGTGTCACCGCTGACTATTGGCTTGGCACATAGACATATATACGTATGTATATTATATCTATGGGCTTGGCATGCCTACTACACTGCTACTACAGCGATTTCGTCCCGTTTCCTCTGAAAACATGTGTACGAGTGAAGATGTCAGATAAATTGTGTCTGAACGGGGATTTTTTTTAAACCAAAAATGGGAAAACTGTCACGTTTTCACCGTGTAAAGTGCCCCTAAAACAACAGAGATAAATATTTAACAGAAAAAGGCACATAAAGAAAATAAATGGGATATCTTAGAGGATGTATCATCAAAGGAACCACATAACACCTTCCAAACACCTGGGGAGGACACGTCATAATATTGTCACAACACTGAGTAGCCGTGAGTTTGACAGTGGCACCTAATTACCATGTAAAGCATTTTTGTTCTTTTGGTTATGAAAGTGTTACACAGGAAATATTTTAACATATTGTAAAAGATAGCAAACTTTAGAAAATAAAACAGACTTAGCACTCTCAACATTGTAACTCATTCTGTTCAACATGACTAAAACAAATGGCAGTATTTTGCAATAGAAAAGGAAAGACATCTTTTTCAGCCTGGTTTTGGCAGAGCGGTCACAATGTGGAGAATGAAGAAATGGTGAAACTTAACAGTCAAAAACACTGAAATAAAAAGACAGAACCTGGCCATGAAAACACAAACAGATGGGTGGAGCACAATGTTTTTGCAAGTGTGCACACCATTGCTAGAAGTTTTCCGCTAAAATATTCATAAACACTTTTGACCATGATAGCCATAGTTGCTTAATGCCTTCGAAAATCTTGAGTTTTTCAAAAGGGTAGGGACCAAAACAAAATCCCATGGACCATTTTTGCAAATAGAAGTTCTATTACCTGTAAAAACTTTAATAGTCTCTATGTAGTCTACATCAGATCACTGAGTCCCATATTCTGGTAAAACTCCAACTGCATTGTACTGGGAATGGACAGAGGACCATTCAGCTGCCTGGACTGAGCCCTGGACCAGCAGGGCCGGAAACTCACTTTGAATACTATACCAAGGTTGAGGTGCTTGGAGAGCCCTCAACAGCGAGATACTTTTTTTAGCAAGACTTTTTTTTCTTTTCTTTTTTTACATCAAATTTCCCTTGGTGGACACTGGTATTTCTCATCCCCTCTTTCTCGCAACACATAAAAGTACTTCACTGACATCATTTTGGAAGCTCTGGGTCTCTTTGATTGGTGCTCACATGACTGCGCAGTGTGCTGTAATGAGCTGCCAACTGGCCAGCTGGATGACGGATACTCCATGGGTAATTACGGATGCAAAGACCTGACCATCTAAAAAAAATCGAAGACGAGCTACTTCTACACACTCATGCTGACACTGTGAGTGCGAGTCGTTTCAGTTGCCTCTCTAGGAAGACTTTTCTGCTCTACAACACGGCACAGTGTTCATAGTTATCAAGACTGGATTCATGACAATGACAGGATGCTAAGGGGATATGTCAAGACTCTGTCCCCCCCTCGAGAGATTATCAAGTCATAATGCATGCGTTTTTTACACATCACTGTGAGGTGTTCACATTATCGTTGTCTATATACTAGAATTTATTATGTTAGAAAGAAGATAGCTTAACACCTATATCCACACACACCATCAACACGCCTGAGTCCTTTAAACCACGCACAATTTTGGATTGGCAGTTGGTTCCATACAAACCTGAAATCTCTCTTGATTGTTCGCCAATATAGTATATTTCATAGTCTGATATTGGTTAACCTGTACTTGTACTCCCATTATTCTACTTATGACTAGTGGAAGAGAATGCCTATCCCAACAAAATCTTGCAATGGGGCATCCAAGGCCTACACAAATCTCACCATCATTGAGGCGATGAAGATACTCTCGGGGTTCTCCGTTTCCCCTGCTACAATCATGTGACAACTCTTGTATTATTGCCGAAGAACAAAAAGCAAACTATGAGTTCTAATTTAGCATTCAAAGTTGTGGTTTGGATAGCTGTTGTTGTAGAACTGCTGTTGCTACGGTAGTTGTGCAAATGATTCAAAGAGGGAGAAAAATTTACTTTGTGATTAACAACGGACATCTTTTGTGCAAATGCTATTTTTTGGAAAAGTCAGTTGCTGACTGAATGGTTGGAAAACAAACTGCTAGATGCATAAAAAAGAAATACTGGCAGTGGTCAAAAACACTGGAATGAGGAATGTAGGGCAGTAGTAGCAGAGAGATTTCATCAAACAAAACGTAGTTCAGGGTGTACTTTGCAAACATACATGTTTCGATATTCACATTTTTTTTAAATTTTAAAAACAAAATATAGCTCTTCTCTTTCATTATACTCTTTTTTTAAAACATTAATTGCATATAACATTTTTTTAATTAATTCTATATATACTTTTTTTGTAATTCTAGCACCCTTGTCTTCAACTAAGGGCTTGCAGAAAAGACAGTCATGCAAAGAAGTCATGCTGGTAAACAAAGTTACAAAAATGCATTTTCTTTTTTTTCTCTTTTTTTCAATTTGTTGAAGCGTCCATCTATTTTCATCATCTTTTTACGCAAGAATCTTCCACTGCTCATTGTCTTTCAAAAGCATTTCTCCTGGTTCTTGTGGGGACAACAATTTCACCCACCCCCAACGACAAAATAACATATATCATTTTCCAGGACTTTGACTCCATTTCATGATGCCAAATATTTTATTACCTGTGCATCTGATTTTTTTATTAATTTTTTTTTCATTCTGAGCCTTTTCTGCACAGAAACTTCTCCCGAAGCCATGGATAGTTGATTTGTTTATCAAAATATATATTTGTTCTCTTTGTACAGTTTCACACTTGCTCTTCTCTTGGTCCACAAATTCTCATTCTCCCATTTGCCTAAGGGCTCCCCAGGTGGGCCATCCCTATCTTGACATCGACTTGCCTGTGAAGCAGTCGTTGGCAGCAAGAGGGACAAGAGAGAGATGGGGCAGTATGCATCTGGTAATGCTTGTGCCTACATGGCAGTGTCGGCTTTTGTGTTTTAAGGGGAACATTTATCAGAGGTTCCAGCTAATTGACAGTTGTATGTGATGTAAAAAGTGTGCTTGTGGTAGGAATGTTGCTTTTGTTAGAATTTAGGCAGGTTTATATCCATCGATATTGAGGAATGTCTGACAATTTTCTCTAGGATTTTTGTTTCCTTGGGTCAGTGTCTTTCACTCCTCATGACTGAGCACTGTGCCAGTCAGACATGGGAATCATATGAATGTGCATATAGTATTGGCAGTTAGTGGCAGTTAAGGAACTGGGTTGTTTAAGAGGAATGACTTAGAAACAAACAGAGGCAGTGGCCGGTATGAGGGTGAGCACAAACCTCTTATGAAATGGAATAGTTGTCCTCCTCTACTATACATTACAGGTCATTCAGCAAGTTCTTGCTACACAACCTTTGGTATCCCACATGGTTTTCCTGGGCAAGCCCATGTCAGTACATGAGAGATAAAGATATGTCTTTTCCCACCATTTTCCATTGGTGGACATTTCGTGCTAAATGTCTAAATGTACACTAAATGCTATGCATTACCTGTTTGAGCTGATGCTACATGTGCTTCATTTGTTCAACGTCATAGTTAGTGCTGTTTTTGATTATCTCAGTACTTAAGAGGAGGGCAGTGTTTCAGTCTGATAGAAGTGAATGGAAGACATTGGTTCAGTTACTAACTTGCTATGCAAGTGCAAATCTTAAATGTGGGAATATAGAATGGATGTTGTTCAAAACTGTGCATTTGTGACTGCTTTCAAACGCACTATTTGTATATAGTGCATCTATTTGTTAAATCGCAAGTGTTTTATTGAGTAAGACCAATCCTTTGTCTCTCATGTACTCATGTTTTCATCACTTGAAGGGAACCCAAGAGGAAAATGACATCTTTAAGATCCCTTGAATGCATAAATTCCTCTCTCTTCAAACGGTTGATGGATTAAGTCAAGTTATTTCCCAGCCAACAAATGCTACAATAAGTTAGCAGAGATGCTACATTGTCCATTCAGTCCTTTTGTGAAGACAAGTTTTTGTTTTTTCAGAAACGTTGTTTTGCACTGTAGATGCTGAGTTGGTCATCATACAAGATGACGAGTAAAATGTTTTCAGAGATTTGTCATCTGGAATGTAAAATCAGGAGTTCAGTTCTCTCCCAAAGTGTCAGTGCAATGCTCTGTCGGTTTCCAAAAAGAAAGAAGAAGAAAAAAAATGTGGGAAAGGGAAAGGAAAAGGTCAGTCAGACAGTTGTCAAAAAGTGGGCGGAGATCCAAGAGGCTGCTTTGGTAACAACGTGAGGATCAGACCATATGCTTTTATAATTCATGATTAACCTCTGGTCTCCCTCTTGTCACCCCAAAAATCTCCTTTAAACTGTCCATCCTCGTCACACCTGTTGCTTATGTGGCTCCCACCGCAAATTTGTGTTTACCGCTTACTGACTCCTTATTAGAGAGAAGGCGAATGCTAGAAACTTAACACTGTGAAGACAAGAACAGAAAGCCATTAATAGTAGGTTCACAGATATACATATCTTGTAAGAAATCATGTTCAGTAAAATTCACACTTAACCTTAACATTAGTAAGCACTTGATCTAATACAATTATTCACATGATAATTTCCTTTTGCATAGTGTTTATAACATCATGCACAATAGGGAAGTAATCAGGGATTACCATTACCTGTAAACTGCTGGTTAACTGTGCATGTCAGATTGAAGTGCACACATATAAACTGCAATGACAACCCTAGTTCAACTACAAAAAAAGTCTATCTCCAACATACAGACAGAAAGTTGGCACAAAAGTTATTGTTGAATAAGAAAATCAAGATATGGCGACAATAGCAAAAACACAGACAAAAGACTGATGGACAAGCTGCCAGCCAACTGACCAGAACCTTGCTCTCCACTCTGCCAAATGTGTGTGCGTGTGTGTGTGTGTGTGTGTGTGTGTGTGTGTGTGTGTGTGTGTGTGTGTGTGTGTGTGTGTGTGTGTGTGTTTGCATATGTACACAAGTGCAACATTTTTCATTGACTGATATGTACACTTCATGGAACAACACATAAGGACAGATACAAACATACTCAATGCTTATTCATGGACGTTTTCACATTCACAGCAATTTTTCAAGAGGCCTTTTACAGTTCTTGTATCAAATGTGCTGGCACCATGCATTATTTACTGGGAGATTAAAGGCCTACTTCACTGGTGGGAATATGAAGGTGTATTGAATTCTGAAATCCTATGTAGTATAAATGTGCAAACATTTTTTTAAATTGGTTCATCCTAGCCTGAGAAAAGGCAGATAGAGTGTTTTATGGTCTCACTGTCTAACCCATATTCCCACCGGTGAAGTAGGCCTTTAAACACTAATGTTGTTTTCTCACAAAGAAAACATCTACTTAATTCAACATAAACCACACCTTTCTGTCTTTTTCTATCCCTGTTTTGGCATCAGTAAAATACTGAAACTGTGCCAAGCAGCCTTTGTGGTGTTCCACACAGCCTTTATGCACTGGCATTGTATTATAACATAGTGTCCGTAGAGGGATAGTCCAGCTACTAGATTAACTTTTTTAATCAATGCATATTGCATTAAAAATAAAAAAATTAAACCAGGACTAGTAAGACAACATCAACTTAAAATAAAACCAGGCTCCTCTCACAGTACTTACAGAACAACAGCATGTAGTAATCCTATGCTTACGTAAACCAAAAAATAGTAGTGAAACAGACCCTGCAATGTTTTTGCAGTGCAGGTTTGTTTTTTTTCTCAAAGCTGTAAATGTACCACACATGCATTTTGGTATAAATTAGCACCAACCATTATTTATATTAAATGTACATTTATATTTCATTGAATACAGTGATATACCCCACACAGGACCAGTGAATTAATTCCAGGATGCCCTTATTAGTACGATCATAAGATGTGGAAATGGTACATAATAAACAAAAGTTTTTTGTTTTTGAAATACAGACTTGATACTGTATGTATAACCATAATGCCAGGTTCTGTGGTGGGGTTATGTTAGTTTAGCTTGCAGTGAGCAATTTACAGAATAGACATACACTTTTCTGATGACATATGTATATATATGAATTTATCCAACTCTTTTAGAACTTGTTCTTAAACGCCCTGTCCCACATTCACAGAATATACATAGATGTATTAAATTCATATTACTTTAATGTATTCACAAGTGTAGATACAGAAATGTACATATTCAATAATAACTCCTGACCTATTAAGCATCACTTTGAAGGTTTAGCTAGTTAAATCTAGCTTGTTTGCATGAACTCCTACATAGACATCAGAGCCTCATAGAGGCACTTATAACATATACCTGTTTTGTTTACTCAAACATTGTTTACATCATAGGTGATTTGCATTGGCTACAACTATGTGATATGACCCTTTAAACTCAGCAAAACCACAGTTGTGACATACTTCAGATATTTTTTGATACATTTCAAAGCAAATGTGAAGAAATCAGTACTTATATGATAAAATAAAGTGCTGTGTGAGATTATGTTATTCATGTCACCCATTGCTCACAACTGTAACATTTAAGAATAACATTCCGATATACAGGATGAATGGACATTTTCTGTTACAGAAAATGTCCATTCCAAAAAAGTGGTTAGATCATAAAGTATGCATGTGCACTTAAATGGTTTAACAATGTTTTGTGCGCTGAGGGAAGCGATGCTCTCAAAAATGACAGACGATGATTCAGGTATTCTGACATGGACTTATACCACTGGCCAAATATCCCACTTAAACTCGCTAAGATACGTGTTGTGTGCGCAATGGAAATGTTTACAGCCAGTATTTAGACCCGGGTCAATTGACCCTTCACTAAGCCCCTTAGTAACTGTGCTTCTGAAGCGCTTACGGTCTAGGGGTTCCGCTATAGTCAGCCCAATAAAGTCAGTGATGATCTCTCTTAAGTTTAAAAGCGAAATTGTAAAATAAAGCGTGCTCTCTGTCTCCCTTTGTATTGACTTCCCTGCACTGCTCGCGATAAGACCCGGGTCTGTTTGCAGTGTAAAAGTAGGCAATCGTCTATTAGATTTGGTGGAAAAGCAGCATAAAATGAGGATTCAACCCCGGCCAATCAATGTACGTCCTGGTACACTTTACTCATTACATGTTCACAAAAAAAAATCATCAGTTTCTGTTCCCTAAATTCAGATTGCATTTTAAATTAAAGAGTTGCTGTCAAAAACATGCTGTTTCAAATATTTTCAGACAGCACAAAATTATTGGATTTTCTTTTCTTTTTTGACATCGTAATGGTCATGCTTAATACTCAATATTGAGTATATAAGCATTAAAGTAATGTTATAGCTTTCATCTTCATTCGTAATACTGCACATCTAAGTTTTCAGAGTTAAGAGGTCTGGAAGCACGTCGATTTTCAGACAAAATGGAAAATCAGGACCATAGATTATTACAGTAAGAAAATCAGGATCTTTTAAAAACAGGTTTAGAAATACTGTCCACCTGCAAAAAATTATTTGTTTTAAAGCACTTACAGTTTTTCCTGGTGATTTCAGTCTCACTACATTTCTGTTAATTATCTTAACAGTTAAATACAACATTTAATCTTTTTGACAAATGTTATTTTAGATAACCAGTGGTATTGAAAAGTAATTCCTTACAATGGAAAAACACATTACCAGTACAAGTAAAAAGTAATTAGTAAGAACCAAATAATACAAGACCATAACAAAACTAAAACAGCTTCAAAAGTGTAATGGACCAGTAAGACCACATTGACTTAAAATAAAACAGGACAAATGGCTCATGTCATCGTAGTTCACTACTGAAACAGCTTAATCAAAGATAATGAGTAGGCTAGCTACCAAGTCTGTGCATTTTTAAGATTAAAAATAGATCTGCATATTTACATATGTATGTGCATACAATGTTTTCCATTCTTAAAATAATATTGCATGTTTATTGCATGTGCAAATGAGTCATAATTTTTATAATTTTTTTTTGCTCAACTTTTTAAATCTATTTTCACGCGAAAATTAAATATGAGGAAGGAACGTCATTTACAAAAATAAAAGATAATAAAAAATACAGATTTTTTTTTTTTAAATCAGCTGGAAGAAGAAGCGAAACATATATTTATAAAAGCTGAACATAATTTGCTACACATTTGATGTTGTGATCTCACATACATTGTATTAATTTGTTGTAATGTGGTCTGTTTCTATACATGCAAGTATCAAAGACTAGTATTAACTGTTAGTAAAGTGCGTTTACCTATATAATTAATTATGCTGTCATCAATATCTGAATTTATAAGTACATTTGTTGTAAGGCGTTTTGAGTTTTAATTGGTAGCTTTCTAATTATATTGCATTTATATTATGTATATTATACTGTCCTGATTCACATTTTTTCAGTTGTCTACTCAGTCCTTAACTATCATTAAATAAAAAATCATTAACTAAAGATGAGATAGCTTTATTGTGCTCCGTTGCCAAAGACTGTTTTGGAAAGAAAAACACTGTTAGCATGTAGCATACCAGCTAGTTCTACTTATGATGTCTATTCAATATAACAATTTAAAGATATATTTTCCCCCAGTTTCAAGTGCTAAAAACGCTCTTAATCATGTACTTTACTTCTCAACTACCTTCATTAGTACAGAATCCACTCTGTTGATAGGGTCGATGTGCAAGTCTGACACTCTGACATTAGCCTATATGACATTAGGGGATTAAGTCTTGCTCACAACCAGTAAGCTTTCTTGTTTGAAAACGAATGAATGTGAAATTAAAGAAGATAAAAAGTTGATGTTTTATTTCAAGAAAAAATTTACTTAATTTTCGTCAGAAAATACTTTAAATTCTTAATCATAAATTACTTGTTCAAACCCACAGCCATTGGTGTGAGCTATCAGCCAATTGGGCCAGCAGCAAGTAACAAGCTAGCGCTAGCTCAGTGGCCTCCATTGATTACATGACCTTTGCAATACCCCCTCCCCCCCCCCCCAGCCTCCATGGTATCGAGACAATAAATCTATAATGAATAATTATAAATATTTTGTTGTGTTTTTAGGCATATAATGAAACAAATATTTTTGCTTCGGAATATGATGTTAAAATTGCATATACAAGAATAATGATAAATATATTGCAATGTATTGGACATCATGCTTGCATCTGCCAAAAAAAGGTACTGAATATAACTTTAACTGTACACTGTATTAAGGGAACAATTGCATATATGGGATCTTACCATCTTACCATGAATGTTAACAAACCACCTGTGTCAAATGTAAGGCTGCATTATTGAGCTCTAATTGTAATGTGCTGGTAATCTTTTCATTGAAGCTAAGATGTAGTTTTCGCCAACTTTGTTTTTTTGTCACACTTTATCAACAAAAAGTGTCTAATGATATCACAGTGGTGAGATTCAAATTGAAGTGTTAACACTGAGACTTATAGAAGCTGAGTCTGCTTTTAGAGAGAATTACATACATCAATATTCACAAAAGACAGGAAGTAGAAACATATTCAACATCAATATAATCCATAAATGTAGTTTTGTCTTTGGCTAAAATAACTTAAGTATCCAATTACATGGTCACTTCTCTGGACAGTGACGTGAGCTTAGTTTTATTTGGTCCAAAACACATAAAAATGGATGTCCATCTACACACTTAATCCTAAACTTTATGTAACTGCACATTTTCATTATGTCTTTCAACCTCTGATCTATTTAGTTACTAAACAATCCTAATATTTTTTGAATACATTTTTTCTAATACTTTAAAATTACACTATCTTTGAAGCTAAAATCAGCTAACCTGTTGCATGCATCTTACACCATTAGATTCACAAGATGAGAGTTAATTATTTCTACATTCAAGTTCATTTCTCAGTTATTGCTATTGTTTTTGCATGGGGTACGATCCAAAGGAGGCTTCACTGAGACCAGTCCATAGCTAATCCACTGCATTTCTTATTATCCAATCATGAACATCCCCTTTCTGCTACAAAATGGAGGGGATGGGGGAACGACAGCGGCGCAGTGGTCCTGGGGCCTCATAGGTTTCATAGGGTGGGCTAGTGATAGGAGCAAGCCGCAGTGATGACCCAGCCATTCCTGATATGTTACTGAGACTGTGAGATTTCTCGTAGCCTGTTGCTTTAAGACAAATTATTTTAATCAATCAATCGATCCATTGCATTTTATTATTAGTTATTATTTTAATATAATACGCAAAATAAATGAAAGGAAATCATAGTTTAAATGTTTAGGGATGTTATGGCAAATGTACCATATTCAGTGGGTTTGTTATAAAGGTTATATTGTATTGAAAAATGAAGATGAGTTTTAAGATGTTAAAATAAGTCAATATGGAGAGAAAGTGAAAAGAAGAAATTAAGGAGAAGAAATTTAAAAGGTTTTGAAATCATAAAGACATATAAAGGACAGACCAGGACAGACACAGACAAGACAGACAGGACAAAACAAGAAAATGTGAGTTATGACATGTCTATTTTTTTCAAAACAGAGAAGCAAAAAGATTCTTGAATATTAACAAATATACTGTAACACCTATAGTAGGCCCATTGAATAAAGCACCCAACATTTTATCTTGTAATATATGTTTAGGTGTTTTAGACAGTTATAAAGCCGAAGCTGTACAATTAACAAAAACACACATTAAGAAATACTAAGATATCACTGATGCAGTGTAGCAGTTGACCACATGAAGGTTTAGGTCTAAAAGCTTACAAATATAATTCTAATTAATTTAGAATTTTCATAAATAATTGCCTTGCATTACACTTGATAGACAGCCCCCTTGTTTTTTGCTCTGGGTTCCTTTACACTTCAAATGGCCAACACAAAATTCTCCCTGCAACATTTAAAAGTACTGTACTTCATAAACACCGGTAAGCACATCCTGTTATGGAGATTCGTTCACATGTGTACAGTGGGAATTGACACAGGGTAAGAAAGAATGATTCGTTGACAAAAGTCTATTAGCGCAATTAAGCAACTTTTGAACCAAAATGCATACTACTTGCATGGCTGAAGGTACAGTAGGTTTCCAATAAACACTTTGTCTCAGAAGTATCACATTTGCCTTTGTGTCCTTTCCCTCTGTATTTCTTGGTGAGTAAAACAGCATGCATACAATTCCCCCTGTAAGAAGCAGCCACAGAGAAAGTAGTGCTGTGCTTAAAGTGTGTTTGCATCAGTTGAAGTGAAAGACACCATTGGTAGGTAGCAGGTAGTCTCCCCTAACAATGGCGAACCGGCCCCATTCGGTGAAGTTTTACAATTCTATTAGAAATGTGTAAAATAAATTAACATTTTTACTTCAATGTCAAACTTGTGCTAATGCTTACAGAGTTGGTGAACAATTTGCAATTTGTGGTGTATGTTTTTGTAAAACTCCAACCATCACAAGACAGATAACAAAAAACACCCACAGGTACAGTATGACGCCCTTTGTGCCTTTCTACAGAAATGGAAAAACACTTCAGTACCCCATCACTCTGGATTACGCATGATTTCAGAAAACCATAAATAAAAGTCCTCTATTTTATTCCGATTTGCTCAGGCAGATTAGTCTGACGGCAACCCAGTAAAATATTGATGACGCATTTTTACTGGGTCTCTCAGGCTACATGTCACACAAAGATTTCTGAGAAGCTGTCTGGCCAATCTGTGGCGCTGCTTCATTCTCAAGTTCAGTTCCAAAAGTATTTTGTTCCGGCCACCCAAATTTATCATGACAAATTATCCGCTTGCATTAAACGGTAGCCAGTTTCTTGATTTTTCCTGAATCAAAGTGTAAGGGCAACAAAAGGAGGCAACGAGCGCAAGGTAGTGATGGAATAGAAATCTAGTTTTTATGGCAGAACTACAACACTGCTTGCTACTGAATGCAGACCAAAAAATCTCTTCCATCATTATCTGATAAACCTTTCACCTGAATTAACGTAAATAGCTACATTATGCAATTATAATCCTTAAAATATCACAGTTTTTGATTTATGTTCTACATTTTTCTTGAATAGCCACTCAATGTATTTACATTAAGTTATTATCTCTAGGTATAGTAGTTTTCATTGTTAGTGGTGGACATGCCCAAGGGATTCCCAGGGAAGGACGTGTGCATCTAAATCTTATCTCACTTACGCTCAGGCCCATTGTTTACGGTTGGATATGACGCGTCATATCTACATTTTTCTGCGAATGCAAGCTTAACATCCTACTGCTGCTGCTTCATGTTAAAAGCATTCATCTATGTTAAAATATGTTTTCAAAGCATAAGAAATAAAGGCTATAAAAAGATAAGTAAATGACTCGGTCTTAGTCATTAGAAGAATTTACTTACATATTACAGCTAAATCCCTACTTCACATATAATTGTTTATTTTAATCAGCTGATATAACACTACAAGTTACATTAGGTAAAATATTAAGAAACTGCTTTACTTGGGTGCTAGCTTTGATAAACAATGATGAATACCCTGTTCACAATAATGATGTCAGAAGCAAAGGTTCTACTAAAAGATTGCTTTTAAACTGTTCTTGATACTAACCAAAAATCAGAATGCAGAGGAGAGAGACAAAATGAGAATACACACTGCTCACGTGACAAAAAGACTAAAGAAACTATCATTTATATTATTATCTTCAACCAAACTAAGACTAAACTACTCAAACTATTGGTGGTCATGTTTGCAATACTTAATTCTCTCTTAAATACTGTATTACTTTATAAAATTGTCTCTTTTTTTGGTCTGAAATCAGAGGATTTAAAACACTTGTCAAGTGTTATATGAGTAAAATATGGATGAGAGATGTTTGAAATGGTTTCCCCTCTGTTGAGTAAGTGAAGAATTGATGAAGCATGATGTTGACCCGGCAGTGACCTGGATCTGGTATTAAAAAGTATTGCTTGGTAAAATTCAAGACATGGATAGGTTTCAGGAAATTACAATAAAAATGCTGATAAAGTTAATCATGTCTCAGCCACTGCAGTCATCATGGTCTGCTGGTTACGTCCTCAGTGTGCTAAGTACTGTATTTAAAACATCAACAGGGGCTTTGTGCTATGGGATTGTCCGTCAGGGGATATAGCGAGTCTGGCTGTCGCCGTATTCAGTGATGACATAATTCCTGCCCAAAGTCAAAATTAATTTAGACTACGGATGGTGTATGTACGTACTTACAGTCAGATCTTAGTTACACTTGCACTGCACTGGAGGCCTGGGGATGGGATGAAGAATGTGTTAATCACAAGAGGAGGCGGTAATGGAGAGGGAAGACAAAAGGGAACAGAGAGGGAAAACTGCAAATATTCTGACCAGACTTTTCACCAAGGAAATACTAAACAGATTAAAAGAGACTTACTTGACTGCCTCTATTACTTAATTCACATATGTCCTGTAATTTCATGGGTGTGTGCACTGGATCTGCTGACTGTTCAGATGCTATTCTTGGCATGGCCATACTGTATAATTTTAAATTGGATCAATTGCCTGTTAAAGATCGTATGATGTCCTGTCACCCATAATTAGATAATTGATCCCTTCATGAGCATTACTGAAGCCACAATGTGTCCATGGTAAACAGCACATACAGTACTTTGAATTTTTTTAATAATTTATTTTTATTTTTATTTATTTTTAAGAAATGACATGCAACTGTGTTCTATATCCTGATCTAGGTCAAACGGACATACATGCATATCATGTATTATTTCTTTACTAAGGTAAAAATCTGCCTCAGACAAAATAATATTTGCAGAGTGTTGTGATGAGGAAATGTATGAAGACACACACATTGTTAAACACATATGATGCATGACAATGTGGAACAAGTTTTACATATGGTCGATGACTGCAAGAGTGCAATGAGTCACAGGACGGCACTGACAAGTGTTGCTACTTGACAGAGTTACTGAGTTAGTACTTTGTATTTGGTTGTAACCTGTTGTACAGACCCACTAACAACGTGAACATTGTTTAAAAGAGAAATTAGCTGGGGCAAACCGTTTTGCTCGAGCACAGGCAGAACAAAACAGTCCTGAGTCTAGGTGGCCTGGAAGGGACTATCATAAAATCCAATAACACAGAGAACATAGGAAAAACCCAGGCGAAGCGACACATCAAACAACAAAACACAGCTGTGCAAAACTGAAAAACAGACCATCACCAAAGACAAAAGCAAAATATGTAAATTCAAAATAAATATAACTTAATCCTATGCACACTGAAAAGAAAAAGCATTCACACTATGAGACATAAACGCAAACATCTACAAAAATTCACAGAAACCCTTAATAAAAGATGTAAACACTGTTAGGAACACAAATACATACAAAACCTCAAGAAAACAAAGACAAAATAAAAATACTTATATAAAATACACATATAGTCAGGAACTGAAAAGAGAGAGCGGAGAGGGAGGGCGACAAAAATAAACCAGACCCTTGAAGAAGGTCTAGAGCAGTGATTGGGGGTGGGCAATCACAGACAGACATGCATATTGAATGGGCTGCATAAAAAGTTAATTGGCCAACAATCAAAGAGAAGAAATTGAAAAGCTAATAAAATAAGTAGGCAAAGATGCGAGAATCTACCAAATAAATCACAAGTTAAGCACACAGCAATGAGTTTTTGACAGCATGAAATTCCCTCTTTAAAAGCAAGGATAATAATAATAATTATTATTATTATTATTATTATTGTTGTTGTTGTTGTTGGTATTATTATTATTATTATTATTATTATTATTATTATTATTATTATTGGATTAAGGCCCAGACTTTTTTTTTCTTGATTTTTTTTCTTCTCTCTGAATAGCCATGAATTCAACTTTCAACAGTGACATCTATTTAAATACATATGCACCGGGTGAGAGGTGGACTGCATTTGATAGCCCTGTATCTCCATACTGTATGTCTGTCACAGGGCTATCAAATGCTCAACAATCAGGTTCAATCAGGTCCCAGAGGTGGCTATGGTGCAGATAAAATTTCTGGAGTATTTACTGTAAATGCCAAGTACAATCTCTTTCTCCAGTGTGCAATGTAAATATGTATTAATACGGACCAACTAAGAAACAAAGATCATTATAGATCCCCAACCCTAATGTATAAATTACCGGATACATCTTTGCTGTAAGAAGCATCATCCTGTTGACTCCAGCACTTATTTTTCGTCAATTGACTCCTGGTGTGCTTTAAAGAGGGATTTTCGTAGCACTTAAATAGCGATTTACATTTGAACCACAGAAACTAAAGCAATGTCAGGGACCTCTTAAGTGGAGGGCTTGGACATCTCAAGGCTTGCTTACCTGCATGTAGCCACTTTTCAATCATATCTGTCTTGGCATTTGTCGGTATGTCTGGTCAGATAGTGCGTAAGTCTTTCAATCACCGACTGCAGCTTTTGATCTTTTTGATTTCTCTCCACAGTACAAAAACAAAAGGTCCTGAACTTTGGACAACACTAGGCACTGAAAGCACAGATACATGTTCAAGGGAGTAGTATTTCAGATCCATTACACGCTTACACGCCAGTATTTCATAAATAATTTTTCATAAATCGTATGAACATATAAATTTGTTCCCAAAGCTAAAGTAAGATGATGCATGATATCAGTTTAAAACGTTTTATGTTTTTTTTTTTTTTCTCAGCGTGGCATTTTTCAAAAGGTACTATCCCTTGACACAGATGGCTCCACTGACCCCAGTGACCTTAGGCCTTGTCAAAACTGTTAAAAGCTTTTAAGTCTTGCCAATTGTTTTTCAAAAAGACATAAGGTAAATTACATGACACAATGTAATCTAACATGGATGGGATAAGTGCCATTGAAGGCTCAGTGCCTGAAGAGTTCAGTTTCACCAGCGCATGAGTACATATTTATATATAGGCTATAATAAAATTGTACAAAATTGTATATTTACTATATTGCAGTGTATGCTTTTGTTTGCCAAGGGGGTGGCCCGTGGGGTAGGGAGTAACAAGAAAAACACAGTAGAAGGGAAAAACTAAATTAAGCCACACACAAAAGCACAAACACAACACTCAGACGGCATTGAGAGGACTGAGACACAGTGTATAACACGTAAGAATGAAAAAGCCCACATACACACGCGTGATATGACACAACCTGAAGAGAGAGACAACAACAACACAGAGGCACATCAGACAACAACGTGACCCGCTGTTTCCATTCAATCTCCTTCAGTGTGTATGTTTTTATTAGTTAATAACACAGGACACGACAACTGGGTTATTTTCATTTGAGCTGCTGGATGTATGTGCTCTTGCACCCATGAGTGTATGCACGTTTAAGTTATCACAAAGACACATAAACACAAGTAAACACACATTTTTGCACACTACTTATTATGGATCTATATCACAGAGCAATCCCATTTTCTTTCCAAACATCTTTAATGTTTGAGATTGTCGTTGATTTCACAAAATTATGATCAAGAAAATTTGTATGCAGGTAGGATGAAAGGATGAGATTAGGTTTTACCGGATAAAATACCTCAAAAATCAGTTGATGAGCCCGAAATGCCACTTACCACCCAAACCTTAATATTCACATTTAAGCATTACCTAACTTCAGCTCATCTGTTTGCATCAATCTCGCAATGTTATATTTAAAACTGACAGCTTGCTTTACACACTCTCAGGCACAGAGTAGAATCTTCACGGGTTACACTTCAAACTCCATTGAACATGTAGACACAACACTGTGGAAATGGTAGTGTATCTGTGATTTGTAGTCATGCATAGTGTGTGTTTGTGCAGCTCTGACTGTGTTAAAGTGGGTGTTGTACTGCTGTAGTGTGGTTTGCGCAATTGAAAAACATGCTATATGTCTTGGTGAGCCAGATCAAAATGTTTGGAGCTAAAAGTTGACTAAGCTACAGGCTCTTATATATATATATATTTATATATATATATTTTTTTTACTTGTGTCAGTTTTACCTCTGGTCTATGGTTTAATCCAGGAGGAGGTGGAGTTTGCATTGAGGTCCTGCTGTAACAGAGACCCCTCCATCTTATACCAATCCTCAGTCAGAGGGGAGTCTGGGTTGGGCGCCAGGGCTGCTGCCTCTAGTTTGTTGTCAACAGGGGGTGTTAAAAGTTTGGAAGGAGTGTAAGGGAGTGTTTTGGTGCAGGTTGGCGGCAGTGGTGGTGGTGATTGGATTGCAGTAATAAATTAAGCATGGTGTTAGGTGTTTTGGGCACAAAAATAATACACATGGGGTGAAATAAATAAATGAAAAGGGGGGGGGGGGGGTTTGGTGTAGCATAAAGGAAACGGTTAAGGGCATGGATTTAAAGATGAGTCAGGTTTACGGCGGAAAAGTCATAATATAGGGGAGGCAGGGTTGGTATAGGGGTGGGTGCAGGGCAGGGCAAAATAAAAAGGACGATGCAAGGCAAGAGATAGGGGAGAAACAGAGGGAGAAAAACAGAAGTGATGAGAAGTAAATTAATGCATGGTCAACTGTCTGAATTCAGAAGACAGAGAAAGACAAGAGATTGTTGAAGAGCATGAAAGAGTGTGACATTATGGCACACAGTACAGAATTCACTGACAACATGGAAAGATGGGGAAAAAAATAAAGAGGAGAGAAGAGGGACAGAAAATCTGGTCCGACAGAAATAAAATATGATACTAAGCGGTGATGTTAACCTGGGCAACATGAATGTGAAAAGGTGGAAACAAATATAGCAGAGCAGAGTGTATATGCATGTGTTGTAACTGTGTGTGTGTGTGTGTGCGTGCGTGCGTGCGTGCGTGCGTGCGTGCGTGCCTGCATGTTTTTCTGCTAGCTTTGATTGAAGCATTCTATCCGTTAAAGAGGCTTCGAGTCAGTCTTGTGTGTGCTCCGATCCATCCCGTATATTCAAAATGTTTGGATCTTATCATAAATACATACAGCAACCTATGTGTATTCATCCGCATTGACTTCACTCTGATGTATATAATATAAATTCACAGTATGTTATGTCTGGCATCATGCCGTGTGGATCTGTTTACATTTTGTGCATGTTTATGTATCCTTCTACTGGTGTGAAACGTACCTTTCCGAACATTCCCATCTGTGGCACGGAATTCCCTGGTGTTGAGCAGGAAGCAGGCACGGTCCTGCTGGTAGCGTTCCCGGGTAGGCCCCCGCCCCATAGGGCTTCTCTCGTCTGGGCTCAGCACCTGGTCAATGGTGGGGCAGTCCTCGTTAGCCAAAGCGGCTGAGGCTGCATCACCGTTCTGCTTTGAATCTAATAGGGGGAGAAAAGAGCAAGGGGAAAACCAAATTTTTGGAGATAAGTAAGCAATACATACTGTTTATAAAAGTATGCCTAAACATTGGTAAACCAGGCTGTCATGTTGAGTAGAAAATAATCTTTATTAATGATTGGGAATAGATGCTGTAGTGGTCATTCACACATTTTCTGAGGCATTGTGTTAAAATATGTTCCCAAGCAAGTATGCTGTTCTGTTTTGTGATGGACCATGTGGTGATAACACTGCAAAGCATTCTTGGAGCCTGTTGAGAATATCTTGACTAATACAACGTCCTGCCACAACCTACGAGAAACCTTCTTAGACTGAAAAAAGCAAGGCAGACAGGATGTAGTGATAGCAGGATGGCAGATATTTTCTGAAACACTGATGACTAAGGCAGTAAAGAAATGCATTAAAGATGCATTATTGTTGCATGTGACTGACACTTGATGCTGCAGTACGTAAAGAGCACACAAAGCGCCAGATTACCACTCCTCCTGTTTTGACTGCTAATGCCAGATAGAAATGATGTTAAATCAGCCCAAATTGAGATGCATTAAGCTGTTTTTATTAGATAATTGAGTTCCTTTTCCTTCCACAGTGTTTGTACTCACTGACAGATGGGCGCCTTGATGCAGCCCTGCATTAGACACATGTCAATCAATCTTCAGTTTAATAAACATCACAGCATCAGAGGTATCACAGACCATTAAATCACTCAGATCATCAAGATGTAAAGATATTTTTGGTATGGATACAGTGATGCTCAAGGAGCTCAGTACATCAGTCCTTCGCCCTATTACAACAATTATCAATCTGTCTATTTCACAAAATATGTTTCCAAGCATATGGAAACCAGCTATTGTTGTTCCCATTTACAAAAGCGGAGACCCTCATTCCATGTCAAACTACAGACCCATCAGCATACTGCCTACAGTGTCTAAGATTACAGAGAAACTGGTAGCAAAACAAATCATTAACCATCTGAATACCACATCCTTTGCTCTCCACCCTATGCAGTTTGGCTTTAGAGTAAATTACTCCACTGAGTCTGCAACTTGCTACTTTACTGAAAACATCAGAGCTCTGTTGGACCGAGGTGGGGTTGTTGGTGCCGTATTTCTGGATCTTAAGAAGGCCTTTGACACTGTCAATCATAAAATCTTGCTGTCAAAATTATGCCATTTCAATTTCTCGTCAGATGCGCTTAAATGGATTGAGTCTTACCTCACTGGCCGTTCCCAACATGTCAGAGTCCAGTCTTTTAAATCAGCGGCCCTCAGTCTGTCCACCGGTCTTCCTCAAGGATCAAATTTAGCACCTTTGTTGTTTTCACTTTATATAAACGACCTTCCGTCGGTCTGTTCTGATGTTTCTGTGCAGATGTATGCTGATGACACTGTAGTCTATGTCCATGGTAGTAATATCTCTCAAGTGGCAGAGAAGCTCAATAACGCTATGGTTACTATCTCAGCTTGGTTGAAGCAATCCTGCCTTCAGTTGAACACTTCAAAAACAGTAGCAATGTTCTTCACCAAGTCCCACAGACATGTCAATGTTGAGCTGAATGTTTTGGTTTCAGGGGAAAGGATGCAGATTGTGTCCGAATATAAATATCTGGGAGTTTTATTTGATTCAAAGTTGTTATTTACATCACATGTAAAAAGGGTCTGTAATCAAATCAAATTCAACCTCAGGAACTTTAGACACATTCGCCATCAAATGTCTATAGAGGCAGCAAAAATGTTCACTCTATGATTTTCTCACACATCACTTACTGTTTACCCATTTGGTCACAAGCTACTGTTACATCCCTGAAACCTATACAATCACTTTACAAACGAACTGTTAAAATTCTGGACAAGAAACCTTGTAGATTTCATCATTGTCCAATATTACAAAAGCACAGATTACTCAACTGGGAAAACATGGTCAAATATTCAAATCTATGTCTTGTCTATAAAATCATTCACGGTTTATCATCCCCTCCGCTCCATCAGTTTGTCAACATCCGAACAGCTCATCACAGCAGAACTAGAAGTTCAGCGAGGGGAGATTGTATTATCCCTTTTAGGGCGAGTGTATTTGGCCATACTTCTTTCTCTGTTCGTGCAGCTACTGAGTGGAACCTCACCCCCATAGCCATCAGAAATCTGAACACATATAGGTCATTTAAATTCCAGTTAAAGAAATGGCTCATTGATAACCAGAGCTGTCTACATTACCATTAACCTGTTCATGTCATTGTCTGCTGTTGTCTGATTGTTGCTCTGCCGTGTTTTTATTGTATATTTTAGCTTAATAGTACTTTTTACTTTACTTACTTTTTAATAGTACTTTTTACTATAGGTATGTTGTGTTATGTAAATGTGTAACTTTATTTTCTTTTTGGGTGAATTTTTACCATCAGTCTAGGGACTGCAGATGAAAAATAGCCTTCTGGCTAATTCTGCCATATTGACAGAAATGTTTGATAATATGCACTGTCCCTGTATTAAAAAAATTAAAATTAAATAAAAAAAATAAAGCGACTGGATATACCAGTTGATCATAAATTACACATGAGCTCTCATGGGCCAGTGTTTTCTCCAGGGTGGATCCAGAATCAACTGAGCATCACTTCTTGAATGTACTCCCAATTCTTTCCCTTGACATTTTGGCACAGTAATACTCCAACAGACCTCTACAGTCATCACTGTGCATGCTTAAAACTGCCATCCGTCACATTTCCCAAAAGCAATTCCTTTTGATTGTGAATACAAAATTAGATTAATTTTATACTTGCATGTATACTTATTCACATGTCACATTATAAGCTCAACAGATATTGGCCGCGTTTCCCAGATTCGATCGTTCTTTGGGACCAAAGAAGGGTTCGCCTAAGAAGGAGCGCTAAGATACGGGTGTTTCCCAGATGCCATCTTAAGTGCCTTCTTTGGAGAACGCGTAAGATGAAGCGAAAGAAGGTTCTTAGTGGGAGCTATCCACCGTGGTGGTGCTGAAACTGAATAAATCGATGCCAGGCGAATCGATCACCCACCTCTTTATCAGCGCATAAGTCACACACAGCGCCCCGTGGTCTCCGCATTTAGGCTACGCATGTATCGTGTGTGTGTGGGGGTGTGTGGGTGAGGGTGTGTGTGTGGCAACAAGTAGTAATCAAGCCCATTAGCGCATATATACCCCGTGGATATAGGCACACACATGTGAGAGTGGAAGAAAGCAGCAGCAAAAGAAACAAGCGGGCACCGTCGTTTACCGCGGAGGAGATGGGCGTCTTAGTGGACGAGGTCTGGCAGCACCGGGGAGTTTTATTCGGGGGAACAAGGGGCAAAAAGAACATCACGGTGAAGAACCGTGTTAGGCAGGCCATTGCCGAAAATATGTCCCCCTCCAGCCCATGTGGCCTGCTTGACTGGCGTGCTGTGAGGAAGAAGTGGCAGGAGTTCTAGAACCAAACAAAAAGGAAGAGTGCAAAGGTTTCACTAATCAATCTCCCTTCGGTGCAGGTGATGCAGACGCCCAGTAAAGACAGCGCGGAGTCACCCCTCCCCCATATGGTTTCAATAAACTATATTGGTTTCTTTTCAACCATGTATTGTGTGGATCATTTTGCATTGAAATGAGCGTGTCAAACCTAGCAACAAAAAGTCCCAGGCAATTTGTAATTTATCTAAGCGTAGGTTAATGACGTGTGCGTATTGTGCGCCCTTTCAACAGCATTCCAGTGCCAGACTTTCAGGTAAAGCACCCGGACACTGCAGCAATGATCATAGTGTGCAAGACGTTACATGTAGCCTACATCTGCTGGTTCTGTTTATTTATTTCAGCCTTCAGGCCTGACAGTTGATATGGGTGGTGTGGTGGTTGTGGGTTTATGGTTTAGTGCTCAATGCTTGGTGACTGGTGGTGAAGAGGTAGGGACTGGGGTTGTTGGACCTCAGAAGAGGTTGATATGTTCCTAAAAACGCAGCGCAGCCAGGGGCTGCATCTCCGGGATGAAGGGAAAATTGCAGCGGGTTGCTCTGGATGTGTGGAGACACCAGAGTGATCAGCCGTTGGATCTCCGCACGGGGCAGCCGGTACTTTGCCTGGACGGCCCGGTCTCCAGTGGGGAGAAGTGCCGACGCACGTATGTATTTATGTAAATCGTCTGGCTTCGTGCACGGCGAGGCTGTTGGTTCGCAGCAAGAATGTGTTGTATTACAGCCATGGTTTCTCACACCCGCGGACTTTGGCAACGCCTTTATAGCAGGTGGAGCCGCTCTGGATGAGGTTCAGCTGAGTTCAATTAAATCTGTTTCCTTGATATCTGTGAAATGCCACAGGGTTGTTGATGTTTTTTTTTATGTGTAGTACTATAAACTGACGTGTGTGGAAAACGTAAACGTGTAATTCATTAAAAAAAAAAATTCTCTACTATTAGTCTATGTTTCTTGCGCCAGTGGTCCGCATTGAGCATTGTTTTATAATATCGAAAAATGGAGGAAATAAATTTCCCTGACGCGGCATGATAACTGACGATTTGGTCTCTAAGAAGTGTTGTGCCTACACAGAGTGTCTCATTTGAAATGTTGTAATGGGTTAAGACTGATGCCACAGTGCATTCCAAGAGACTAAAGTCTAACGCATGTTTACATAAGTTTCTCTGTAGAGTCAACCATCCCAGACCCCTGTGGAGGTCATAAACTCATTTAAGATGTGATAGTCCCTTTTAAAAGGTTGGTTAATCCAACCAGACCTTTGGGGACTGATTCTCTGCAAGTTTCACAGGATGAAACTCTATTTGGAAGCTACCATAAAGTTCAAACCAGACATGGCAGGGTCCAGGCACCCTGCTGTGTTTACCTTATCTCAACTGTGAGACACAAGCTTCAAAGCTTTCTCTTCCTAAGGAAGGAAAAGCATCTTATTGGCTGGTTTGAATGTAAACACTGCTTGCTGATTAGACAAACTAACTTCTGATTGGATGAGAATGCATTTGGACTGTTTTAATACAGGATGCAATCCTCTCATCTTTGCCATTCGCCTCCGGCTTCCAGCCGTGATAGAAGGTACAACATGCTTAAGCCTGAGGCCTAGGGATAAGCAACTCCAAGTCTCAGTCTTCATACTCGCTGGACGAATTGATGGACTGCTTGGAACATCTTCTTCTGTTTTCCCGGATTCGAGAGAGTTTTCCTACAGAAAACCTCTTCGCAGAGCTGAAGCAGCCACCTCAGCCTCTCCTCAAAACAGGACCCCCACACGCGCAAGGCGCGAGCAAAGACGCAGGATCCCTTCATCAAGACGCCTGCACTGCCCGTTCTACGGACCGGAGCCAGCCAGCGGACCCGCCGAGAAGTGAAGCCGCCCTATCATCTGGGCCGTTCCTACGCTGCCCCAGACGCAGCGCCAGCAGAGAGCAAGGCCCGACGCCGAGGGAGTTCTCCGCTTCCTCCTCTCCTCCTTGCCGCTGCCCATCGGACCGCAGACAGCCCGCTATTGCCAAGAAGAGCTGCTGATCCCTTGCTTCCATCCCTTGGCATGGTGTGGCACGCTGCCCTTATCAGCTGAGCTGGTTCCACACCCCTGTCTTCCACAAGACGCGCTCCATCAGCGCACAAGGCCCGGCAAGCGGCCTTTTTCTCCTCCTATCTCCTCCAGCTGCCTTCAACCAATAATCGCTGGACCAAGCGATTCACGTGAGGCTATTGTCTGGGCTAAGATAGTTATTTTATGTTGTTCATTAACTTGAAGTAAACGTAAGAGCTGACGAGCTCACTATTTCATTATTTCCTGATTTAAAGTAATTCTGACTCACTTATGTTACATAAGTGTTTTTCGCTCACAGTGTTTTTCTCCCGTTAACCGGGAATGTATTGATGTTTTGTTGCCGTCACTCTTAAAGCCAGTGAATTCTTTCCTCTTTATCAATTCAACTCAGTATACGCAAATGCGCATTTGCAGCCACTGTGTGATTGGAGGAAACAGTTCACTTCGCGCTAGAGCTGCGGCTACTGTCTTTTGTTTCCTCTCCTTCTCATTTCTAACTACGCACATCACACACACACAAACACACTGACACTCGTGATTTCCCCCTCAAGTATTCTTAATGAATACATGAGTGTTGAGTTTCTGTAATTTTAAAGTTAAGATTGCGTGAAGACAAAACCAAAGTCTCCCCGCATCATCCTTTATAATTCTTATGTGTTTGATTAAAGCAGTAGGTTACATACATGCTTTGCATGCTACTTCCCCTACTGATTAAAGGTAGAATATTCAACTTTTAGAAGTTGTCCACATTGCTATTAGCAATTGATCTACCCGTGGCTTAAAAGCCACTTCAAACTCTCGCGTGACGTCAAACTCTCGCGTCTGCCATCTAAATTCATCTAAATTCTAAAGTGACGTTCCTCTGTCACACACACACACACACACACACACACACACACACACACACACACACACACCACACACACACACACACACACACACACACACACACACGTGCACTCACCTGCACATAGATAGAAATACATGGCTTTATAATCTAAACTGTTCTTATTATTGCTTGTGCTATGTCTGCTTTCTTAAATTAGATTAGTTCATGGTTATTGACTTATGTGTATCGTTTTAATCAACTTGCCTAAGTAAATAAACCCTTACATTTTGATTTTAAGAAGCAGTGTCTGTGATATTTGTGTCTTGTATTTCACTAATTGCTGGTAAATAAGGTTTATGCTCGAATATTCACTCCTTCATTATCTTAAATGTACATTGTAACCAACTTTGACATTTTCAAGGTAAATCCCTTTAACATTATGAGACTGTTTTTCTGATTTGATTCAAAGTTCCCTTTTTCAAAGGGTGGTGCTCCGTAGGTATTAATAAGTAATTAGATTAGCTGGACTAATTTAATTGATCATTAATTAACAATTTTTCTTAATATTATAATTTCCATGAAATTAATAATATTCTTGACTTTGACCAAATCTACCCCTTATGAATTCCCAACATTTGGTGCCCCCGTGTGAAGGCCTTCAGATACCAGCATTAGAGTGATATTAATGCACAATAATCCTGATCAAAAATAATTGAATCATTTTGAGAAATGTATTGATTTTATTTTTTCCAAATTACATTCGTTTTTAGGTTTGGAGTTATGCAATAGAGTTGATTTGAAGTAGAATAATTGTATTCATTCCAAATTCAGTTTTTCAACTTTTCTAGATTCATTGAATTCAATTAATTTGAAATAAAAAATATTGTAATGTTTTTTTTTCAAAGTTAATTTTGTTTTAAATTTCCAGATCTATTAAGGTAAATTGATTTGAAAAGGAGTATATTTATTTTTGTCCAAATTTAATTTTTGTTCTCCAATAGATAACATTTAATTAATTGGGGAAAATAATTCTTTAAATGTTTTTCCAAATTTAATTTAATTTTTAAAAAATTCTGCCAAGCATATATACAGTTGTAGTTTGAGAATTGCCTCAGTGGATGCTAGTAGTTAGCAGGGATTATTTGAGATTGATTGAACTGAGACTGCTTTCAAAACACAGAACTACTCACCAAGTATACTTCACTATCCACCCTGACAAGGATTAGCTGTATGTATAAAGGAGTAGTTTGACATTTGAGCTTGTAAGCCACAGGGTGAAGTCCTGTGCAATTTGTGTCAGTTTTTAAACAGATGCACCACTTTTAGTAGTAAGAGCTAAACGCTATTCTCACAAGGTGAAGCTTGTCACCTGTCGAATGCCTGTTGTGTACATCTGAGCTTGTAAGCCGCATGGGAAAGCCTGCGCTATATAGTCAGTGTTTTGACAGATTCGCCATTTATTAAGTAGCAAGAGCTAAGTGCTATATCACATGGTGAACCGGTCACCTGTGAATCCGGTCAAATTGTATTGAACTGCTCTATCACCTCGGGTGATAAGTACCACAGTCACATTACAGGTTGAATTCTCACCTGCTCTTCCTTTCAATTTGACAGATTGCATCATGTTAAGTGATAAGTCACTAGGGGCTGCTCTGCTAGGCCAGCAAAATGAGTAGCCATAACCTATGTGAGCTTGGAGTGGAAGCTCCCATTGAGTCAGTCGACACAGCCCGTCAGGGGGTGGTCGCTGGTCTCATCCCCCTCTATTCTGAGGGATTTTGCCACCTAAATAGCTATGACGCTAGTACTTGTGAGGAGAAACTAGAAGAGTTAGTGGCCCATGTTAACCAGCCGTCTAGGCAGAGACCAAGCTCTGCCTGAAATGTGCTTGGTTGAATTCTTCTCCTCCACCAGCAGCTAACTAACATTATTCAGGCTGTGCAGCAAAGCAGTGCCAGTCTGTAAACAGAAGCCCTGGTGTTACCAGAGCTCTCCCATGCACATGAAGAACATGCCCAACTTCAGGTTTAACCAGTCACAGACATACTTGCTGTAAGTTCACACCACACCGCCTCCTCTCATGCACCAGATCCTCCCCCGAGCACTCTCACCCCCCCTTTCTGAAGAGAGCTCAGCTGATCTGGTTGAGATTGAGCAGGGTTGTGAACTCAGAACCTCTTATCTTAAACTGATGCTTTACCAGGTACGCTTAATAGAGCCCCGCTTGGAGAGAGCTCAGCTGATCTGTTTGAGATTAAAGATCTGTCTTTTTAGCTAGGTGCCTCCCAGAGTGCACCCTTCCTAGCCAGCAAGTAATTCCTGCTTATTCATGTGACCAAACCTTGGGCAGTGCACCCTTTTCTAGCTGCCTGGACTCTGCTTTTCCTTTTGATGTGTCATCTTCTTCACCCCTTCAGGGGGTGAACACTTTGAGCCCCAAGTGGCTCAAATGGCTTGAAGGTCACTTTAAACTGCGAGCAGTACACGTCTTATATCTCGCAACACTTGGACTTGTCTTTTTCTTCACTGTAACAGATAAGAAATGACACTCATTGCCATGGTAACCTGAGTTACTTCAAGCGGACATGGGCCCATGTCTACTTTGAAGAACCAGATCTGAGGCAACGTCAGTTAGAATCACTTGTAGGTGTCACAAAACACTTTGACCCTAATAAAGCAGATTCATATACTGACTCATCATGACTAGAACGGTTGTCTCATCCTTTTACCACTAAGGTAACCTTGGTAGCCTGGGGAGGGGGGCCCACAGAGCCCTCTGTAAATCCAACCACCTACCTTCTGCTTCCTTTCTTGTTTTCCTGGTTGACCTTGTGCACCATGGAAACGCTTGTTGCAGATTCAAACCAGCAATGGTAGGAGGGGGTGTAACCACCCTCAACCCCATTGACTCTTGGCCAGGGAAGAGCTTGATGTGCCCCAGCACCTTCACAAAGGCTGCCAGAACATCGCTATCCCTCTGCAAACCACGGCAGACTGAAATCTGCAACCTGAACATCACCTTTCAAACGGTGATTCTGCTATTCCAACTTTCCTATCAGTCTGGACACTTATGTATTGTGAATGCATAACCCTTCTACAGTCACCCGCGTACCAACCTTTCTCACTTCCAGGAGAAGGGGGCGCAGCCTCCACTCGAAGATAGGAAGTACGCAATTCAGTAGTATTACAGGAATACACTTTGCATGCTTTACAGACTCAGTTCGGTAGTAAAGGAAGATTGACTGATGTGTCAGTAGTTCAGGATTTAATGCGTGACCTTATCAGAGAGGTTAGCTTTACTCAAGTAACCACCAGAGCTGTGAAATAATTCCAGCCTACCCAGTCTCACTTGGTCTTCTCACAGAATCCTATAGCCTGCTGTAAACACTTTGTGCAACTTCTCAGGTACAGCTGACATTTAGTCTTGGCAATGCTAAAGTGCAATTTCTAAATCTCTGAACCCTTAGAAGTGGGTCTCATCTACAACCTATCGACTGTAGAAAGGCAGAGTAGTCTTATAGACTCAAGTGTTATTGAATGTTTAGTTTTAGAAAGGGAAAACACACATTCACACTAAAACACCACCACTCATCACCACAGTGATGCACACTTTATTGGCTAGCTTTAATCCTAATTAAAGCAAGCTAATAACCTCTATCCACCCTTCTCTTCTTTCGGTTAGAGTGTTTCCTGTCTCTTTCCTTTTCCCTTTTCTTTTGTATTTCAAATGTATGATTTTAAGGTTTAAGTCAGAATCAACAAACGGTTTAAGCAGTAATTGTGTTTGATGAATGTAACTAGCCAGCTAATTACAGTCAGCCCAGACAAAGAAGCCTTACTGTCTGCCCAGACACAATGCCTTTGAACTTTTAAAACCTGTTGAAATCTGAACTTTTTAACCTGTCGCTCTGGACTTTTACAGCATGAACTGTTCGGCCCTATGGTTGTCATGAAGACTGCATCCGACAACGCACCCTTCAGGACAACAGGGGGACTGTTGTGCCTACACAGAGTGTCTCATTTGAAATGTTGTAATGGGTTAAGACTGATGCCACAGTGCATTCCAAGAGACTAAAGTCTAACGCATGTTTACATAAGTTTCTCTGTAGAGTCAACCATCCCAGACCCCTGTGGAGGTCATAAACTCATTTAAGATGTGATAGTCCCTTTTAAAAGGTTGGTTAATCCAACCAGACCTTTGGGGACTGATTCTCTGCAAGTTTCACAGGATGAAACTCTATTTGGAAGCTACCATAAAGTTCAAACCAGACATGGCAGGGTCCAGGCACCCTGCTGTGTTTACCTTATCTCAACTGTGAGACACAAGCTTCAAAGCTTTCTCTTCCTAAGGAAGGAAAAGCATCTTATTGGCTGGTTTGAATGTAAACACTGCTTGCTGATTAGACAAACTAACTTCTGATTGGATGAGAATGCATTTGGACTGTTTTAATACAGGATGCAATCCTCTCATCTTTGCCATTCGCCTCCGGCTTCCAGCCGTGATAGAAGGTACAACATGCTTAAGCCTGAGGCCTAGGGATAAGCAACTCCAAGTCTCAGTCTTCATACTCGCTGGACGAATTGATGGACTGCTTGGAACATCTTCTTCTGTTTTCCCGGATTCGAGAGAGTTTTCCTACAGAAAACCTCTTCGCAGAGCTGAAGCAGCCACCTCAGCCTCTCCTCAAAACAGGACCCCCACACGCGCAAGGCGCGAGCAAAGACGCAGGATCCCTTCATCAAGACGCCTGCACTGCCCGTTCTACGGACCGGAGCCAGCCAGCGGACCCGCCGAGAAGTGAAGCCGCCCTATCATCTGGGCCGTTCCTACGCTGCCCCAGACGCAGCGCCAGCAGAGAGCAAGGCCCGACGCCGAGGGAGTTCTCCGCTTCCTCCTCTCCTCCTTGCCGCTGCCCATCGGACCGCAGACAGCCCGCTATTGCCAAGAAGAGCTGCTGATCCCTTGCTTCCATCCCTTGGCATGGTGTGGCACGCTGCCCTTATCAGCTGAGCTGGTTCCACACCCCTGTCTTCCACAAGACGCGCTCCATCAGCGCACAAGGCCCGGCAAGCGGCCTTTTTCTCCTCCTATCTCCTCCAGCTGCCTTCAACCAATAATCGCTGGACCAAGCGATTCACGTGAGGCTATTGTCTGGGCTAAGATAGTTATTTTATGTTGTTCATTAACTTGAAGTAAACGTAAGAGCTGACGAGCTCACTATTTCATTATTTCCTGATTTAAAGTAATTCTGACTCACTTATGTTACATAAGTGTTTTTCGCTCACAGTGTTTTTCTCCCGTTAACCGGGAATGTATTGATGTTTTGTTGCCGTCACTCTTAAAGCCAGTGAATTCTTTCCTCTTTATCAATTCAACTCAGTATACGCAAATGCGCATTTGCAGCCACTGTGTGATTGGAGGAAACAGTTCACTTCGCGCTAGAGCTGCGGCTACTGTCTTTTGTTTCCTCTCCTTCTCATTTCTAACTACGCACATCACACACACACAAACACACTGACACTCGTGATTTCCCCCTCAAGTATTCTTAATGAATACATGAGTGTTGAGTTTCTGTAATTTTAAAGTTAAGATTGCGTGAAGACAAAACCAAAGTCTCCCCGCATCATCCTTTATAATTCTTATGTGTTTGATTAAAGCAGTAGGTTACATACATGCTTTGCATGCTACTTCCCCTACTGATTAAAGGTAGAATATTCAACTTTTAGAAGTTGTCCACATTGCTATTAGCAATTGATCTACCCGTGGCTTAAAAGCCACTTCAAACTCTCGCGTGACGTCAAACTCTCGCGTCTGCCATCTAAATTCATCTCAATTCTAAAGTGACGTTCCTCTGTCACACACACACACACACACACACACACACACACACACACACACACACACACACACACACACACCACACACACACACACACACACACACACACACACACACACGTGCACTCACCTGCACATAGATAGAAATACATGGCTTTATAATCTAAACTGTTCTTATTATTGCTTGTGCTATGTCTGCTTTCTTAAATTAGATTAGTTCATGGTTATTGACTTATGTGTATCGTTTTAATCAACTTGCCTAAGTAAATAAACCCTTACATTTTGATTTTAAGAAGCAGTGTCTGTGATATTTGTGTCTTGTATTTCACTAATTGCTGGTAAATAAGGTTTATGCTCGAATATTCACTCCTTCATTATCTTAAATGTACATTGTAACCAACTTTGACATTTTCAAGGTAAATCCCTTTAACATTATGAGACTGTTTTTCTGATTTGATTCAAAGTTCCCTTTTTCAAAGGGTGGTGCTCCGTAGGTATTAATAAGTAATTAGATTAGCTGGACTAATTTAATTGATCATTAATTAACAATTTTTCTTAATATTATAATTTCCATGAAATTAATAATATTCTTGACTTTGACCAAATCTACCCCTTATGAATTCCCAACAGAAGGTTGTAAGAGTGGGTCAGCTCCATCTTACAGTTCCGTCTTAGTGAAAGAGCTTCTTTTGCTAAGAACGAATCTAGGAAACGCATTCTTCTTTCACAGCGTTCTTAAGAGCGCTCCAAAGAAGTACTTTCCCAGATACTTAACGAATCTGGGAAACGCGGCCATTGTTTGTTCTCAAACTGAATGGACATGCAAAAAAATTTAAATCTCTCACCTCTGTTCATTTCTATAATTTCTTCTTGGGCGAGAGGACAGTCACCCCCTAGGCCTCCAGACCCCATCACTCCACCTAGGACATTTCCCAAGAGCCTTTGAGGTGATGCGGTAGCCATAGCCAAGGCATCTGGTTTGCAGTAGTTGGGGGACCCGGGCTGGGGTGCTCGGGGGATATGTTTGTTCTTCTTTTTGGGCAGCTTTTGTTTGGCCATAGCCAAAGAGTAGTACATGCCGAAATTGTTGACAATAACAGGTACAGGCATAGCAATGGTCAGCACGCCAGCCAAGGCACACAGTGCACCCACCAGCATTCCTGACCAGGTCTCTGGGTACATATCTCCATAACCCAGCGTGGTCATGGTCACCACGGCCCACCAAAATCCAATGGGAATGTTCTTGAAGTTGGTGTGGGCACTAGCTGTTGGGTCATCTGGGTCGGCGCCAATCCGTTCAGCGTAGTAGATCATAGTCGCAAAGATGAGGACACCAAGGGCTAAGAAGATGATTAGCAGGAGGAATTCATTGGTGCTGGCACGAAGGGTGTGGCCAAGGACACGGAGACCCACAAAGTGGCGGGTCAGCTTAAAGATTCGGAGGATACGGACAAATCTGACGACACGCAGGAACCCCAGGACATCCTTGGCAGCTTTGGAGGACAGACCACTCAGGCCCACCTCCAGGTAGAAAGGCAGGATAGCAATGAAGTCGATGATGTTCAGGTAGCTTTTGAAGAATTCCAACTTGTTTGGGCAGAAGGTGACTCGCAGCAGGACCTCGACGGTGAACCAAATGACGCACATACCCTCTACGTATGTCAGCCAACTGTCAGTCACCACCTCATATACAATCTCCTCATGGGTAGTGTTGCCCACGGTAACAATCTCTGTCTTGTTGAGGATGGTGTTGAAGGCCTCATGTGTCTCCATGCAGAAGGTGGAGATGGAGATGAGGATGAATAATAGGGAGCCAAATGCCACATACTGGAAGAAAGGAAGAAAACAGAAAAAGAGATGGGGAGAGAAAGAAAGCAAGGGAAGAACAAAGATTCAGTTCCAAAACAAGATTTAATTCAGTAAGGCAAAGAGAACATAGAAAAGAATAAGAAAAAACTGTGCATTGGTATGGTCTGAAACCTCAAGCCATCAGCAGAAAAAAAACTGGTGCATGTGCGACCAGAACAATACACACAAGTGCTAAATACTATGAACAGAAAACTACTACTAACATTTTCTCATGTTGTTTAAGGTTGTCTACAGTACATTAAAGTTGAAATGTTATACCCATTATTTTTTTAGCTAAGACTTGTATTGTAACAGATCAGAGGGCAAGTGGACCTTCCCTCAAGATCAGCTTGGCACAATTTGACCTGTTGTGACAAAAGCCAAAGGATTGGGATAATATGACTCATTAGGCCCAAACTAATTATATATGACAGTCATAAATAATTGTGGTTAACGATGAAGCCATAAAAACAAACGTGCTGTTTGTATCATGGCATTCCATGTGTAATCAGGAAACAATGACTTACTATACAGTGATTATACGCTGATGTAGTTATTAATAGTACCAAGCTTGTAATATTAAAAATGGGCACTTTGGTTATCAAGATTTGATTTCACACTTATTTATTTGAAGCAACCGTAAATAAGCAGTACACACACTTGTGGGTTCCTGAAACCTGAGGCCTGCCCAAGAAAATAGTCTATCAGGGTTAGATTTTTGACATTTGAAAGACATCTCAACATCTTTTATCTGCACGACAAAGGAAGAAATGTATAAGAAAAGGAAATAAAATGACAAAGAAATGAGTTCTGAATCCAAAACAGAAAAGGAAAAATGGATCCAAATCGAATGGGATGATACTAATGTGGTACACTTTAAGTTTACATGAAGCACATTTCCGACTTTGAGGTTTAAGTTGCCTTTGCTGAGGTACCTGTTTCAAAATTACATGTTTCTGTTGGCTATTGCCTCTATGCCCCCCAACATTTGGACGTATTGTATTATTGCCCTTTCTGCAAGTGGCATCCTCTCTATACTAAAGTTTATTCCAGCTCTACTGTAAGTTTGCCTTTTCACTTCCAAACATGTGTCCTCAGGGTAAATTTCAGAGTTTTTCAATTTAACTTCCTTTTCTTTTTTCAATTTAACTTCCTTTTCTTTTTTTAAGGCAATTTTCTTAGCATTGGCCACCTGAGTGATCTGCAAGCTCACTGTCTATATTTGCATAAACATATTATTCTACTGTAGCCGTTCGATTGCTGCTGAATCAATTGCAGTAGCATGAAAACATGGTTGTGTGTGTAGCTTCTGCACAATCTTTCCCTGTTGCGGTCCATTCATACAAGCCCTGCAGCATATTTATAGATACAGTATACTTTGTGCTTTATCAAATAAATAATACACAGACATGGCCTGAAGAGAAAGGGGGAAAGGTGATACATACTTGAGTGGAGCCTATATATACTGTATAAATAAGAAGCCTGAGTGCCCTCAGTGTATTGTGCGTGTCACTGTGTATTTTTGACATTATGTACTTATGTAATATCGAGAGCAACATACGTATAGGAGGCAGCCTTAAAACTAAGCAAACAGAGGGAAACTGTTTAATTTCTTTTTTCTAAAAAGGTCTCACTTCTCTATCCCAGCTTTTCTTTAAATTTGAAACTGGATGAGAGCCTACAAATATTTCCTCAAAGTGCCTTTATGACAGAAACAGACTAAGCAGAAGACTTAAGGCTCTTAGCCACTGCATTTATTAACACTAGAACCGCCAGCATTCTATTTATACCTAGAACCGCCAGGCGGGTCAAATTGACCCATGCATTTCTAGTGTGGTATAAAGTCATAAATTAGTTTGTTTAATAATCATCTGTGTTTTGGACCTCTTGTTTTATAATCTAAGTATCTTTAAGAACACAAATCACGTTTCGTGGCGACTCAGTAATGAAACTGAAAGTAGATATAATATCGCAAGTATAGTAATGAAAACAGAAGGTCAAAACAGCGTCCAAATGAGCTAAAATCATAAATACAATAAACAGTAACATGGCAAACTTATTTTTAGGTAAGCTCTAATTGATTATTCATTAATTTTTCCCCACGTTGACATGTTTTGAGGCGGAGGATCCCTCCGACGCTCTCTCTCCGGCTCACAGACAGAACTCAGCTGTCTGTCAGTTGAGCTGCGAGCAGCGGTGCATAGAAGACAGCGCTCAGTTCTGATCTCTCGCTATCAGACTCGTATCACTCATTTCACTTAGTAACTATAATGTTGTTAGGTATTTATCTTCATCTCTAATTTATTGTAAGTGTTTATGAATGATTGTACGTAGGCTACAGTTGTCAGATCGCGGACCCCAAACAATGTCGTTGCCTAGCAACCTGCTCGAAAATATTTCATTTTCCTGTGCGGGTCAAATTGACCCAGTGTGGCGGTTCTAGGTATAAATGCCTGTTTTTTTAATCCAGTTTAATTGTGACTTTATTTAACCATAGGGAGAGCATCACAACACAATTTTAGGAAAAGTCAAAGAGTTGGGGGCTTCAATATTTCGTAAAAGTATAGTTATGGGCAGTTGAAAAACCGCCACGGGTCAAATTGACCCCGTGGCGGTTCTAGTGTTAAGGAGATTAACTGAGAAACATTTAGCCAAAGAGATTACCTTCCAGGGAAGTCAGCGGTGTAGCATAAGTCAATTGTCCAAACTGTAGCTGTGAATTGTTATATTGTTAATGCAATTAGCGCTGATGGTTATTTCAGTAGGTTCTGCTATTTTGTTTTAAATACATTCCTGTACGCAGTAAATAAATAAATGATATAGCTCATTTCTAAGGATTATCTCTTAGTATCTCAAATTGTTTCACAACTAGGGTTGCAAAGGGGTGGAAAGTTTCCACGGGAACATTCGCTCGGGAATTTTGGGAATATTCAAAATAGGGAATTATAGGAATTAACTAAATGGCGGTCATTTAAATGATTTATTTTCATATCCAAACATTAATCTTAAAGCTATACTGTACGATCTGAGAGAGCTAGCATGATTTGAAATTAGCTTGTCCTCGGAGTTCCGTTTAACTCCTCCCTCTCCCCTCGGGACTCCCTCCCCCACCCCTCGACACACAGCCGTGCACGAGCGCTGCTGGCTGCACTTCCCAATTGCACTGTTTACCAGTGATTGTTAACATTTAACTCACACACACAAACACTCACACATAGGCTACATGCAGAAAAGGCCCCAAAGTTTATAGGTTACAGTGTTGTTATTTCTTATAGAGTGTTGAGATGAGTTTTGTTCAGTGTGGATGACAGTATAGCTGTCAGTTAGTGGCCGTGACGTCAGTCGGCCGGAGGGTCTGTCTAGTAAGTTTCCTTTTCTCTTCTCTCTCGGTCAGGTGTGTGAGCGCGCATGTTGCCGCAGTAGTCGACACAGTTGAAACGTGTATGTGAATCACCCGTGCCGTGTGTGAGTAGGCCTAAGTACATGCAGTCCCGATCGCTGTTATAAGTTACAGTTTATGGATGTTATTGACGGCCGCGATTCGCAGGTCGCAACAGCTGTTCTAACGTCTCCTCACGAGCGGAATGTAAGCCTGTGTCTCTTTTCCTGCGATCTATGCTGCTGTGCCTGTGAAAGAAGGAAAATAAAGAGCGGAAAAACCATACTCCTCTTCTCATGCTTATAGTCTGACGTTTTTGGCCTTAAGTGGTGTTCTGGCCGACACCTCTGAAGTGAAACCAGTGATAAGCAGATCAGCGCGGTACCGGTAGGCGACATCCACCAGTTTCCTCCCCTACACTAGGCTACATGATGAAAGATACAGAGCAGTAGCCTACTTAAAAATATAGCCTACTTTTTAATCTTTGGGTTTTGGGGAAAGTAGCAAGTCTTGTCAAGTCAAAAGGCTCAAGTCACGAGTCATTGATGTTAAAGTCCAAGTCAAGTTGCAAGTCTCTTTACATTTTGTCAAGTCGAGTCTCAAGTCATCAAATTCATGACTCGAGTCTAGTCCACACCTCTGGTAACTTCTGTGTAGGTTCCATTGTGTAAGCTTGTTATGCTACTTCCACTAGGTCTAGTCCACTGCCAGCCAGGTAGCCTACTACGATATGGCACGAACGCTTTCTCTGCCCTCCGTGAACGCGCTCAGGCTCGCACACAGAGGGGAGAGAACGCGCAGGATTGTGATTGGTTCTTTAGATACGGGTCCATCGTCTCCGATTGGTCAGCATTTTAACAGGTTTATAGAAGGTACAGAATTTGGGGGTTTTTCGTTTCTTTTTCATTGCCCATAAGTCATTTATTGCTGTTGGGGTGTAAAAAGCACTTTTCACAACATATTAAAAAGTGCATATTGCAGATAATCTCCTATGATGCCTTTAACATATAAACATTATGTTTGGTCATAGGAAGACATCCATGCAAACTTATACAATAAAAAAAACATTACATTTGAAGAGATTTATTTGTAAGTAGAACTTTATCAAGTTTTGATTATTTTATGAACAATCAATAATTTCAGTGAACAACAAAAAGATGAATGTTGAGTAAAATATTACTGTCTGAAATGTACTTGCATGAAATCTGGTTGTTTTAGTCAAGATTATGCTAAAATATATTTTCCCTAACTATATTTAAAATCACTGTTTAAGCCTCTGTAAACCTGCTCTAGTAAAAAGCAATATATGATATCAAGTTTGGTGTCTCAATAAGCTTTAAAAAAATCTGATTTGAAGTTAAAGGTTCATAAATATTATAAAACGTTGTTGAAAAAACTGCTTTTTACTGTCTAGAACTGAAATAACATAGTTAGAAGGATTTAGTGCATTTGGGTTGCTTTAAATGTAGTAAATTCCTGTTTATTCCCGTTAATTCTCAAAATTCCCGTTAATTCCCATAAATTCCCATGGAAAGTTTCCAACTTTGAAAATTCCCGAAATTTTGCAACCCTATTCACAATTAATATTATCAGATTTTTTCCAGGTCTTCCCTCTATCATTCACACAACTGTCTACCCAACCAAACCCCTCTGCTCCGTACGCACACACACATTCCCTGGCTTTTTTTCCTCTACGTCTCCATCTTATGTCCCTGAACCTCTTTTCTCTTCTGCTATGTGTTCTCGCTAGTCGGTGTCTGACCTACTTTCTCAGGTTGTTGCAGTGCTCTCGCCCTCTGTATCGTGAAAAAAACACACACTCAAAACACTGAGGTTCTCAATCATCCGCCTACCTCTACCCCCATACCAGGTTAGCACAGGCAGAACCTGCTCTGGATGCTCCCTCATTGGCCGAGCACGAGAGAAACCTTCACATTCACAAATCAAGGCAACAAGGAGTGTTTTTGCAATTTAATGATGTGCGTTTATAATAACATTTGACCTGAGGAGATGAGCAGTACTCGTATTAAAGTAATGAGTCGTAAAAGTTGAGGACGAGATCTGTGTTTTGAGGCTTGCTTTTAGACCAGAGTAATGCTGTTTTTGCACATATACAAACCCATACACAAATAGAAATAGGCGCAAAACTTCACTAACATCACATCTTCTATGTAGGCTACACAGGTGGAGACGCAGGAGGGAGCTGACAGGTGGGAGGAAGACCAGACGATGTGGATCACTGCTTAGAGCAGCACAAAGACAAAAGTTTAAGCAATCTAGAAGAAATGACACTGCGTGATAAAAGTAAGAGGAGGTGAGGGTCGGATGCCAAAATAGTGAACGCAATTCAAACTCTGACAGAGCAAACCTTCCTGAGGCTACATTGTTTTCTTTCTAAGATAAGCTGAGGTAGCTCATCGTTCTGATGATCTCGAAGCGATGTGACCGTGTCATGCAGAGATGGGTTTTTGAAAAGACAAGGAAGAGGACGGAAAGCACAAAAGAACTGATGAGAGTGAGAGTGGGAGGAAAAGAAAGAGAGGGTAAGCTATCAGGAGATTGAAGGCTAATACGAAATGGCAGGCCTTAGCCATAAAAGTTACTTCTGTCAACCTGAGATACGGGGGAGTGCTATGTGTATTTTCCGGCATAGTGTATAATAAAACGTTAGATTCTTGTCCATAGTGCATCGAAATTAATATTCTGTATATGACTCAAAAGCGACACTCAGCCAATTGTACTATATAGTAATGTCAAATACGAACATCTAATAACAGTAAACCATGGTGTGAGGTTTCAGCACAGAAGAGGTGGGTTTGGACTTTTATTAGGCTGACACAAATAATGCATATATTAGATACTGTCAAAATTATAGCAACAGTATCATAGTTACAAAGCTGGTCATTCACTGAAAAATACTTTCTAAACAGAGCAGATTAGTTGAAACTCTTTCCCAAACGTTAATGTGTTTCCTGCTGCAAGAAAACATAATTTGTGATATTGCAAACAAGAGAGACAGCTCCAGGTAATAGAACGCAGAGAAAAATGGAAAACTATATGTACAAAATAAATGAATAAAACCCAATAGATGTTGATCATATTTATTCAGACTATTATATCATTGTTTTACCCAGACATTCCTGAATGAGCATACTCCCACACCAAACCAATATTTTCTAAGCATTCTCCTAAGCAAGTCCTAGCTTGTACAGCATGAATACACAGAGGGCACCAGGGATTTGTGATCCTCCCATGTTTTGCAGACTCTCGCTCTCACTAAATTAAACTTCAGTGTCGGCTGGGAACTCCGGAGGTAAATCTTATACGCACAGGAATTAGCACATCTGTATTTCAGATGTTCTGCTGGGTTGCACTTTACATTCATATGCGGCTTCAGTAATTAAATGATAAAGTATTTCAAGATGGCAGGGCACAGTAGATTACACTGTAGATCTGAACATCTAATCAATATTGATCAATCCATCACAGCAGCCAGTCCTTTTTAAATATGCAGCAGCATGTCAAGCAGAGTCTTGCTGTGTGTGAGGGGTAGCACTCCCACTACAGTAATAACAGGTACTTAAAACCATATTAATCAAACCTGCATGTAGTACACAGGTGTCGATGGGCCTGTATCTACTGTATTGGCTTTTGGATTCACAGGTGTGTGTGTGTGTGTGTGTGTGTGTGTGTGTGTGTGTGTGTGTGTGTGTGCGTGCGTGCGTGCGTGCGTGCGTGCGTGTGTGTGTAGACAATATATGACTCACAATACTAGAGAGACAAACAGCCAATGGGCACTGGAGGTGTGTGTGTTCACACTAGCTGATCGCATATAGCGAGTGTTTGCAAGCACTGCATTGAGGTGATAGAGAGGGATGAACAGAGAGACCCAGAGAACCAAAGTGTCGGAGGAAGATGAGAAAAGGAGGAGTAACCATCCATCATTTTACACTTATTTACCTCCCCAGGTACTTTGTCTCTGGTTCTCCCTCCATCCCTGTCCTCACTGCGACATGGAGTATAGTATGCATGTAAGTGTGTGTGTCAGTGCTCTGAATATACGACTCATGTAATATTGGTTGGAAGCTTGATGCTAAATTCCCTACAGTAAAGCTATACCATGTGTGACACCTGCAGCCCAGTGACCTTCAAGGTCCAATAGAGTCCCCCTCGCTCTCTAGACTCTGAGATTAGATTTGGAAAGATCATCAACATAAATTTTAAAGAGCGGGAGTCAAGAGATGGAGAGTGAAAGAGAGAGAGAGGCAAATGAGAAAGAGCATTTGAAAGGGAGAGAGAGAGCGAGAGAACAGAAGCTGATGATAGAAAGCGTTGATTGTGTTTCCATGGATGAATGGAGAAGAAAGAGTGAAGGAATGGAGGGAAGGCAGATGAAAATGAGGTGTTATAAGTGATATCACGAGGGAGAGATCGTTGGAGGTGATATTAGCCCTACGGGCATTTTTGCATGCACGGCGGTGCGTCTTGCTCTTCCTTCACGGGACCCTAGTGGCGCTGTGTTTACTGCGGCACCATCCAGAAGAGCTTTATCATTACAGTTTTACCACAGCGCCTGCCTGGCTCTCTGTCACTATGACAACCACTGCGTTAGCCTCTGCTTTCAGGCACCAAGGACAGGACTAAGCCAAATACTGCTCCTACAGCTGGCATAAAGGGCTGAATGCAGAGGAGCAAGATAACATTCGGTTTCGGCTGCTGATTGCTGGATGAAAGATTTACATTTGTAAAGTGAAGGGTGAGTGACCTTAACAGATACAGTGGAGGAAATAAGTATTTGATCCCTCACCGATTTTGTAAGTTTGCCCACTTACAATGAAATGAGCGGTCTATAATTTTAATGCTAGGTTTATTTTAACAGTGATATACAGAATATCAAAAAGCAAATCCAGAAAATCACATTAAAAAAAAGATAGAAATTATTTAGCATTTCATTGAGTGAAATAAGTATTTGATCTCCTACCAACCATAACAAATTCTGGCTCCCACAGAATAATCCTTGTGCTTTAAAAAAGTATTCCTAATCTCAACTAGTTTCCTGTATAAAACACACCTGTCTCAACTTGTTACCTGTATAAAATACACCTGTCCACAGAGTCAATAAATCAAACTCCAACATCTCCATCATGGGCAAGACCAAAGAGCTGTCTAAAGCTGGGAACACACCGCACTGGCCCCCTGCGGCGGTTGGCCGCGTGAACGCAGGAGGCTCGCCGCTTGGTCATATTGGGCCATAGTCACCGCAGCGGCCGCCGGCCGCCTCATCGAAGGCGGCGGTTAACCACGTGAACGCAAGAGGCTCGCCGCTTGATCATATTGGGCCATATATTCCTGACGCCTGCGCCGAGATCAGACCCGTCACACTTACGGTGCAACAACAAGAATAACATGGTCCAGCTGTGCCAAAAAATACAGATGTAGGTAGGCCTACACTGTGTAACTAGCGGCAGTCATGTCACAAATAACAATAAAACAGCATGAAGACCAAGCCCCAACCTCAGCGATTTATACCAGCATCCAATAAGGAAGTGACCACAACTGTAGTAACCAGGAAGTGCCACTGGGGGCTGGGAGCAGAAGACAGCCATCTCTCGTTGACTCCAATGTTAAACATGCCGTTTTCACAGCATTATTAAACCTATTTACTGCCTGGGCCACGAAACCATTTTAGTCTGTATGTTTAGGTCATATCTCCATGACAACACTGAGGGGGGTGATTTTTTTTGGCCCACACTAGTTTTTATTCTTTTGGAGGTTAAAATGTATTGGCGCGATCTCTTGAGTGACAGCTCTCCGCCCGTTGTCCCTCACTTTGCCTCGGAGGTATACGTCAGCTATCTCCCTCCCCCTCACAAAATGGCGACGCGCACAAACCAGGATTATTGGATGCCGTGTGAATAACTGAGGTCAGCCCGGATGCTACATCCATATTATTTACTATCTATGATGAAGACGCACCCTGATCGCAAATACACACACATTAACAGCAATTCAGCAACATACTAAACACATTAACACCAGCAGTGTATGCTCAGTGGCAAAAATAAAGGCAGACATCAGCCTACCTGAAAGTGAAAGTGTGCCGGGTCTGGCAGAGGACAACACCGGTGCTTTGCTGCACTATATTGGAATTCCACACGGACACTGCCGTAAAGTTTGGGTTCATATTATCCTCCGGAACAGCACACAGCTGGGTGAGTTTCACTATACTAACCGGCGCTACCTTGGCTAAAGTACAACCAACAGCTAAACAGATGCAAAATACACATAGGCTATTTGCAGTAGGGATGCACCGAACATTCGGCCACCGAAAAAGTTCGGCCGAAAATGGCAAAATAAGTCATTTTCGGTTTCGGCCCGAAACAGTTAAAAGGCCGAACAAAATTACCGAATATTGACAAACTAAATGACAATAAGGAAATATTTTTTTAAAAGAGCTGCCCGCTTGCAAACCAGGAAATGGAAGTAAAGAGAGACGTAACCGTGTATGCGAGTCCACGTCTGGTCGGGAGCGCGCAGCAGGAGCAGTCTGTAGGCTGCGTGCATGAAAATGTCAGAGTCCAGTGTGGGAGCATTTTTTCAAACTGGATGAAACACGGCGCATTGCAATGCTTTAAGCAGCATTAAGTTAAAACACTCGTCAAAGACTGATGTTTTATCACATTAGAAACACAAAAGCCTTGCGCGAGCGAAGCAGCGATTCACCCAGTGAAACTAACGGTTGGTAACGGTGTCATTCACAGTGACACCTCGCCGGTGAGAGCCGCAGCGCAAAAAAAACTCTGGTTTGACGGCGAAAATGATAATCATATTGTCCGTTAGCGCTGTGGGAGAGTGGGGGGGGGGGGGGGGCACTGCGATCTGATTGCATTGCTCGAGCCTGAATACATTTCTTTATATGTCCATGGAATACAGAGCCATCTCGGCAAACTGACAGCGTAACTAAATATATGTCCAGTGAGCCGCCTCCCCCCGTTAGTGTCAGTCTACAGCCGAAAAAGTTACTATCACCTCCTAAGCATGGACATCGTTTAAAGCCTCTCATTGTTATGATCATTAGGCTTTGATGCACATTCTGAAGTCTGATCATTACGGTGGGAGCTGTGGTGCAGTTTTTTAGAGCAACTCAACCTGCACTGCATTGCAAAAAAAGAAAAGAAAAAAATGGCAATAAGTCGATCTTTTTGTAGATTCTTCCTCATATAAGTCAAGGTACACATCAATGAGTGGTTCACAATGGGGGCGGGACCTGATAAGCCTTTGGCTTCTTCCGTCACCCTTCGGACAACACAGTTAAATGTATGAATATATGAAAGAGAAAATTGTGTATTGTGTGGAATTGTCCGAAAGAATAATAAATAAATAAATAAACAATCACATTCCTAGTAAAATGTTAATTTTACTCTTAGATTTGAAGGTTTTACTGTTTCTTTATTTATTTGGGGTTGATTTTTAGTTGTAGGCTATGTTTGAAGAGAACATTTGGGAGTTCATGTATGCAATGTTGAAAGAAGTGGCAAAATAGATAAACAAAACTGCAAAAACCTCTTTCGGTATTCGGTTTCGGCCATTCGGCCAACTGTTTCATTTTATTCGGTTTCGGTTTCGGCCAAGAATTTTCATTTCGGTGCATCCCTAATTTGCAGAATGTATTGGAAGCCCAATGTCCTCACTCCACACGCCCACCTCGCCGCGCAAGCGCCCGCCGCCGGTCGCCGATTCTTGGGTGGACGCGCGGCCACGCGCTAGTACATTGACTTTGTATGTAATCTCGCCGCGCTGCCAGTGCGGTGTGTTCGCAGCTTAAGGACATCAGGGACAAGATTGTAGATCTGCACAAGGCCTAAATAGACCATTGGCAAGAAGCTGGGTGAGAAGGAAACAACTGTTGGTGCGATTATTCGAAAATTAAAGAAACACAAAATGACCATCAATCTCCCTTGGTCTGGGGCTCCATGCAAGATCTCACCTTGTGGTGTATCAATGATCATGAGAAAGGTGAGGGATCAGCCCAGATCTACACGGGAGGAGCTTGTTTATGATCCCAAGGCAGCTGGGACCACAGTCACCAAGAAAACCATTGGTAACACACTATGCCGTAATGGATTGAAATCCTGTAGTGCCCGTAAGGTCCCCCTGCTCAAGAAGGGACATGTACAGAACCATCTGAAGTTTGCCAATGAACACCTGAATGACTCAGAGAATGCTTGGGAGAAGGTGATGTGGTCAAATTAGAACAAAATCAAGTTCCTTAGTATCATAGTGACTCGCCATGTTTGGAGGAAGAGGAATTCTGACTATGACCCCAAGAACACCATCCCCACAGTCAAGCAGGGAGGTTGAAGCATTATGCTTTGGGGGTGTTTCTCTTCTAAGGGGACAGGTGGACTTCACCGCATCGAGGGAACTATGGATGGGGCCATGTACCATGAAATACTGGGTGACAACCTCTTTCTCTCAGCCAGGTCCGTACAAATGGGTCGTGGATGGGTCTTCCAGCACGTCATTGACCCTAAAAATTTAGCAAAGGCAACAAAGGAGTGGCTCAAGAAGAAGCACATTAAGGTCATGGAGTGGCCTAGCCAGTCTCTGGACCTTAATCCAATAGATCTGTGGAGGGAACTGAAGCTCAAGCAACAGTCTCGAAACCTTACAGATTAGGAGAGGATCTGCAAAGAGGAGTGGTCCAAATGTCCTCCTGAGATGTGTGCAAACCTGGTCATCAACTACAAGACACGTCTGACCTCAGTACTTGCCAACAAGGGTTTCTCCACCAAGTACTAAGCAATGTTTTGATAGGGGATCAAATACTTATTTCACTCTATGAAATGCAAAATAATTTATATCTTTTTTTTATGTGATTTTCTGGATTTTCTTTTTGATATTCTGTCTATCACTGTTAAAATAAACCTAGCAATACAATTATAGACCGTTCATTTCATTGTAAGTGGGCAAATTTAAAAAATCAGTGAGGGATCAAATACTTATTTCCTCCACTGTATATGAAGGTAAATAGAGGGTTTTGCTTCTTATGAACAGAACATTTGTATCCATGTCCACTTATTGAATGTTTGATCAGCATTAGTATGACGAACAGCGCCCGGTAAGACAGAGGATGAGGAGTCTTTCCCAGAGGATGAAGAACAATTGGCGACCACTGCTGCAGAGTCAGCAATGATGACAAGACATTAAAGGATGATCCCAAATCTGCACATGAATGAGGCATGAAAAATTGACATTTAAATGACGTGACATACAAAACTTTCTGCTGAAGGGCAACCCGAGCAATGGTTCAGACTGTGATCGAGTGATTAATCTATTATCTTAGGTGAATGACTGTGGCCATCACTCAGCGACTTCCAAAGAAGCCTCTTGGCGTGCAGTGTGAGTATAACCTTGGGTGGGTTACAGGAATAGTCTTCACTTGTACCATCAACCTCATCGCTGTTATATTCTGAGAAACACTGCAGAGTTTTGAAGAAGGTTTTGCTACTAGATTACAAGAAAGAAAGAAAATCATCATTCCTAAGACAAAGAGAACAACGGAAATGTAAAGAGAGAGAGTTCCCTTTAGGGAGAAGGCTTGTGAATTGGACAAGCATTAGAACTGAGAAAGGCAGAAAGAGGGATGAACAGAGAAAGGGAGAGGGAAAGCAGGACAGAAAAGCTGTCTTGAATTTCTTCACATGTTGAATTATGAATTGCTTTAGTGGATCTTAGCCTTCATGACCTTTGAAATCTAGGCTTCATGTGAGTTTAAGTTACGCTGTCATGGCCCATGAAATATGTCCAAGAATGTTTACTACAGTTAAAGTTTTCAGGCCGTTATTTTGCATCAAGTCCACTAAATGCTGTTAATACCACATGGAAAGCAACTGACTGATCTTCAATTTAGATCTGCTCTTGCATTCTTCTCAATCAGAATATAGGAACGATGACCGATGGCCTTCATAAATGATTGATTTTACAGCAGGTATGACCAATTTTAAAAGGGTTTGCTAATACTGTAGTGCTGGTTAACTCTCACCACTCCCATCAGCCTCGTTAACAGCAGCAGAAGAAAGACAAGCCCGGATAAAGTAATCGTATATTACCTGATCATTATCAAAAAACAGACAAAGTTTAGGATTGGCTGGATATTGGACAAACACAGCTCCAAATGAATGCTAATCTTTCTCTGTATGTGTAAACAGTTGTTTGCTAATGAGTGTATAGTCATATAAACTTAAAAGCTAAAAAAAATATTTACTTGTTTCTGCTGGGAAAAAAAGTTTTTGCAGGTTTAAAGGTATTGGCTTTACAATACCTTTAAACCTATCATCATAAAAGAAGGTAAATCAATCTTATTGATTCATTTGATTATCATCTTAGTGCTACATTGTTGGGAAAACCTAGGCAACTTCAATATTTTACTCAATCTCATGACAGAGATTCTGCTTGCAGTGGTTATACCATTGCGGGACAGCACTGATGTGATGGCCCATCAGCTCACTTTAAAGAGGGGATTGCTGACAGCTGCCAAAAACAGACTGACAATAGGCAGAAAACAATATCTGAGGAGATATCAAACTTTCTTGACCCTTTCGTCCTGTTCCAGATAAACCGTAGCCGTCTCTCGCCTCAAGGGAATTGCAATCGGCACGGTTGGAGGACATTGGTGTCTGATGGCATATAGAGCAGAAGCTTGAGGGCCCCTGCCAGGGGTCACCCGGCACAAAACACAGGACACTGCGGGATATTGAAGGGCAGTAGAGGGCAGGTGTGGAACAATGGTGGGTGGGAATGGTAGGAGAAGATGCGTGGACAGGGGCGTTGGCTACGCGTCAGGCTCCACTCTCATCAAACACCTGAGTGCAGGAGCGGTGGAGCGATGGAGGTGGCACTGAACTTAAGGATATAATTAGCTTATGTTCTGGGTAATCCTTACGTGTGATTTCTTTTCTGAGTGCCAGTTTAACACAGACTGTCTGAGGTCAGTGCTCTTGGAAGTTATCCTGGTAATAAAAAAATATATATCACACCACAGTCTTTCAGACGTACCCTGAAAGGCTCAACTACTTAACACACACACTACAGTTAAATCTCTAAACTCTACACACACACACAAACACACACAACTCTTTAGTCATTCCTGTTGCAGTTCTGTCACACATTACTGGAGACAAACATACTGTGTGTGTGTGTGTGTGTGTGTGTGTGTGTGTGTGTGTGTGTGTGTGTGTGTGTGTGTGTGTGTGTGTGTGTGTGTGTGTGTGTGTGTGTGTGTGTGTGTGTGTGTGTGTGTGTGTGTGTGTGTGTGTGTGTGTGTGTGATTAGGTGAGTCAACTGTACATGTGTCCGTTCAGTCTCATCTGTTCTGTATTCGGTCCACATTTACTGCAGCATACTAAGTGCATTTGTCCTTGCGACGCAGCCTCCCCTCTCTTCTCAAGCGATCCTCCCTTTCTTGCGCCCTTTCTCCAGCCATCTTCTCCTGCCCTGCTTGTATTGTTTGAGACCTTTAAAGCCAGTTTGGCAAACATGTCCTTGTTCTAATAGCTGTGATAACTGACTTCAACCCTCCTTCTTCTCTATTTGTAAACACCCCTCCATCCATTCTTCCTCTGTATTTGTCCCTGTGTGCTCAAGTAACTTCAGTTAGAATCTACCTCATGGCTCCATCATAAAACATGAACAGAGCACTACATGTTTTTTTTACTGCAGACCTTACTATGGCAAGCTGCTCACAGAGTTACATAAATAAATGTAAAAAATAAGAAGTTAAAACGGGCATATTTTGAAAGACTGTCCCAGTCTCCCCCGAGCCATTCTGATACATTTCAATCCAAATCCACTCCTGAATCAGACTGTTACACACTTCTAACGTAGCCATTCCCTTTTGCCTCCGCTGGCTGCCACTTGGACAGGAGGGACAACCACAAATGAACAGATGGTCACAGGAATAGTCTCAGTGACGCCCTCCAATGTCATTTTCCAAGGGAATGAGCAGGAATACAGTTTGACTGGAAGTGCCATAGGGTATGGACCAACCTGGTATCACGCCGAGGCGTCTAATATGGACATGTGGCCGACCATGAAATGCCTCAAATCAAAATCAAGAAACTGATCAAAAGACGTGCTAACAACATTTTAAAAATGACTCCTCATTCTTTCCAAAATGGAACTGCATTCAGACTCTGCATATTTGCTAGTTTACATTGTCTTCTGAGAGTAAATTGAATTTCTATGGGGCTGGGAGAAAATGTGATAACCATTTTTAACCCAATTTCTGACATTTTATAGACTAAAACAGTCTTCAGTACTGCTGCAGCAATAAATCGATCACTTGATTAGCTGAAATAATCAGGAATAAAATGATGAACTGAAATGCATATTTAAAGGTTTTGAAGTGCAATGTGATGAAATCACCTTAAAACTTATTTTTATTATTGGGCATTTATTTACTGTACAGACAAAAGTATTAATTTATTATTCAAGAAAATGAAAGGAATTAATAATCATCAAAAATCATTTGCTGGCTCTTACAAATGAGTCAGTTGGCTATTTTTCTCTGTTTGACCTGATTTCATATAGTTTTTTTTATTCTGGTCGTATTAAACATGCTATTAAAATGTGTCACCTTTGTCCCTGGGAACTTGTTATTTACTAAAGATAATGAATAATATTAAAATTTATTGGTTTTCAGCTGCAAAAAACGATGACTGATTGAAAAGCTTGCGTGCAGTGTCATCTGTCGGTCCATGTCATTATAAACGCGTGAAATGTATTTTGGGACTTTCACACGCGTGACATTGGTCTGCAGGGTTACATGAGGGGGCGTGTCAGGTGCAGTGATTTATCAGCGTGCTCTAAGTGTGAACGCTCAGCTGAATGGTTTATGGGCAGCTACACTTACAGCGTATGGGCTTTGGTGTAAAGGTGACTGTACTGAGAATGATTTATGTACGGCCAGGTGTTTGAAAGGGTCAAATGTAAGCTGCATGTAGTGATGTAAGTGGGTAAATGTGTTTCCATACCACATCAAGTCTAGCTTTGGTTACACTATGTGCCGGATATTGCTTATGAATAATTGACACTCTTGATGTAGTGAAAGCACTTTTGATTCAGCATGCAATTAAAACCATTTTTTTCTCCATCAGCATTTGCACACTGTGTACTTGCTTATTTACATGCAGTATACTGCACATGTGCTCATGCGTGTGGCAGTTTGTGTGACGACACGCGCGACACCCTGCCAACTAGTGTGATTTGACAAGACTTGCCCCATCTAGGGGATTCAGACTCCCACCATTGTAATTGGCTCTGGCACTGTGTAAGCTCTCAACCATGTCAGTTTACTGAATCATTTCCATCCGGGAGCATAAGAGCAAAGTGTCCAGGTTTTACCACAAGGTCCAACTAATTGACTGTCTGTACAGAAATGGGGAACACTGATTCAGCACTTTACTACCATGGCTAAATGGGTCGATGTGTGGGAAGGAAGATGGCTGATTAAGAAATAAAAGGGAAAAAAAGCTATTTGGTGTGGTGCGGAAGCAATTTGCAACATAATCACCGCACAACATGTTAAATTCCTCTGTCTGAAATGTACTTACTTGCCAAGGGTGAGATGAGAAGATCGATACCACTCTCAAGTCTGTACAGTCATTTTACAGCTGGATCCAACAGCCAGTTAGCTTATTTTACCTGGAAACAGCTGAACCCCAACACCCAATACAACCACCAGGAAGCGTTCAACTAAGGCTACCACTGAGGAAAAAACTATTCATAATCATAGTGCTGCAGTAATTCGAGAAGTCCAAATCAGACAGTTTCTTCTGTTTCACCCCTTTAAAAACAACTTCTCACTTCTTTAAACAAATATCATGTGTCTGCCCTTGTTACGGGACATAAAGCATCTATCCTGTAAAGTATCACCAACAGACAACGCTCAAGTTACAAGGCAGCAAACAGAGGGACTGTGACTTCCGAGGATGCCAAAACCATATGAGAAGGCCTGCGTTCCAAAACATTGTCAGGGAAAATTTAAACAGAAGGCGATACATTTACGAACTGCATGCACAGGAAAGGCAGGTTGAATAATTATCCTGCTTCTGCCAGCAGCTACTGCTTTAGGAAAACTGTTTACAATCATAAACTTGGTGAGCACCTAAGAATATCCTCCTCCATGCTTTTGTTTTTTAACCCTGTCAAGACAGGTTTGGTGCATCAGCTATTTTCAGACTCTTATTTTTTTGGTTTCTATAGGTTTAAGTGCTGAATGGTCATACACGTAAATAGAGTCCTCCTCTCCCCAGTAAATGGATCTGCCACCAGTGAATGAAATTCAGGCCTCCTTTCCCTCTCTTTGCTATTTTCAGATTCAGCCCACAGGGAGATGAACAAGAATGGAAATGGGAAATAAGCCTTAAAGCGAGGTCGGGGTTTGCATGGAAACAACTTGGAAGCACAAATACCAAACCCCACTGCTGAAAGTTAAGGATTAATGCAAAGCACTTAAAGTAGTGAGAAGTCCTCTGGATTTCCCATCACCTCTGACACGGGGATCCCGCTGAGGGAAGCTCTAACGGCCTCCTCACACATCCTACCTCTACTGCGCGTCTACCTCGCGTCTGCGTCTGACTTTTTGTCACTGACCGTGTAATCAACCTAGAGCGGGCACACATCCAACCTCAGACGTACTGCTGATGCGCGTCGGAGGCACGTCTGCAGCGACACTCCCCTTTAACTCAGGAGGCGCGCCTATTTTTTTCTGAGAGCCGCGCGTCTCTCGGGTCTCTCTGCTTTAACTGATAGAGAAATACTCTGCTGCGAGTCATATTGACTTCATACCGCCAGCTTTCGCTGTAGTTTCACCATTTCCTGGTGTGTCCCTTTCAAAATAAGACTTCCAACAAGCGAAAATTTAAAAAAAAAAGAAAAAGAAAAAGGCAATGGGGCGCACGGATTACTGTCCAGACTCAATATTAGACTCAATATAAATCATATGCATCATAAATGACAGGAAAGAACTTAATTTTTAATGGGAATTATCTATGAAAACTCTATGTAGAAAGATAGGACTTTTAGAAGCAGCGCTGCAGCAGCAGCTGCTGCTGAGACGTTCCATGTGTGTCCGAGAAAATTCCGAGAGACGCAGCAGTAAGGTAAGGCGACGCGCTCCAGAGGTAGACGCAGGATGTGTGCAGAGGCCGTAAGGATCAAAACGGGATCTTTGTACTCTAATGGAAGTCTTTTTTGCAGTTTCAGGGTGAGATGCACTTTTTTTTTAAGATGCTATGTACTCATAGTAGTAGGTAGGTGTGATGTTGACTCTCCCTGGAGAATAACAAACAGCAGAGGAATAAGGCACGATGGAGTTGCTGCGATTGGCTGGAGACCTTCACAAACATTTCGCAGTCACCTTCACCACAGTTCCCATTAAACTCAGACCTGGGGCAAACAATATAGTAAAAATTATCTCACAAGACTATTTCAAATTAGAAGTGACCTAGTATAAATGAGTCAAATCCAAAGAGGACAACATGCCTATTTATAACAATGCTTTCGTCTTTTCATCCCCACAAAGACTTTCTCTGGTACAAGGTCTTCTATTCTAAAAGTATGACGTAATGAGCCCTACAACACACTTTGGGGGGCATTCAGGCACACATTGTCCGATTTGGAAGGGAGGGCGGCATCTTGTACATGCTGAGCTAAAAATGGTGCTTTGTCAGGAGATTGTTGACCAAGACAACTGTGCCCTTCTGGTGCAAAAAATGGAAGTGACCAAAACACAGAGAAATGTGACCAAAACAAAGCGAAACCAGTGGGACAGAATAAAAGGACAAAGTTCATTAAGCCATCGATTTTATGAACTGAATATGATCATTGTCTTTAAAAGAAGAAAGCCGTCTTCATAAAATCCTGTAGTTCTATCAATGCAACCATTCACACTGCATTCATGTACAGTAATCACATTCATTCCTATGTGCGTCCTTTATCTGGGCCGTTCATATTCAATAAAGCTTATTTTTTTATATACTGTATCTGTGGATGTATTTCACCTGACTTATTCAAAAACATTCAACTTTCATTATGACTGTAATTTTAACATTTCATTCTTACAAAATATCCTTTATTTTAAGGGGTTCTTTCCAACTATTGCCATAAAACAGTTTAACACTGGTGAAAAAAGTCAACAAAGAAGTTATTACATAAATTAAAATACCTGCTTTTTAAGAAATCATATTTATCTCATATACAAAAACAAAACATGGACAAAACAATTACCACAGTTCATAGATACCAGTGAATACTTATTCAATTAGGATTGTTGTTATTAAGGCAAGTAAGAGGTTACAACATTAAGTTAGAAGAACCCTACAAGTAGATCAAATGATCAAAATCTGACAATCATGAAATACTGTAACAGCTCTGCTATATCAACCTGGCACAGATCAATAAAGAAATCAGATGCAAATGGGGTTGTACAACACCTCATCAAACAGAAACATATGCACCCATACATTTTGGTGATGGGTTTCCATCCAACACTGTAGTAGAATGAGCCTGAGTTCCTGTAGGCATTGTCAGATTTTTAAGAGGCGATTGAGAAAAAAATAATTGCTTTGAAAAAAAAAACAGACAATAAGTTAAGACAATCAATTAATTATCAATAAAATTAAGGCAGGAGGGAGATTGGTTGGCTCAAGCCTTCCGAGATAATCGACGCTGCAAAGACGAGGGTCCCCCACCCCCATCGTGCAAAGTCTTCCTCCCTGTGGTTGTCACTATGCCTCCTCTTCGTCTCACCCTCTCTCTGTCCCTCTCTGGCTCCCCTTCAGACCTGTATCCCTCTATTTCTCCAACTGCTTTCTCCATTTCCATCGCTCCGTCTCTCCCTCTCACTCCCACCACCCTCCACCTATTTTTCTCTTCCTCCTCCAGTGCTCCCCCTCCTCTCTCTCCCATGTCTACTGCAGCAGAAAAATCCAGCACAGACACCAGCATGTGTGCGTTTGTACATATATGTGTCTGCGTGTGTGTATGTGCCATCACTATGGTAGATCCACAAGCGGAGCGAGCCCTTGCACGATCGCGAGCAAAAGGAGGGGGGAAGGAGATTTAAAATACTCTGCGTGTGTGTCGAACACTCTGATCAAAACATTGATTGCTGATGCGTTACATCACAGCCGTGCAAATAAACAAAATCCCCTAAATCATTGGAGTAAATGTCTGTCCTCCTGTCTCCCTTTATTTCCTCTCGTCTCTCTCTCAACCGTCTCATTGTATTTCCACATCAGCATCTCATTTCCTATTGTCCTAGTCTCTCTGCGTCCCTGTCTCGTCTTTTTCTCTACACATGCAATTTGCATCTATGTGGAACCGAAAGATCAAAAGGTATATTGCCACGTAGGACGGGAATAATTTAAGAAAGGAGGGGAAAAAACAAGCCATCTGGGTCGCAACGCTGTTTGACGTATATCGCTGGCATATCAGACCTACCGAGAGAAATGGGGCTGCATTCACCCACAAATAGAGCTGGTGTTGTGCAGCCTTCTGAAATAAATACAGCCGACTATACCTGCTCTGTACTCTGAATAACCCCAGTGTGGTGTGTCACAAACACCGCCATCTGCAATCCGGTACACTTGAGGAGTGTCCGTTTTTTTTGTGTGATTCATGTAGATACTGACCACTGTAACAAGTGTAGACCTGGTAAAACTGTACATTACACAATATACAGCATTCTAGCATCCAGGCAGCAGCAGGTAGAGAGGCTTGGCTTGTGCCCAAAGATATGCCAATGCTGTAAGAGCTGTCTACTGTTGCTCTGTGAGAAATCGGACAACAGCACTGAATCCACATTTCTTAACACATTTGAAGCATAATTGTTTAGCTTTGTTCTTATATCTGCAGTGTGATTTAAAATCCAAACACTGAAGCTGTTTGCCTCCCATGTAACATACTAACCCCACTATGAGCGTTTTTTTTTATGGGTAGGGAAGAATGGGATAGTAATAAATCAATCGGCTCGGGATGAGAGTGACACTTAGAAGCATTTCCTGCCTTATCCCAAGTCCAGAGGGGCGGATCAGGTAGCCTAAAGCAGACTATCTGTCCGTCACGGCCCGACACTTGGCTCTTCCTTTGTAGGGAACCCAATCCTGGTATATGTGGATCTATACCTGGTGCCGGAATGGGTGTGTTTGGGAATAGAGAGTAAGAGCCTGTGTGTGTGTTTGGCTATTGTCTTTGTCTGTATTAGAGGATTCAGTATGTTTTGCTGTGAGTTGTGCAGAGATTTAAGTTTTAGATGTTAGATTTTTTTTCCCACACACCTGCTTTTTTACCATATGTGATTGGCATGAATTGGCCACTGCAGGTGTCTGCTGACTGTCTGGTTTTTGCATGTGCACCTATACAGGATGCATGCATTATCTATTGGTATTAACACACCTCTCATAACAGAAAACTAGGCAAAGAGAAAGCACACACAGGGTGCCAAGCAACGGTGATCAAACTATAGCACTGGAATTTTACAAAAACAATGCCAATCAAAGCAGCTGTGATCAAGCAGCTGGGTTGTGTGTAACTGGAAGGTCTGAGAAAAAGAAATAGAAAACATACATGCTCACTGTAACTGTTTTCATGTGTCTTGGATCAAAAATCCAGTCAGGGGAACTTGTTACTTCTACACCTGTATGATCTAATGACATTCAACGTTTGCTTTTAAGAGGCGAATGATTAACTATTTGCATAAAACAAAAAAGGCTATTCCAAGTTGCGCGTAACAGCAATACATCCCGTGCGTAAAATCCAAGTAGCATTCACTGGGACAGGTCGATCTTGAAATTACAAACCCAGCACTACTAGTGTTGTGGAAATACATAGACTGATGGTTCGGCATCTTAAAAGCCTCCTCAGTGCGGTGATACAATAAATAAGACTAACATGAAATACGGCGCACTGATGTGCATCGTAAACGGACAAATGCGACTCAATGAAGGCGTTTGGATGCAGGGAGCGCGGGGGATGCCGCCTATGGAGGCAGATGTGTATTAAACCTGTTCAAGTTGGAATTATGGCAGCAATAAAAAACGGCATAGAGCGTGAATCCAGCTCGTCCGAAACATGGCATATATCTTTAGTATAAAGACAGGGGCTGATGCGTTTGACAGAAACATTGCGTTTACATATAAACATTTTATTTTTTTCTTATGCTATCGACATTAATTATTCACTATCAGTAAGTCTATATCCTGCTTCTCAAAACAAGCTGTAGGCTAATGCCAGGGATGCCACACATACCGACAGTGCCTTGCAGTTAATAATGGTTTATCAGATATGATCATGTGGACAGAACATTTCAAAAACAAAGTTTATAAAACTTATCATGGACTTCCGGACAGCACGAGGCAGAATATGCAACAGTAGAGAAACAAGTTGGACGTGAGTTACTTACCCGGGCATATTTGGAGGAATACGGGTCTTCAAACAGTGCCCATATTCTGGGCTGCCAGGTTTTCCACCAGCCAGCTTTCCTCGCGTCCTCCTGCATGCACAGTCTTTTCAAGTCCCCGTCCGCACCGCCCAGTGCCGGGTCGTCCTCCGGCGCGTCCGGTTCTGGGTTCTCAAAGCTGTCCAGCGCCTCCTCGGCATCCCTGTGCTGCCGGTAATTCATCCAGCAACACGCCTCCACGTCCGTCTCATCGATGCCCCAGAAGGCGAGCTCCTCCTCGAACAGCGGACCGCACACGTCGTTGGGACAGTGCAACTTTCCGGTGCGGTAATAGTTGAGGATGAAGGAGAACACCGACGGGTGGCGGTCGAAGAAGAACTCATCTAATTTGGGGTCGTAATCGAAGTTGCTGAACGCGTCCGGATCGGTGAGCCAAGACAAGCGGGTGCCAGGCAACGTTTTGAGGGTGCTCCTGTAGGTCTCATGCCGCACCCCCCCGCAGTTTATCACGATTTTCTCGCTTTCCGACGGACAAGTCATGTCTGCGCTGTAACATGCTTTGTTGGACGACTTGTTCCCACCCTTGCGCCCTTTGAAAGAGGATACACACACCGAACTGAGCATAGAGGACCGGGTGGGGAGGGAGGGGATGAGAGAAACCGAAGGGAGGAGGAGGGAGGAGGAGTCTGCGGGAAGATAGAAAAAGGGGCAGAAATGTTTTTAGCAGAAGGGAAAAATAGATGTGGATTATCAACATTGCAACACAAATCACAAGGAATCACACGCTAATAGCAGCTAATCATTCACTTGATAATCAGCTGATGGAAGGGCACAAAATGACCTTGTGAAGAATGCAGTGGGTGACGGCGGGAGGGGATTGAAGGGGAAGTGGGGGGTACCTGGATGGAAAATGGGGGAGTGCCAAAGTTGTTTTTAACACAAAATGCCTTACAGCTATTAGTGCAACACATGAAACACAGGTGTCTTTGAGGCACATTCAGCCAGTTGTTGACACCACAGTGCATGAGAAGATGCAGCCTGTCATGTGCAAGTGACTGTCATGTGATGGGAGGGTCCCAAAGCTGTTCCCCTTTATTCCCTCTGCTCGAACTATCATTCCACACACCATTGTATGCTCTCCTTCGGATAACAATCTCTCAATTGATCTGGTCAGTTTTCATTCAAATCCTCTCCCTAATTAGCCCACTTTGAGACTCGAGCAGGCAGAGCCCCCTCTCTTCTCACCTCCCCTCCCCTGCCCATCTGCAACAACCCTGCTCTTTCCATCGCTAGGGCGCCCCAAGTGTGTGTGTGTGTGTGTGTTAATTGCCTCCCGAGAGTGCCGTGTCTGTACTAATGTTAGATTTTCTCAGTCAGTTACACACACTGCTGCAGCCCCCTCCGACCGCACTGAGATTCATGCGATGCACAATTATGCCAATGCTCTCTCCAACGACATTCTAGCATGCACTGTGTGTTAAAGACAATTTAGAGACGGAGGAGAAGCAGAGGCGGAGAGAAAGAGGGGTGAAAAAGGGTTGGGGAGGATCAGGAGGAGGCTATGAATTAGATTTTAAAATAGAAGGAATCGAAGGAGCGAACAATGGGGGAAAAACAAAGACCTGAAGGTTGGAAATGAGGAGAGAGAAAGGGGGGAGATGGAGAAAGTGATTGTGGCACACTCACTAGAGGCAGTTACAGTGAGTAGATAGTGTAATATTGTCTCTGCCCTATTGATGGGAGAAGGGGGTTGAAGAGAGAGTGTACTGTGGGGGCGGGGGGAGGAGGAAGAGCATCGAAAAAAGGAGAGTGCACTATAAAAGTGAATGAATTCTGCTGCAGTAAAAAGCCAGAGTTATTTGCTCTCTCTCTCTCTCTCCTGTCTGTCCAGGTGGGTGCTGGGGGGGGGGGGTCTCACGATGCTTCAGAAAAGACACCCGTTTACAGCAACAAAAACAACAACAAAAAATCTCATACATCCACTGCTTCTATGTTGTTAACCTTTTTCCTCTATTCAAAGAAATGCACCACTCTCATCCACCTCCTCCCTCCCTCCTCCCCTCTCCTGTGAGCTCTTGCTGGCCCTCCCCCTCTCACTAGTCTCTCCCTCACTCTCTCTCTCTCCCTCGCTTGCTCGCTCTCATATTCCGCATAAAGAAATCACATTTCATTGATGGAGGAGAATCAAGGCTTCATTTCTCTCCTGTTCCCATCCAGTGCCCCCTCTATCTCTTTCTGTCTGTCATTCTCCTTCACTTCTGCTCTAGTCCCTCTGTACCCCCCTTTTCCTAACCTTGCTGCTTTTTACCCTTCTGCACCTTTTCCTCTCCATTTTTTCTGCATCTCTATCGCTTCACTCACCCTCCTGTCCCCATTCTTCCCCCTTCCCAAAGTAACCTTCCCCCCACTTTTGGTCCAAGTCCCACCTCCTTTTCCCTCTCACACTTTTCACATTCTCTCATGTAGGACACTGCAGTCTTTCTTTCGTACTTGTGACTAGTGTGTGTACTCTGTAGTTTTGATCATTTTCACTGCACTTTTTATCTGAGGAAATAACTTTTTGTTCATGGGAAAGTTTGCTGCTATCTCTTCTCTCGTCAGACCGTACACTGACATGATTTAATGACTTTGTTTTTACAGATTTTATTTTGACATTTTTGGTATGACTTTTTTTTGAAGACCCTGGAACAGATTTGACAGCACCCAGGTAAGAGTGACTAAGACCTAGGTCATTGCATGGGTACGCAGTCAGAATTTGAAAAATGACAACACTATCAGCTCGGCAAAAGAGTTAAATGCCCTACGTTTTTTTTCTCAGCTAATTATTTGCAGTATTTGCTGTAAGAACATCAAATCTACTTGCTGTACAAAATCCTGTGAGTTTCAGAGTTGAACTGCATCATTCCGCCAAAGATTTTGCTTGTGTTGCAACTTGTGTTGATTTAACACAAAAATGTGTTAAATCAGGACTCATTTCATTTTGTAAGAGAATAAAAATAGCATTAACATCTAAAACTAAACTATTTAGAAGAGAGGTGAGACAGAAAGAGTGTAAAACAATATTTGTCCATAGTCAGTTTTGTCCTGTGGGGTTTTTTTTCCTGCAAGGACTGCTCGTGTTGTGGGATGGATTATATTTCAGCACCATGGACAGCGGTGCTCTCTCTTCCTCGCTCTGGGACAAACTCTAACAGGATACTAAACTTTCAAGCATCTTCTATGATATCACTGGGAAACTTTTATCCCATGGATTACTTTTTTTTTTTTTTTTTGCTACACTTTGTAACTCTGCACCCCTTTCTTCTACTTCATAGGTAGCTGAAGCTTATTTGGTCAACTGCTGAATATTTTATACACGGACAGCCACAAGTCTGTAACTGCGGTCAAGTGCCTTTTTGTACCCCGAGGGTCATGTGCGGTGAGCTTATTGATTTTAAAATGTCTTCTCGTATGCATCAAAACTACTTTGGAGGTTCTTTGGAAAGTGTGCTGTCCGGCCAGTTCTTCCCTTCTTTTCCTCAGAAGGATTTACAGTGTTTCAAGGTTTGGGAAGTAGTATTATAACTAGTTTACTGATGTTAGATCTCCCCCAACATCTTTATCTCTCTTGCTATCTCTCTCTATCTTTTTTTCTCTCTCTCTCTCTCTCTCTCTCTCTCTCTCTCTCTGTCCTGCAGCATTTCCTGCCTTGGCCACCATGTCCTGCGCCAACCTGCTATACTACTGCCTCACCACTGCACACACACAGGGTGACGGGGAAAAAAAGGGAGGAGGGGAGAGAGACGCATACACACACACACACACACTCACCTGGCTGAAACAAACTATGCTACGGAAACCATTTTGAGGGGCCAATTGAGGCTTAATCATTATGAACCCTTTGGGGAGAGGAGAACATTTCTGCCACGGAATGATATAGATATAGAGAGAACAGGGATGAGAGTGAAGAAATCGGCACAGAGGCCAATATTTATTAGCAGAAACACTGCAGCAAGAGGGGGGAGGGAGCACAGGATTATGGGATGCATTGACTGTGAGGTACCAGCAGCAGTTAACTGGGGGGGAGGGGAGGAGAGCGCACACAAGAGAGAGAAGGAGAGAGAGAGAGAGACAGGGACAGAAGGTAAGGGATGTATTTCTGAGTGCTGACTATGCGGTACAGACCCAGCATAAAAAAAGCAAAAAACCTTTACCAATCGCAGAGGGGAAGAGATAGAGGGAGTGAGACGAGAGGTGGGAGTAGGTATAGGTAAGGTACAGAAGAGAAGAGAGAGGAAATGGGGGAAATGGAAAAGGTGGGGGAGGACAGGAGAGGGAGAAGACGGGAGAAGACTGCAGTGGCTCAGGATAGCACCTTAGTGTGGCTGTAAAGGTGTATACGAGAAGATGCGGAGGGATTAGAAATGGTCTGCAATACTAATAAGAGGAATGCAAACAGTGGAGTGACTAGGAGAGGAGGAGGAGAGGAAAGAAAACAAGTGTAGGGATGTAGACACACAGCTGAGCTAAGTGGCAAATGTACCACTGGGGAAAAGGAAGAGAGTGTGTGTGCATCTGTGTGTGTGTGTGTGTGTGTGTGTGTGTGTGTGTGTGTGTGTGTGTGTGTGTGTGTGTGTGTGTGTGTGAGAGAGAGAGAGAGAGAAAGATAGCACAAATTATGTATGTGTTTCTGGTGCACAGCCTATTTTTTTTTTTTCTTTCTGTACCACCCGCTACCTCATCAAAGGATGTAACCACAAGGCTTCACGCTGTTCCACCCATATCAACTCCCTCCCTCCCCACTTTCCACATGTCTCCCCTATCTCCCGCTCCTCTCTTTCTCTCACACACACTCCCCAGTGTCGAAGAGACCCCAACAGGAGAAAGCCAGGCACTGCAGCGCGGTGAAAGCACTGCGGTCACCTCCCCTTTTAGTGCGGTGTCACACCACACAGTGCCTGCCTACACCCCCACCCACCACACACACACACACACACACACACAAATACCTCAAATTGTCACTGCACCTTAGGGAGTAACTCGTGATTTCTGCGGGGAGAGGAGAAGAAGGTGTGTGCATGTGTGAGGATGGTGGCGAGAGGTAGGCGGCGCATGAAATAAGAATGAAAATTATACGAATATCATGAATGGATGGGTCGGGAGACAAAATTAAAATAACGAGGCCACACAATGACCCAGCCAGTGTAGCTCTGAGACAGCCAGTAGTAAACAGAAGAGGAGTTGTTGTTGGGGGGCGGGGGGTGTAAAACAAGGCATTTCTCATGATAATTAAACAACCTAGCGGCCAACTCCCAAAACATGCATTAAATCGCCAATGAATTAAGCAAGCAGAATGGAAATGGCCAATCTACCAGAGGCAGCTCCTCTTATACTCTGCAACACCAGTGTGGAGATCTCCAGGGTCTGACCAATCCACACGTATTGCAGAAAAAAGGAATCATACTCTCCTAGTTTTTTCTTCTTTTAGCCAGCTGGGGATGATTAATACATAAGGCCATTTTCAGAAAATAGACTAGCAGAAATGAAGCCTGTAACAGAGCTCTGGAAGATAGTGTCCATGAATGAATTTCTTGTTCCCTAAGGGAGGATAAGTAATATTGAGATCCTATGGATAGATGTGCCCACTGGGTGAGACTTCACTAGTGACAGGAGGAGGCAGAGTGAAGAGAGTGATGGAAGAAGATGTAGTAAAGCAATGTTTGTTGTGGGAGAGGTCAGATAAATCCTGAACCAACAGAGTGCAGAAAAGAAACAAAAAATCCATAGGATCGTTTGTCATGACGGGAAAGGGAGGCTATTTTTGGAGCTGGATGAGTGTGTGCAATAGTGTTAAATTTTAAAATCTATAGTTCTTAAGAGAATTTGCTTCTCGAGCAAATCGCTTTAACCACACCACAATCCCCCGACTCTCTCTTAGGTCTTTCACACCTGTCTGCTCATCATAAATGACGCTGGCCTTTCTTGTATGATTAGGACTGTCATGATCCAGCTGTGCAATGAGTTGGTATACGGGGCCAGCCAGCCAGACAGACAGACAGGACGAGGGAATGACTATTACTGCACCGACACCTGACCTTTGAATTAGCCAGCAATGGGTCACAGTCACAGATAAATAAAATGAAAGAATTGGAGGTGAACAAAGGAGACCAGAGTAACGATGGAGAAGGGCGAGCTGGAGGTGAAGCTCAAGGTCAAGGCTCTGACACGCAGAGGGCTGAATCAGCCCGATCAATCAGGGCCGGGGAATCAGTTGAAGGACAGAATGCGAGTTCCGTGAAGCTTGGGCAAAGACGTGAGGCGGGAGAGAAACCAACACAGAAGAGGAGAGAGGGAAGGTTCATGCGTAAATCAACCACAGCCTCAAAATAGAAAATAGACACACACACATACGTTTCCTAAACAGCAGCACCCTCCATTGGAGCACCACCACCGCTCCACCAATCACATCCGCTTGACAGCATGCTACTGTCTCTGATGGGGAGGCTTCTTCTTCTTCTTCTTCTTTTTTGCTTAAATCCAAGGGGTGGTTTCTGGGTTACCCTCAGTCTAAAAATAGCGCCAGCTGTGGATTCATAATGCAGGATTGAGAGGAGGGGGTGGGATGTGGTGGTGGTGGGAAAAGCAGGGAGAGAGCAAATGGAAGAAAGCAGGCAGAGTTCCCATTAGTAGAGGAGCTTTAGGAACCCCAAGTGAAGCATGTGCTTGCTCAAGGTGAAGGAATGGGAGGTGTAACGAAAGACTTTGTGTGTGATGCGTCGGAATGCGGACGGAGAGCTAGTTGACAGCGCATGGGTGATGGTGGTGGCGTGGGGGGGACATAGACTTCCAGGGTGAGATATCAGTGACGCTATGCCCTTGTTGTGGTTCCGCTCCAGTGCCTAGTCCTAACCCCCCCCCCCCCCCCCTCCTCACACCTTCTTTTCCCCTACCACTCGGGTGTGTGTTTGTGTCACCCCTATCGCCCTATTCCTATGGTTCCTCTATCAAAACCACCATTTCAGGCCTTGACACTTACCCTGTGCTGCCATGCCGCCACCACACACACACACACACAAGTACAACAAATAACATGCACACAAATGCACAAAGAGACAGACACAAAATTATGCAGAGAATAATGCACACACACTATCCTCAGAAGCATGAAACTGCTCTGATCTTGTCATGTAGATGGGGAAATACCCACCATATGTGAAATATGAAATGTAAGGATTATAAAATGACAATTAAAACGTCATATCAGTTGATAGACTACATAAAATCTGACTGTGTAAAAGTACATTTTCTTTGTATGAGAAGCTGGAAATAGAATAATACAAACAAATAAAGTGAAAAGGTGTATATTTACAATTGTTATAATTTCCACACATTCTAATTATTACAGATATTGATGAAAACATAGACAGACTACAGGAGAGAGAGAAAATCGCAGTCATTGTGGATACAACGATACTTGTTGAATGTAGGCTAGACGCTGTGTTTTTTTCCTTTATATTTTTTTTTACAGCTGGCCAATACATCCCTTGTTGTTAGGCGGACACACGCAGAATAAAGCCACCAAAATACAGACATATACACAGACACGGTTAATACTCACTTGCTTTTGGTTCAGGTTCGTTTCGAGTGCGTGCAGAAACGCGCACATGAAGATAAAGAGATCAATCAAAAATGCAGTTCTCTTTGAGAGATCGCTCTCTCTTATGAATTCAGAGAGTATCCAGTTTTCTCGCAGGCATTCGGTTGGTCTTTTTTTCTCTCTCTCTTTCTTTTTATACCCCCGATTATAACAAATCAAAATAGGATTGCGCGCGCCTCTGTCGCTGGAAACCTCGCTTTGACAACGTTATTGCCGAATGTTACTTATAGCTTATGGTCATGCTGATGATGGCAAAGGATGAGTCTTTTCGGATGAAATGAAGCAGAAGTCCCCCTGAACACTGTCTTTTTTTGTGTATTTTCCCCTCGGTTTCAGAGCCCCCCCTCACACTTCTTTGTTATTGCCACACAAAAATAAAATAATAAAATAATTGCCAGCCTTTGTAACAGTGTCTCTACGCTTCCAGGCGCAGGGTGTAGCTACCATTCAGCTCTTCCTTCCAAACGTTTTTCAATGGAGATGTAGCCAGTAGACACGTCTCTCTTTGCCTTTCCCTCTCTCTCTCTCTCTCTCTCTCTCTCTCTCTCTCTCTCTCTCTCTCTCTCTCTCTCTCTCTCTCTCTCTCTCTCTCTCTCTCTCTCTCTCTCTCTTTCTCTCTCTGTTCCTTTGGAGGAGCGTCACCTTCTGCACTGTTTTTTTTCCCTCAGACGATACATGTGGGAGGATTAGAGAAGAAGACAGAGGGGTGGGCGGACCCCGGCGAATACAGAGGCTAATTTATCCTACGGCTGCTGAACTTCATAAATACATATGCTGTAAAAATACACACGCCAAGGCTATAAGAGGAAATATTGCGTTGATTTATTGTCATCCGTTTAATTGGTTCTCTCTCTCTCTGTGTCTCTCTCTCCTCCCCACTTAGCCTACATTGCCCACACATGCTCACTCTGCTGGACGGACGCACAAACACCATTTTGTCTACAGGTTTCCTCAGCCTTGACTGTGGGTTGGCTGACATCAGTATACAGTCTTGTGGAAGCAGAGGAGCAGGTGTTGTATGACGGAGTGTGGAGTAATATGTTGAGTATACTTATATCAATAACAACAACAACAATAAGTTCCATTTGCTCTTGCTTTTTTTTATTGTTTTGTTTAACCTTCATCCTACTAACTGGGGTCAGACCCAAGAGGTAAACATCTTGTAATATCTCACTGGCATTTTTTTTTTCTTCGTCAATCAATTTGTTCCTCACAACTAAATATTATTGTTTACTGATTCTATTCTAAATCCTGCTTTTTTTAAATGTCTTGGGGTAATTTTGACCCCACTCATTTCCGCCTATGCAGTTTTAATAACTCTACCTATTTATTGAGTTTTTCTTGGCTTTCAAATTTAAAGTATCACACATCAACAGGGAGAGTAGGGGAGCCCTCTCAGTCATTTTGAAGTTGACAAACAGCAGAGTTACTCTAAAACACTGATATTTCCCTATAACACTTACATTGCATTTTTCGCATTGATCAAATTAACTTTAACTCTCCTAAAATGATAATAATCTGTCGTTTTCTCAAAATATGGCATTAGCATTATTTACATAACCAATAATGTTTATAGCAGACAACCAACATTTCTACAGTTTCTACCTGTTTTTTTCTTGGGGTCTTTAGTGACTAGGGTTTATTTATGCCACCATTTCAATGATATTCCTGAAAAAAAGATTAGCTGCCGGAGCAACACTGCCAGGTTATTTCATGTAAGAGTCTTCGAAATAAACTACACTGCTTGTTATTTGGAGGCATGTTGTAGTTATTTTGCATTAAAGCTTGAATTTTGACTGTTTTTCCAGGTGCCTATTGGTCTGAGCCATCTTGAAGTGGAAGTACAACGATCAGAAGTAATGGTAATGCACTTATCGACAGGAAACTCATCAAACATCGCCTCGTAAACATTACAATAGTAGTAAAGAGGCAAAGGTTATTACTTAGGTGCCTTTTTCCTTTGACCTGAACATGATCTTGGAAGAGCTAAGTGCATGCAGAAAAGGGATGACCAAAGCAAAAATAAAAATAAATGAAAACATAGCGCTGTAAAAGGGCTATTTGAAAATAGGTATACACATATATTTTTGTACACTCATACTTTGCCAAAGATAATGCGAAAACAATCAGCATTTCCAATCTAAAGTTCTGCCATGCATGATTTCAGACTGCAGAGAAACCATATGAACACAATCTACGAAGACAAAGGTCAATCTCCTCAGTGTTAAATACTGAGTCACCGCATCTTCCTTCGAAAAAACTTCTACTGTAACTCATAGAACACATCATTTATTCAGTGGGTCCCACTGAGAGACTTTGTGCTTGGTCTTGCTGAGTAAAAATTAAAGGGTAATATGCTTATTAGCAAGTGCATAAATAAATAGATCTAAACCCTTTTAGTGTTCTCCATTAAATTAAGAGATTTGACCCTCAAAGCAGCAGAGTCTGTGATCAAGTAGTAGTCAAATACAGGATTAATGCAGGTGTACTCAAGAATTCTTGGATAATGTAAACTGTTAAAACAGAAACAAGAGCCCTTCCTGCAAAGTCTGTGTTTTCTTTCTTATACAGTATCGAATTTAGCATACAGCATGTTGACGGTAAGAATAAATGAATTAATTCATAAAAAAAGACTAAGGGCATGCAGCCATGTTAAGGGCCAAATGTTAACATGCTCACAACAATGCTGTGTTCAGTGGGTACTATTTAATAAGGTTCATCATCTTGGTTGTAGCGTGTAAGCATGCCGCCCTTTGCATATTAGCACTTTTAAAGCTGAGACTGATGCAATACATCACCAAAGTCATTAGGATTTATTCTCCGGGATCTAAACCAAATTGACTGACAATTAATCCTATTGTTCTTGAAATTATTTAGTCTGGAGCAAAGTAGTGGACCACCATTGCCATACATTGCACAATGCCCACTATGGCTTAACGTATTCACTGTAGGGAAATTTGTTTAGCTGGAACTGCAGTAACTATGTCTTTATCAATCACAGTAATGGTATGGCAAAGCTCTGTTAGTAGCAGCTAAGATAAGATATTCAATGAATATACAGCATTTGCATGTTCAGACAGACGTATGTCCAATCACAACAAGACATCTCTGCATAAAAAGTTAATTCATTCTCATCGTCACCAGACCAGAACAAATAAGCAGGAAGTCATGGCGCAGAAAGTAGCTGTTTCTTCATCAACCGGCATAAATACTGAATGCTCAACTTTGTTCGCCATAAAACTAAGCATTAACCTATGCAGACACATCCACAGCCTCTCTCTTGGCGGCAGCAAAGTGCAGCTCATGCATAAGGAAGCAGTGAGCAGCAGAGCTGAGGAGACATAGTGTGGTCACGAGACGCACTGAGAAAGCAGTCTGTGATGTTCTCCTCATCGGTTCACCATTATTTTCAGCAAATGGTCTTATTGTTACTGTATGGGTAGATGTTATTTAGTGCATATATACCCTTTACAATATATTTTTACAGATCAGGACTGCACTGTAGGGTAAACAGAACGGATTGGTGGCCTTGTGGATGCAACTGACAATGAGAAACTGCTGGCTCAATAATCTGTATTGATTGTTGGCCATCACTAATCGGAAAAACAGTGTCTAGCGAACTGGTTCTTCTCGTGTTCAGAAATGAAATATGGCCCCTCAGAGCTTGAAACCCTGTGTGATCGTTAGGTCTGTAACATGTTCCATGTTCAGCGCAGGGCGGTTACGGTGTGGGATATAAAATTGGATTCTGGTATGAGAACTAAACAGGACTCACAAATCAAACTTTGCAGAGCTGACGCATGTTTAAAACCCACAGAATACACACAAAATGACAATACCGACTCTAACCACGTTCCAGACAGAAACAATGTGCAGTAGCATGAACGACTGTAAGCTACATTCTATTGAATTATAAACTAAGTGCCATGTTAGCAGCAGCAGTAATGCTTCCAATCCCATAGTGAGATCTGCTTAACAAGTGGACTCAGCCCTGTTATCTCCAGCGCTGCAGTTATAAGAGGGAATTGCCAGCAAAGCTAGTCCGTAAAGAGACTTCCGTTTCTCCAGAGCTGTGCGCTAATGTTTGTTTCAGGAACTATTTTCTGCAAACCTCTCCTATTCACTATTGAGCTGTATTTAATTTGATCAAAAAAATAATTAAAGGACATAACCATTATTGTGAAAACCATTATTGTGAAAAATCAAGGTCTTGATTTTCTTTTAACCAGAGGTTTACTGGGAGGATTTTTAGATGTGGTGTGCAGTTCTGAGTTTCAACTGTCCCAGATGTTTTCCAGGTTTTGGCTATCACATGTAATCATAATAAAGACTTGAAAACCATTCCAAAAGGCACTAAAGGAAGGGCATTCCCAGATGAGATGACAAATAATAAAATGTGCCATCAAAGTCTATAGATGTGTTGTGCAATGTAGGACCATGTTGGCAGCCAGAAGATGTATAGAGCAAGGGAGTAATTATGATTGCAACACTATCATTTCTCAGAAATCTTGTACAATAAAATGTTGTTCTGATGAACATTCTCTTCTATAATGACTGATTTTTTTTTGTAAAGGTCACATTCTTCAATGTTAAATTGCTGTGTATGCTTAATTATACCAAGTACAGTACTTAAGTACACATTTGAGGTTACCTTCAAACACTGAACAATGCACACACAGTATTTGCACACTATTGAAAGAAAGATCTGACAGAAAGTGTTGACATTTTTTGGAAAGAGTTTTAAAGTTGAATCATGCCAAAAGTATCTACCTGTATATTCCCCTTGGAATTGTAGCTATACTGGTGTTACATTTACGAGGACAACAAATGATGTCATTATCTCAAGAATATAATTTGTAATATCAAGAATCAAACAGCATTTCAATGTGGTCAGCTTTACTTACTATGTTATATTGTCTTTAAATGTTGTACCACTAGGGGGAGACAGTTATAGGCTATACATCCATTGATGAAACCCCTCAGCTATTCTGTTCTCAGTTGTATCAATGCTGTATCATAACCGTTAGCCGGAAAACCGAAAATTACATTGGGGTTCTGCTCTACATTTGCCAGATTTCTTCAAAGCGTCTGACAAAGCTCCATATAGTTTACTTTAGCGCCTGTAGACTGTACACCAAGGGCGTCAGCTTCAATTTAGCAATGCATGGAACAATATGTACAGCTACTGGGCAGCAGATCACACTGACAAACAGTTTCCACACAAGAAGCCTGACTCCATACTCATGACTGAATCCAAAGAATCCAAACTAACGCCACATGTAAAATTCAGGCATAAATAACATTGTGTAACACAAAGATTATTTTGATTAAATGAATGATAAATACTTTGCTGGCAGATTCTTAATAAGATAATATGATGAAATAAAATGCATCCCTTTCAAATCAGAAGGACACCCCTCCATGTCCTTGTGTGTAAGTCAGAAATAGATAAAGAGTATAAGATTGTATCCAACTGATGCCCCCAGTCTGATAAAGGTTCCCTTTCTATTATGAGGGCACAGTCTCCATCAAACATAAGGCAGCAAATCATACTGACATATTTTGGGCACATGAGGAGCCATCACTGTATCGCTGGAACAGAAGCACAAGACATAAGACTGTGCACCAATGAGAAACCCCTGATCCAAATAGGATAGAGTTTCTTGTGGATATATTGAAATAAAATTAATGAACCAATCAAATGTTTGAAATCACCTGTACCTGTTATATTGATGTTTTTGACTACTTTCCCTTAATGGCTACTTTCTCTCATTATAAACCCTTAAAATAAATCCATATCCACCTCAAAGCATGAAATACCATTCAAACCATCCTCTCAGCCACCTAACTATAAGGCTTAAGTTTTGATCTGTATGATTGGAGAAGTTGTATACACAATAATTTCAGTAAAGCTACATAGAAAGAATGTATGTCATGTTTTATTTGTGCTTTTTAAAACATAAAACTTTTAAGGCAACTTATTACAAACCCAGCCATGAGAGACTACAAGTTTGAATTATTTATATATAACACTGGAACCATAATGCATAAACCACTCTGACAATAGTTGACCATGATTTGGAGTTTTCCAAAACACTATATAGAGGAATCGGGTTTTTTGATTTGAACACCTGCCCCCGACTCGGTGTAAATAAAAGCTCCATGCTCTCTCAGATGTCTTAATCCCTGTATGAGTCACAGCCCGAGATGGCCGGGCAGAACACTCCTGGTTTTGTGTAAGTCTTGGCAAATGAGCAAAAAGAAGCAGGTCTTTTACATCCCAGAATACCCCGTCACCGTCTGGTTAAAAAAATTAATTTTTATGGACACATTCCATTTTCCTTTGCTATTCTTAAAGGTTTTGTTTGCCTCCCTTTGGACTGTTGTCGTGACAGATCTTACATAAGCTCATGAGTGTCACACTATAATACCGTCATAAGCGTTAGGCGGTCAATAAATCCCAAAGCTCTGATCATATCAGCCAGGTTTGATCTGATCCAGAGACGATCTGTCCTCTCTCAGTTCTGAATTCATAATCCCATGCGTTTCTTGTCCTTGTTTTGGGGACGCTTGGGCTTCCTTTGAATCCTCTTTTCAGTATCTTTGTTCTTGTGACTGTTTTTAATCTCCGCTTCCCAATGTTTTTTTACCATTGTGTAGAGCCTCATGGTGGCCTGTGCATCTTGGACCTGGTAGGAGACAGAGGAGAGAGAGATTGTTTCACAGTTGGCATCACCGTCTGAAAATAACATTTCAGAGTTGTGTTTTATGTGTCGACTGCTTAAGCCTGCTGCATACTCCGCAAGAAGAAAGAACAAACTTCTCGCTGACAGAGCTGCAATAAGTTCCTTCTGGTCTGACATTTCATAGTTCACGAGAACTCAAATGCCCAACTCCTCACCGTGGCACACGCGCTGTTACCGACTTCAAACTGACCAATCACACAATAGTTCTGGGACAAGCTGCAAGAAGAAAGTTCAGCCCGGACGATGTGTCGAGAACAAGCTGCGAGAAGAAAATGAAGTAATTTTCTTCTCGCAGCTCTGTCACCGAGAACTTTGTTCTTTCTTCTCGCGGAGTATGTAGCAGGCTTAATACTTACGGATGAATGTTCGCCCTGTTGGACCTTAACGTTGAGTATTTCTTTACAGAGGAGCTTCAGTGAGGGTCGACCACTCTAAAAAAATCAAATAAAAATGAAAATAATAATTTAATATACAACACTGATTCTGAGAATTGGATTATGTCCTGTAGTGTCTTTTCCATGGTTTGTCAACTTTTAAGTATTACAAGTACCTTCACAGCTTTCCTAAAAGGTTTGTACTTCTGAGTATCCCGGATTTTCTTTTTTGGATGGTCCAACAGTAAAATCTGCAACAGGGGTTTGAGATTGGTTTATAAAAACTAACATTTATTTTGAAATGAAATGAAATCAGTTTTATTTGTATAGCCCAAAATCACAAATACATTTGTCTCAGTGGGCTTTACATTTCATACAATATGATATATGATACAATATGATACAATATGACACCCTGCCCTTACACCCTTAGCTCGGCTGAGAAAAAACTCCCAGTAAAAACCCTTTACCGGGAATAATAATAAATGATTTCAGTTCCCTCAGATATTGCATCAAGTCTACCTTTAAGTCATTGTATATGGCGTGTCCGACCACTATTCTGCCTTGCAGGATCTCACCGACCTCCTTCTGCACGGTCCGCACATCCTCTCCTGCAGTGAGGAAAACATTATGGTATAACCACACACAAAGACTGTATTAATAGCAATGAATTACAACTCTTCACAGGTTCTCATAGCTGGTTATTGTTCACCGCAGCCAATTTCCCGACTCACCATCTTTGATGTCCTCCGGTCGGATGCCGCTGACAGCTGTCCTGTAGTCTGTCACCTTCTCTGTGGCTTTCACATATTTGTCATAGATGCATTTCCCAAACTGGTTGACGAGGGAAACCCGCGCCAAGATGCTTTCCTCTCCATCGGGACCGACTCCAACCATCTCGCAATCAATGGCCACGGCTCTGGTGAGGCTAACGGTTGGTGAAGGGCAGAAAGAGAGGAGACTCATTATTTATTATGTCACTCTGCCTGACGGTTTAAAGCTGCAACATATTTTGTAATAGAGATCAGTACACCCTATCATTCTATCTACATCATATATCTACAGTATTTATCTATCTATCAACTGTATCTATCTATCATGAGGAAGATCCAGTAATTGTCTAGCTTCTTTATAGGAAAATACAGCTGTGTTAGCTGAAAGTCTCAGGGGCACTTTACACGACAACACGAAACGGTGCATACGCAAAAATATTTTCGCGGTTGCACTATATCATTTACATGAAAACAGCAAGCGCAGGCATGAAACTGCAAGTTTGTGAGATCTACTCCCAGGGAGGATTTTTTGGAAAACAACGGTTTTGGTTTCTTGTAAACACCGAAACCATTTTCCCTGGTAACGCTGACGTCACGGCTCCACTTCACGTATGCGTAATCTATAACATTTGCTGTCAAAATACCCACACACGAGTTATAAAGTTAGAAGACAACATAACATGAAAGGTGTCTCCGCGGGACCAACACTGTGATCAGCGGAGAGTGTCGTGCAGGGCTCAAATATAACACTCGCCAATTTAGTCTAAGCGATTAGTAAGTTATTGAGACCACCCGCCACTTTTTCTGGGGAAAGATTTGTGCTCTACTGGTTTTTCTAGCAAAATAAACATGTGTAACTTCTATATGCCAGGGACACGGCTCTCTCTACATTAAAAAACACTATCCATAGTTCAGCGCGCAGTGGTTAAATTACTGTTCAACAAAAGGAGCATTAAGGCTACGGCTTCACAGTAAAAGCATTTCACTGGCTAAACATTAATACCATTTCACTGGACAAACGTGAGTCGAATTTTATTTTGAAGTACGCCTAACAGGAAAGTAGCCGCTCACAAAGCCCCTTCACTATCAGCATGTCTTCTGTTTTCACAAGTTCAATGCGGTGTAATAAGAGGACAGAAAGCTTGTAATTTACAATACTTGTAACCCCAAGCTTACACCAACTGCTTTATGAACGTTAATGGCATTAATTTTCGGTTACAGTAAGGTTTTATGCATCAAATTGTACCGGAAGAGCTATCTTCTAGGCTAAGTGTCACCGCTGACTATTGGCTTGGCATGCCTACTACACTGCTACTACAGCGATTTCGTCCCGTTTCCTCTGAAAACATGTGTACGAGTGAAGATGTCAGATAAATTGTGTCTGAATGGGTTTTTTTTTTAAAACCAAAAACTGTCACGTTTTCACCGTGTAAAGTGCCCCTCAGATGTAGGTAAGCCAACAAGTAACACAGAAATTCTGGGCCCCTATACAAAAAGTCCTGATGGGCCCCCTGAAAGGCGGTCTTACAATACACATGGCTCTCTGAGCCAGACAACTCCACAATATATTTTTTGGATGAATGACCAAATCATTACTTGTACCAGTGTTTTCCCCAGAAAATGTCTTGGCCAAAGTGGTCACTGGCCAGGGTCACAGGAGGCGAACATTTTGGGGGTATTTTGCTCAAAGATATGTTTATTTTTATGGGCCCCCCTCTGCCTTGGGCCCCCCAAAGACTGTCGCACTTACCCCCGCAGTCCGTCGGCCCTGAACACAGAACCTTCCCTAAAAGCTAAGTTTCATGTCACTGAAAGTCACATCTTGCTGTTAAAAATTAATGGCTGTCTGGACTGTAAAGAAAATATATTCAACAATCTAAAAGAAAATGGTAGGTAGTTATATGAAAGACTTTTTTTCTTTGCTAGGAGTTAGATGATAAGATTGATGCCGTTCTCAGGAAAGTCTGATACAGGAGACAGTTAGCTTAGCATTGCAGCTTAAAAACTGGGTGTAGGAGATGACATCTAGCCTAACTGTTTGTTAACTTCAACAAGAGCCAGGTTGGCTGTTTACCCCCGTTTCCCTACTTTAAGCTCTCAGATATGAGGGTGGTAAAGGTATAAGAAGACTAAAACATGCAACAACAGCAGTGTAAAAGCCCAAGCAATGAGCATGCATCACAGCACAAGTTTGACAACAATGCAGCTACACCTGCCAAGGCTCCATTCAGGTCACATTAGATTTATCATTTAATGACTAAACTGTGCACATCATAATAATGATGAACGTAAATCAATGTCATATATTATACTATTCAATTTAGACAAAGGTGTTCCGCTAAATATAACTTGTGAATGTTTACAAGTTATTATAACAACCGGTCATTGCATTTTTTCCATTATAACATGATCTCTTTGGAAGAAAGCCTGTGGGGCAACAGAAGGGCAGCAGCTTTGTCATCACTCACCCCTCAAAAGCCTTCTCTTTGACCAGCGCGCTCTCCGTGTCCTCTCTCTTATGAATGCCCTGCTTCTTCCTCATGATCTCCGCTGCTTCTGCTCCCATGGTGGCCTCGATGTCGTCAGGGTCTACATCATCAAACCACATGTCCGCCCTACAGCAGCACAGAAAGACAAGATCAGGTTAGCTGTTGACAGTGCTTCTCAACCTCAATGTAAGCAAGCAATGTTAGTGCCGTCAACTTACTCTGTAGGTTTTGTGTCTTCAACCACAGGTGTATTCTTCTTCTTCTTCTTGGCTGCCTGCTCGCTGTATGACTCTGCACTGTCCTTTTTCCTTTTCGGAGCAGCAGACTGTCCCTTCTCTGAGCCAGCTGGAACCTTTGAGTTAACCCGAGAGGCCTTGGGGACACCGCTGTTTGAGACAGGTTTGTGCGTCTCTTTTTTCCCAGGTTCTGTCTCAGCTGGACGGACAGTGCTTTTGGAAATGTTTTTGGAAGCTTTTTCTTTTGCCACCTTTTTCTGCAGAGAACCATTTTGATGATTCGGTGCGATGGGTTGCTTCTTCTCCTGTTGGCTGGCTTTCAGCATCTGTGGAAAAGTGCAGCAAAGTCGTGGAAAAATATTTAGGAAAGTGTGACTAAATCAATACACAGGTAGGACATGTGGTAGTCTTGTTTCAACAGGCTCACCTCTTGTAATCTCTTCCAGTTAGCGGAGAATTGTTGGGCATCTTCTGGGGGAGACACTTTCTGAGCTGGGGCCTTTTTTTGCTCCTTGGGCGGAGGCTTTACCTTTTTAAACTTCTCTGTCATCCAGTTTTTCCTTTTCTTTTTCGCTGTTGCGTTCTTCATTGCAGATGTGGGTCGTTGTGTTTTAGAAGGAGGGCCTTCTTTCGTTGCCTCCACCTTTGGCATCATGGCCATTTTAGGTGAAATATACTACGTACTATATATACTATATAGTGTATATATACTTAACTAATTATGTTGAAGTCTGTTGACCGATCTCGGCCACGCTGGATCTCTAGAGCCCCGTCACTTGATAACGTCAAAACTCCACGCTAAGAAATGTTTACCCAGAAAAAGTTTACCGAGTAGCCGCACGAACGAGAAGAAATGTTACCGATATTTCCTGTAACTGCACAGAAAATTTAAATGTTTAGTCTTACGCTCGAGCATGGACATATAACTCGAGGTGCTGGGTGGGTGAAACAAGCCAAAACCATGCTGGTATGTCCATTTCCTAGATGTGCAGCATGTTAAATGTGTCGGGCATAAACATGAAACAATAATGGACGCGCGTCTAGTTAGTTACTAGTTTAAAGATCCAACCAAAATGTGTTATGTATAGTATAAATATACCACAAATATATGCCCATTTACATTTATTTTATGTAATGATTTGTTAATAAAATATGTGTTGCTGTGTTACTTGCTTATCATTCCAAAAACGGAACTAATATACTGGCACATGTTTCACATCGGACCGATTATTACATCAGACATTCATAGAAGTTGACGATTTTCTTTTCTTGACAGCTGTCGGGGAGAAGAGACTGTTTCGATGTCAGAAACGTCGATTATGATCTTTTACGACTTGGATTAATACGTCGCGTCCCATATTTTGATGACTTATCGGCAAATAACGAAACCACAGTTGGAGCGCGTTGACACAGTATTTTCTTTCTCTCAGGCAAATGTATGTTGAACACAATTAGTCCAAATCTCTATAATGTATGGGCCACATTTAACAGGCATGAAACTCGTGCTAACTTTGGGTCTGAAGCCTGATATGTTAATTTTAACGTGAAACTTCCTCATCGTGTCTTTCTCTTGTGTGTTGTCGTGGTTCAGATCATGGTGTTGAACACTCCCTCCCCCCTGCCTGAGAGGGCCATCTATGGGTTTGTTCTTTACCTTGGCTCACAGTTTGGCTTCTGTAAGTAAAAATTTACTAATTTATCTATGTCGTGAAATGCATGCTTAGATATTAGACACATGTATACAACATCAGTTTGTGTACCTGTCATTTGAGAGCCTGATGATTTGAAAAAATGTGCGCACAAAAATATCATTCATGTGTTGCCAGTGTTGTGTGAATTTCTGAAGGATTTTTTTTTGGTCAAATAAGAAACGATTACAAATACAGAAATATATGATGTATATTTATTTTCCATGCTGCAGTATAAAGGCCATCCTTTATATTTTAATAAAGTACAGTATTAGTTATTTGTCCTTGTCTACAATGTAACATTTACTTTCCGTTCTTCTTTCCAGTTCTATATTGCCTGTGGGCATTTATACCAGAGGAGTGGCTTCATGCAATAGGACTCACTTACTGGCCTCAAAAGTAAGGAGAAACTTGAAAGCTTACCAACTTGGTAGTTTTCCAAACGTTTGACTGTTTAATTCAATTGTTTGTCTCAAAAAGCACAAATAGCTCATCAGAAGTCTTATGATCTGTTCAATGAAACATTTTGTTGTGTATAGATATTGGGCGCTCGCCATGCCAATCTATCTGCTGGTTGCACTGTCAATCTCCTTTGTGTTGCTGTTTGGAGTGAACATGAACAACACGGCTCCTCTCGACTCTGTGGACAACATCACTGGTGAGGACTTTGCCATGGACTTAACTGTGACATGCTTACATGGTCAGGTGACAATGTGCCTATGTGCACCTTACAATGGAATATTCTAGTAATATTTGTACTACAATGGCTGCTGCTATTTAGAACAACTTCCACATCTGCCCCAACTATACAGGTACATTGATACTACAATTACCTCTGATAAAAGTAAAATGAGGAAGGACTATATTATCTTGGGAAGATATAATACAGCCAGAAGAGCTCAATATATAGCATACTGTATATCATCTAATAAAATAAATAAGATACAGTTAATAATACATGATGCCTCCGAACATGAGAAAACATTCACATGTAGAAGTTTTGTTTTTGTTGTGAGCTTCCTGAACCTAACTCCCCTTGAATGTCTCCTTCCTGTCACAGATGTCTATGCTCAAGGCCAGAGGATGCAAAGCTGCCAGGAGGGAGGAATACCCAGACTGCAAGATGTTTCCATTAGCGAAGTCAACAAAAAGTTCTATCTTTCACAAAAAGCTACAACGAACAGAAACTGATTTTAGCCGGAGGCGGAGTAGAAGTGAAGCTGCTTGGGATTTATTGTGGTGTCACTGCTTACCATTTGCTTATACAAAAAGGATCAGCTTTATTTTTTTATCCAGGAGCAAGGCAACATAGGGCAAATATATACTGAGAGGTTTAAAGGTTTCAGGGGAAGGGGAATTTGTTTACATTTGCTGAGCGTGCATTTAGTATTCAAAAAATATTTTTCGCTACATGTAATTCCTAGTATTGAATAATTCCATCATCATAAATCCAAAAATTGGCCTGGAACCGAAAGTAAGACTAGAATATGTTAGAAAAAAAACATACTGTGAGCCCTGCTGCTGTAAACAACAACAGTAACAGTAACAAAAGGGACTTTTCAGGAAGCTTTCTTACTTCAAACAGTGTTCCAGGGATCCAATTTTCTGGAAGGTTTGATCAAACATTTCACTTCTCTGACTCACCCAAAGTTACATAGTGCAGCTTTAACTTGTTATGAAGACTTTAAGGTGATATGACGAATATGATGTAAAACAATATCTCAAACAAACAGATTGACATGTCAGAGCAACTTGTACATACATTAAATAAATTATATATATTTTTATATATGTGTGTGTGTGTGTGTGTGTGTGTGAGAGAGATTTGTGCAATATTTAGTAACATTATTTTAGTAACATTATGATAGTGAAGTTCAAACAAATCACAGGTTCTGGAGTAGCACAGATTTACAATTTAGGGCCAAGTATAAGCGGTACATTTTGAAAAAGTACTTAGTATGTTAACTTAATTTCCTCACTTTAGTTATCACATCATTAAACAGATTTTTATATATTCATTTTATTTTAAATATACAAACACATTAAAACAGATTTCTTCCAAGTGCATGAGAACATTATTATTATTATTTTTTAAACATGCAATAATAGGCTACTTCACACTTTACAGGTATTTTTTTCTTGCTGCATTCGTTTGTGGTTTCCATTCCTTTCCACTGGGTGGCGATAAAGAACTGCTATGCAGAAGGCCTAAACGTTTTAGAAGAAGACGACGCTTCCATGCATGATACTTCCTATTGTTTATTATTTACGGTGCATCATGCAGTGCTTCCTTTAATCTTTATTGAAAGTGTATTTTTGCAGCAGACGTTAACACATGGCGTTTGCTCTGCCGGTGTGGCTCGCGGTCCAGGAGGAGCTCCTCGGCCATGGCGAAGCGGACTGTGGGGCTCCCAGCACTTTAGACGAGTTTGACGACGAAGATTTGTTCCAGACATTCCACCTCACAAGACCCTGCATTGCGTTCATCACAGACGCCGTGCGCATCCGCCTGCAGACGATCGCTGTGAGTAAACCCGAGCTGTCCGTGGATGCGATGGTCTTGTTGGCGCTGAACTATTATGCGCACGGCGGTTCCTCCACCGCCGTCCTGCGGAGACTGGGACTAAACCAGGCGGACTACTCTGTCCCCGCCGTCATCACCGAACTGTCCGGGGTCTTCGCAGGGATGACCGATCAGTTCATCTCATTCCCGCAAACCCAGGAAGCCAGAGCCGACGTCTCCTCCAAGATAGAGCAAGTCTGCGGGATCCCCAACGTGCTGGGCGTCCTGGTTACAGCTCACTTCAAGATCAGAGCTTCTCCGTATGAGAAGGACACATTCAGGTCTTTTGTCAACACCTTGGGTTACACGTCGGTGGCAAGCGAGATGATATGCGACTCAGACGGCAACATAATGAGTGTTGGGAAATGCTGTGTCGGCAGCACAAAAGAGCAGGAAATGTGGGAATCGTCTTTGAAAGGCAGGGAAATAGAGGAGGAACTGCACGGACCACATTGGGTTATTGGTAAGATATATTTTGAAAAGGTGTATGCATAAATGAGAAGAATGGCCTTCTGTGTGGATGGCTAAACTTAAGTAATTAAAAACAAATTGAATTATCCCTCCTTCTCTCACACACAAGCAAACACACAAACAAACACAACCTACTATATTACCTCCTAACCATGAATAGCCTACATTATAAAAACACAGCTATTTTGTGAATCTTGTGCATTTAAGACACTCAAAACAGTGTATTTGTTCAAAATAATAATAGGCCTATTAAGGTCCACTCACTTGCTTTTTTTAGGGCTGTACTTTGTATTAATGGCATGTATGTGTTTTTCTCAAAGGTGGACAAGGCTACCAACTAAGCAAACATGTCTTGACTCCTGTGTCAGAACCGACAATTTACAATGAGGTCCACTTCAACGAAGCCCACACAAAGATCCACAACGTTATGCGGGCAACGCTCAGCATCATGAAGAAGCGTTTCAGGTGTCTCATGCAACTTGGTTTTGCACAAGAAGGCTCTTTGGACAAGCAGTCTAATATTATCATGGCGTGCAGTGTCCTGCACAACATCGCCAAGAAGTTTTCCGTCCCTACGTGGACCGTGGCGGGTAAAATTGAGCCCCTGCATCCAGGCAAGCAACAAGCAGTGCCAGTAGAGACCAACCCTGAGGCCATAAAATCCAGACAGGAACTTATCAATGCTAACTTCTCCAGTGCTGATGAGCCAAAGAGTGAAGTCACAACAGCGGAGGAGGTGTGAGCAGAGGTGGTGTGTGGTCTCCGCTGGGAATGATCATCAACATTTACTGTCCCGTAAAAGGCCTACTTCACCGGTTTGAATATGAAGGTGTATTGAATTCTGAGATCCTATGTAGTATAAATGTGCGAAAAAAAATTGAAATCGGTTCATCCTAGCCTGAGAAAAGGCAGAAAGAGTGTTTTTTTTAACCCTATATTTCTCTTTCTCGTGACATCACAGAAAGAGAAATATAGGGTTAAAAAAAAACTTACTTTGTAAATATTACTGTGATGTCTTTTACTGTGACATCACAGTAATATTTACAAAGTACGTTTTTTTTTAACCCTATATTTCTCTTTCTGTGATGTCACGAGAAAGAGAAATATAGGGTTAAAAAAAACACTCTTTCTGCCTTTTCTCAGGCTAGGATGAACCGATTTATTTTTATTTTTTGCACATTTATACTACAAAGGGTCTCAGAATTCAATACACCTTCATATTCAAACCGGTGAAGTAGGCCTTTAAGGACAAACACTTGAACAAAACCTCAGCTTTGTGATGCAAGATGTATACAGTTTGCTACGAGTTGCTGTTGCTTGTAAATGAGACATCATTCTGACATTTTTAATCTTGTTTACAGAATTTGTAATAACACATTCAGTTGTTTTTTGTTGATACAAATATTTTCATTTGATACATAAAAAAAAATTCGACATTTCTTACGGTTATTAAATGTAACTTTAAAATATTATTATTATTATTATTATTATTATTATTATTATTATTATTATTATTATTATTATTATTATTATTATTATTATTATTAATATTAATAATAATAATCTAATAATAAAAACAATAATACAGATTTGACAGATGAAAGAAACAAAACATTAAATTAAATAAACTTTGAAGTTTACTTTGCATGTAGAGTAAATACATTAACATGATAAATGTTTTTCCATATTTACAGTTTATAGGCTCAAAACATATAGACTTTAGAATTGGTATTCTAATTAATTCAGTGCACAAACGACTGGATGCAGGACTGACAATACTGTTTAGCTCAGGTATTTTTGTGAAACTCTTTGAGTGCAGTGGCATTGGCGTATATCATGTCTGCATTCTCATATATGTTCTCTTCAGTCTTCTCATTTGGCTGCAGAGAGTCCATGACGCACTGGTGCAGGAAAACATACTGGGACTGAAAAGCAATAAACCACAATTGCTGTTCATTTGAAAAGCAGAACTTTGGCTGCACAGTTCTTATCTACACACTGTAATCCGACTGACACTTGCGTTCCTTGTATTGCCACAGAGTAGAAGGGTTCATCATAACTGCATACTTTGTATGTTTACAAGCCTCAGTTGCCTAATAATGTAGGCCAAGCTTTTGTGTTTGGACTTATAATTCATCGTCACAGAGAATGTCAATGTGCATATAAACATAGAACAGGAAGGCCTAAATTAATGTGACCAAAAGCAAGATTAAATTCTTAGACAAAAGTCTCCTTCTGTATGTAAAAGTTTGGCTCTCAAGGAGAAAACAGCAAAAAAACACAGCACAAATGCCTTTACTTAAAAAATGACTGGACTTGTAAATAACAATAAGGACTATTTTAAAGTGTATATCTTTGGGGATAAATATTCGGGCAGATTGATTTAGTAAAGAATAAAATGACAATGCTTAACATCAAAAGAGATCCAACCTTAAATCGGTACTTAACTAAGAAAGCGGTAGTCCAGCCTAAAGCAACTTGATATGAGTTTGGGTTTTACCTCTGTCTGCACCATGTGTGGTCGACTCAGTCTCATTTTGTGCACAAAGTCATTGATGCCTACAGCTCTTTCTTTCTCTAGCTGCTGAAGCAGCACATCCAGGGCAATGAGAGTGCCAGTCCTCCCCACTCCAGCACTAAGAGACACACAAAAGGGAAGAAGTAAAATGTCCAGGTAGTCCTGATGGTCTCAAATTAGATTTTAAAATGTATGTAGAAATCACTCATGACTGACCTCACAATTTCAGATTTTATGTCAAATCTACATGCTTGTACTTTTGTTACTAGTTGATCTTTGTCTGATTTTTGTTGTGACCTTTAAAGCAACAAATAGCATAGGTTACTCTCCAGACTTAAAACAGGCATTCATACTGTACCTGCAGTGAACCACAGTTGGTGCTCCATCCCGTTCTCGCTCTATGTGTTGTCTCACCAGTCCTCTGAACTGGATCAGGACTTCTGTGCATTGTGGGACTCCATGGTCAGGCCAGGCAGTGAAGTGAAAATGTTTCACTGTGCGCTCCTCTGAGGTGTTCTTCTGTGACGATTTACATAGAGGATTTCAGATACTGTAGGTCTATGTCTTGAACCAATATAGAGGTTGGTAAATACTTGAAGTCGTATTTGTAGCATCATAACGATTTAGGAGACATATCGTACATGTTTCACACTTAAGTCCCTTAGTGTCCAGTTGGGTTCCTGCTGCTCAGATATGAGGGTGACCAACAGCTCTCCATGAAGGCAAGGCTGACTGTCTGCAGGCCAGTATTGTTCACACTTAGTCTATCATAAAGGAACAATAAAACATTCAATACATTTGGTCTTGATCTGTATCAGTTCTTTGTGTTTCAAAACATAGATTGTGAGTACCTGTCACTACTTGACAACACATTAGCTACAGTGTGAAAGCACATTATTAACTACGACTCAATACAATTTAAGTTAAAACTTCCTTTAAAATCTGTCAATAAAACATTCTCCAATCTTCCAGGAGACTCACTCGTCTGTCCTCGATGCAGTTGGTTACCATGACGATGCCTTTCACTCTTTGTTCCCATATCATCCTCCAGAAATCCTTGACTGTAGAGGGTAGAGGACCCTGAGTTGCTATGTACTCTTTGTTGCTGTTGTAGCCCTGTGAAGCAATTTTCAAATTTAAGATGTGCACTTATTTTTGACGTGTAATCAAATTAAGTCAGAGGGTACAGATGTTTTAGCAACCATTTGCTTGTAAAAAATATGTCCTTTCTTAATTATGTATCAGTTTGATTCAGGAATTGTATACATGCATGGTATAGTGTTGCACTTATAGAAAGAGCTTGAAAGTGGTGCACTTATAGGAAGAGCTTGATTCAATGATTGTTAGTTATCATATAATACCTACAGGCATATAATTGGCATTAATGTAGTCAGAGGCACTACTGGGATTTGACATAGTAAGCTTCACCCGACACCAGTCATCTAGGATGAGAGAACAGAAGATCGTTTAACAGCAGTTCACCACAACAGAGCCAGCACGGCTTTAAACACCAACAACTATACATAGTCAGTGGATCTTGACCCAGGTCTGGAGGGCAGGCTTACATGGAAGGACATTGTTGAAACGATTCCTCGGTTTGTTCTCAGGTAGGAGAGCTTCCTTTTGTGCCTGCCCAGTGCCAACAGGAACGAGGCTCTGCACAGAGGTTGTCAGAAGTCAGGGCATGTGATAGACACAAAGGTCAAATGAAACAGTATCACAGCTATACACAAGCAGTCTGTACAGTAATAACCCAATTGGGAAGATATAGAAGGGAAAGGAAACAAAATATAATTTACTGTTTTATGCACCTCATATTCCTGGCCGAAACCTCTGTTCTCATCCGCATTTAATTGGTCGAAGTGGTCTGGAAACTTTGCAACAGAAATACCTCTGCAAAAAGAAAACATAAATATTCCAGTCAGAATACAAGTTCACTGATTGTGTGATTTCCCCACTAATTCTCTCCAAAATTTACCTTATTATAGAATACCTAATTTTCTCAAATTGTTTCCACATTGTAAACATTTGAAGAGATGATGCAACTAGCACTTACTTGCACTTTTTAGAAGAAAGTTTGGATCCACCAATGAATGCCTTTCTTTTTCTGTACGAAAGAAGCAAAGAGTTTCACTGATTGACTCTGAGGATTACATTTGAGGGTTATAATTTAACTATAGTCATAGAGGCAGCACCAACCTGATAATATCAGGTCTTTTCAGCAAAATGAAGACAACCAGACAGACCATGAAACCAAAAAGCAGCACAGCAAATACTGACCCCGCAATAACTCCTACAGGGAATACAATCTGGATTCAACGCAATTAACTGAATGCCATTACATCACAATCGCATCTAATACTTATATTCCCACTAGGGAGTGTTGTAATGTAAAACAATACGTGAAATAAAATAAAAACTATAACAACAATGAAGTCACATATATGATGCAAAATAGCATTATAATAAGGGAAACATATTGAAACAGGTATTTCTTTAGTCTAATATAATCACTTTGACTCACCCCTCGGATCAGTTGGACATGAAAAAACAAATGGTTCATAACTCCTTACGGTCCCAGACAGTGAAGCTAAAGACACCTCATATGTTCTGGCAGGTTGGAATCCAGAGATTTCGAAATGCTGCTCCTCACTGTCAACCACTGTGTACGTTTCCCCAGTCACGTTCACCTCCACTGCAGTCCACACACCAGCGGGTTTATTCCAGACAATAAAGACGGAATAGCCAGCCTCCCAGTACTCACAGTGAGCAATTAAAACTGGAGGAGCTGAAGGAAACACATGGAAATATGCCTTTTAGAGTTCAATTCCACATAGCACTAGCACATATCAATGCAATGTAATGTAACTGCAGAATTTGTCTAGGAGCTATCAATAGTTGCAACTCATGCAATCATAGTACCATTTAAAAATGACAATTAACAACATGTGTGAAAAACAAAGTATTTTGCTGCAGAGTTCTGAATATTTTCCTTTCGAAGAAGAATTTGTTTTGAAGAACACAAATAAACTAAAAGTAATCACAAGAATGTACAGGGTACTTCCACTTCCATTATATTTATATGCTTTGAAATCCTTATTTTTAAAATACATGTATACTACATTGAAAATCGTGTTAGTAGTACACATTACTTCTTTTGAAAATACAGAAAAAATATTCAGTGTGGGTAATATGAGGTCTTGTACTTACTGATTGTCAGTTTGAGGCTACACTGTGGAAAGGGCATGGAATTTCTTTCGTACACAAGAGACACCTCATAAGTTGCGCCTGGGTAAAGGCCAGTAAATGACACCAAGCTTCCTCCAGGACTGAGATGAGTTTGAGATGAATTAGTGGCTGTTGCATTCGAGAACAAACCTTCAACCATTCCTTGGATGGATGAGTTTGTAACATGCCAGGTTACACTGTTACAGTCTATGGCTGAAAATAATGCAGACAAAAGCCTTCGAGTTAGCACATTGTTCAATCAAAGCATCATTAATAATATCAAAATACTGACAAATTCTGTAACAACCTGTAACTGTGAAGTTTTCATAAGCACTGCTGTTGAGACCGGAGAACACTGTGATAACTTTGAATGGATACTCTGTTCCAGGCAGGAGCGATTTGAATGAATGTGAGACAAGGTTTGTGGAATCGTTTGGTTGAAGTGGCACATTTTCCCCATTCATTTGGAGGATGTAGCTCCAGCCTTTACCAAAGTTTTCCCACTCCAGGATTACTTTAGTCACAGAGCGTTCTAGTACTTTGACCGAAGCCACCATTGAGGGAACTGATGATTAGAAAGAAAAGCCTTCAGTGACCATGGCATAAAGGCACTTCACACCTTACCTCAAACACACATACACGGATAATATACTGTATAATGTATTAATTTGAATACATAATGGAAGGATCGATTCAGTCTTATCATAGAGACGGTCTAGTTAAGCCATACAAGTTAGACAATTTTTTATTCAAGAGAGTTATATTGCACTGATTTTATTTTGAATTATTCCATTGTAAATAATTCTATGTGGAATTTTAAGTAATGTAATGTCAAGAAACACTTTTACCTTTTGATCCTAAATTTTGTTAGATGTTTCATTTCACTTAAGTGATGGGAATATTTGTTTAAGTTTTTATTTAAGTACAGTAAAATACAGTAGTTTTCATATCACATATTATATTTATTTATAAAAAGCATCGCACTAACCCCTAATGGCACGGATATTGTTATCATATATCATCAAACCTATTTTGATCATAATATAATAATCCAATTTGTTAAAATTCCTCCAGTCTGAAATATCTGCGGACAAGGGCAGCTGCAATGTTGACTTTAAAATCCGCGGGGGTAACGACGTGAGCGTAGCCAGTGTAATGACGTTGGCCTAAGCTGCGTAAATGTCCAGTAATATCTCGATTTTAATTGGTCCATGAATGATATGTAGCGTAAAGGCTTCTAGCATAAAATGACCAAGCGCCAGATCAGGTGCGTTGGGCGCGATGGCGCGTTTGGTGTGTTCGCACCTTTAGCAAGACGGCGATATCTCAAACGAGGCTAATGACCCCCGATGTGCCAGCAGCAGCATTGTGAGAGGCGGAAGCAGCACTAGGCTTGTTTACAGGCTTAAATAAGCGATACGCTACACAAAAAGTTGTGTAAGTCGGTTTGGATAGATTAGGAAGTGAATGAGCTTTTGCGCACCGCATTTACTAATCGAAAGAACAAGTTAACGTGTGAAAAAATTTGCCGCGAGCCTCCTAACTGCCTTTGCAAAGGAGAGACTGCGCTCTGTGGACATGATTGACGGTTGACCACAGAAAAGCAGGTGATGGGTGATTTTGGAGGCGGGCTTTCGTCCTGCCCACCCAATCAGAAGCTAGGAATGGTAATAGTATATTATATACAATTGTTTTAATTGGCTGAAAAAATAGAAATACATTTTCCCTGCCCCTGGCTAGCGCCGATATCGAGGGCATATGGAGTACCGGCAGCCTAAGTGCCAGTGTTACTAAATGTTGAAATAGTTGTAATACTTCCACATTCATTGATAAAATAACAGGGGATGGCCGTTTTAGAAGGGGGATGATTTTGCGATCTTTATTTCCAAGGGGGATAACATTCCCCCTCAACTCGAGTACTGACTGCTTCTGATATTTTTTCAAAAGGAGTGAAGAGACTGAAATCATATTTGTTCCACTCATGAGTTTAAAGATTGGGTGTGTCACTTAACGTTCTTCTGATGCAGTGACATTCATCTCCCTTTCATTGAACACAAAAGTAAACTTCAGGATGTCATCCACTCTTTTCCACTGCCAAGTATACTGCTCTCATTTTATCCAACTGATTTGAACCTTTCTGCATTAAGAGGGGCAAGGTGTAAAGAGACATTAATGCTTGTAAAAATACAGCATACGTATAATCATGTCCCTATACTAGCTATTGCAAGTTTAGTTTTGCTCAGTGGACAAAGAGGATATTGAGTGAAAAAAAACATTAAAAGTACAATTAAATACAGCACTTTTTCTTTCATGTGTACATCAGAAGTGATAGCCCGATTCCAAGTGTTAACTCAAAACCTACCAGTGCCAGCTTCAAATTTGTACCCGGTGCTGTCGACTCCCTCATTCCAAGTGCGGAGAGTGAAATTATATTTTCTCCCAGCAGTAAGGGAAGAGACCACATGGGTAACTGATGCTTCTTGATTAGATATACTGATATTTTCCTCTTTGAGACCACCTTGAGACTGGTTCAAATATTGTAGGACGTAATATGAGGTAATGTTAACCTTTTCCCACATCAGAGTTATACTGCTCTCATTTTGTGCCAACACCTCCACATCATTAACATTTCCAGGAGCTGAAAAGACAGAGTTGACAGTGTCATTAGAGAAAAACTCTGAGTGTGAGTATTTTATCAAAATTATTTTGTGTGTGTGGAATCTTTTTAGCAAATTTATGTTTTCATTCAATTCGATTGTGTTATCAGCAACAGTGAAAACATTGTAAGTGAGCGTCACCCATCTATTAATAATTAACTTTAAATTATATTGTTATAGAGCTCACTCCTGGCTCTTGAAGTAGAGCTATGTAAGGGCAAAACATCTTACCAGTGGCCGCACTGTAGTTTACTCCACTGCTTCTGATATTTTCAAACAGAGCGAAGAGAGTGAAGACGTATTTGGTCCCACTTCTGAGTTCAGAGTTTGTGTATGTCACCTGCTCATGTCCTGCTGATGCAGTGATGTTTTCCTCTCTTTCACCGAGCACAAGTGTATAATCGAAGATGCCATTCACTATATCCCACTGCAGAGTTATACTAGTCGTATTCTGTCCAACTGATCGCAACCCCATTGCATTCGGAGGAGCTAGGGTGTAAAAAGACAAAAGAAACTGTAACAACATTTTATTTTAGGAGAAATGGTGAACAACAATTATCTGTTAAAGAGCAACTTTAAATGAAATATTTTGACATATTTCTCTCCTCGTTCCTGTTATATGGCTATATAAGAGGTGGACAATCATCTTACCAGTAAATGCAGTGGTTGGTATGCCGCTGCTGTTGACATTCCCAAACACAGTGAATAGGGAGAAGTTGTATTGAGTCATGTTTGTGAGATCAGAGATTGTGTGTGTAACTTGATCCTCTTCAGCTGATGCAGTGACATTTATCTCCTTTTCATTGAACACAAGTGTATACTCCAGGATGTTTTCCACTTTTTTCCAGCGCAGAGTAATACTGGTCTCATTTTGTCCAACTGATTTGAACTCTTTTGCATTAAGAGGCGCTAGAATGTAAAGGGACATTAATGCTTGCAAATAGTTTATAATCATTTCTCTATATTAGCTATTGCAAGTTTAGTTTTGCTCAGTGAACCAAAAGGACAGTGTGTAAAATGATAATTACAATTTGAACTAAATACAGCACTTTGTCTACAAATTGCAAATCAGGAGCAAAAAGCCTGATTCCAAGTGTAAACTCAAGAATTACCTACCAGTGACAGCTTCAAATGTGAGCCCGGTGCTGTCGACTCCCTCATTCCGAGTGCGGAGAGTGAAATTATATTTTGTCCCAGCAGTAAGTGAAGAGACCACATGGGTAACTGATGCCTCTGGATGAGGTATGCTGACATTGTCCTCCTTGAGACCGCCTTCGTTCACATATTGTATGACGTAATTTGAGTTGTTGTTAACCTTGTCCCACATCAGAGTTATACTGCTCTCATTTTGTGCCAATACCTTCACATTATTAACATTTTCAGGAGCTGAAAAGACAGAGTTGACGGTGTCATTAGAGAAAGCTTTGAGTGTTTACCACAACATTTTTTTTGTCTGTGTGGAATCTTTTTAGAAAATTAATAGTTTCATTCAATTCTATTATGTAGAGCTATGTAAGGGCAAAACATCTTACCAGTGGCCGCACTGTAGTTTACTCCACTGCTTCTGATATTTTCAAACAGAGCGAAGAGAGTGAAGACGTATTTGGTCCCACTTCTGAGTTCAGAGATCGTGCCTGTCACCTGCTCCGGTCCTGCTGATGCAGTGATGTTTTCCTCTCTTTCACCGAGCATAAGTGTATAATCGAAGGTGCCATTAACTATATTCCACTGCAGAGTTATACTAGTCGTATTCTGTCCAACTGATTGCAACCCCATTGCATTCGGAGGAGCTAGGGTGTAAAAAGACAAAAGAAACTGTAACAACATTTTATTTTAGGAGAAATTGTGAACAACAATTATCTGTTACTGAGAAACTTTAAATTACATATTTTGACAGAGCGCTCTCCTCGTTCATTAGAGAAAGAGTTGAGTGTGCTACCTTTACCATGATAATGTTTTTTTTGTCTGTGATCATTTGAGCAAATTACTAGCTTCATTCAATTATATTTTGTGATCAGCAACAGTCAAAAAATGTTAAGTGAGCATCACCCATCTATTAATATGAAAATTTAAAATTATATTGTTATAAAGTTTCCTCTTGGCTCTTTTTGTAGCATTGTCAGAGGAAAAAACATCTTACCAGTGGCTGCACTGTAGTTTACTCCACTGCTTCTGATATTTTCAAACACAGTGAAGAGGGTGAAGTCGTATTTAGTCGCACTTGTGAGTTTGGAGATTGCGTGTGTCACTTGTTCCTCTAACTCTGATGCATTGACATTTATCCCCCTTTCATTGAACACAAGTGTATACTCCAGGATGTTATCCACTCTCTTCCACTGCAGAGTTATACTGGTCTCATTTTGTGTCAACACCTTCAAATCCTTAACATTTTCAGGAGCTGAAAAGACAAAGAGTTGACCGTGTCATGAGATGAAGAGTTGAGTGCAATATTTTCACCACAATAATTATTTTTTGTGTTTGTATATTGTTTTTAGCAAATTAATAGTTTAATTCAATTCTATATCAGCAACATTAAAACAATGTTAAGTGAGCGTCACCCGTCTATTAAAATTAAACTTTAAATTAAACTTTAAATTAAATAGTTTTAGAGCTAACTCCTGGCTCTTGTTGTAGAGCTATATCGGGGGAATAACATCTTACCAGTGGCAGCACTGGAGTTTACTCCACTGCTTCTGATATTTTCAAACACAGCGAAGAGGGTGAAGTCGTATTTAGTCGCACTTGTGAGTTTGGAGATTGCGTGTGTCACTTGTTCCTCTAACGCTGATGCATTGACATTTATCTACGTTTTATTGAACGCAAGTATATACTCCAGGATCAGGATGTGTTCCACTCGTTTCCACTGCAGAGTAATACTGGTCTCATTTTGTCGAACAGATTTGAACCCTTCTGCGTTAGGAGGCACTAGAATATAATGCTTGTAAAAATACAATGTAGGTATATTCATGTCTCTAAGCTAGCCATAAAAAGTTTAGTTTTGCTCTGTGTTCAAAAAGAATAGTGTGTGAAAACTATCATTACAAGTGCCAAAATACAGCACTTTGTCTTTACATTGCATATCAGAAGCAAAAAGCCTGATTCCAAGCATCAACTCAAGAATTACCTACCAGTGACAGCTCCAAATGTGTACCCAGTGCTGGCGACTCCCTCATTCTGAGTGCGGAGGGTGAAATTATATTTTCTCACAGCAGTAAGTGAAGAGACCACATGCGCAACTGATGCCTAGATGAGATACGCACGCTATACTACACTTCATAGATCATAGATGACTGGCCTTCACAAAAGTCTGCACTATTAAGAAATACAGACATGTCACTAAAGATAAAAATACAGCACTTAATACTGACCTGGTTTTGTTGTAAGAATAGTTGTGAATGTAGTTGTTGATTGTGGTGCCGTCGTTGTTGTTTCTTTTGAACCTGCTACTGTTGTGCTGGAATCAGTGATCCCCTAAAAGCAGAATAGGAATAATTGGGGCGCAGAGAAGAGTTTAAATCTGACTATAGTATCTACACAGTTGAGAGACCACAAATGTAACTTCTGCTATTATCTTGTCATCTATATTCTATTGTATCCAACACACTGTAATGGACAGTGTGCTAGAGAGGTAAACAAGAATAATAACGCTACTGTTTATTTGCTTTTCTGCTGTTTTTCTTTTTTTTCCTCACAGTTCCAAAATAATCAATCAGGTGGAAATAGATATGATATTGTTGTGTTGCTATATTATAACATTCAGAATCCATATTTTCTAATCAATACAGACTATTTTGATTTTGATTTATTAGGATCCCCATTAGCAACACACCGGAGTGAGAGCTAGTCTTCCTGGGGTCCGAAACATACAATATAGACAACAGACAATCACTTATTTGACATTATGTCAAACAGAAATAGACCAAAAATAACAACAATATTACACAACACTATGATTTAGAAACATCATAATTACAATAGAACAAAAGAAAATAAAAGATAAGAAAGCTACAAAAAGAAATGAAAACATTAAAAATGTATACATTACATATACTATAATTACAAAACTAGCATCCAGCTATATCACTAGTCTAAAATTAACAGTAAACAGGATAATAAATGTTGGAGTTACATCTCACTTTATGTTTTACTTTTAATTATTTCCTCATTCAGGCTTTTGTTTCTCTGAGGAAGTGAGTGAGAAAAAATTACCGCGGTTGAAAAAGAATAAATTCCTGTTTCACCATCTGAAAATTTCCATAATTCCAAAGATGTGCAATTTTTTTTTCTGCATGCAATTATACTTCAGACTTTTAAATGTTACAGTCTAAACTCTGTAATGACGCATTGCATGCATTGAAGCTTCACTGTGGTTACGATTCTACAGGTTTCCTTTTGTTGAGGGTAACCTACTTTTGAACGGTACACCATCTGATCACTATCAAAGAGAAACAAAAAACAGTACTTACCCAAAGCAGACTCAGGAAGAAGTACAGCAGCAAGCAATGATGTGAGGTGGTTTTGAAAGATAAAGGCTTCATCTTTGTTAGGGTTTATTAAGCTACACACACACACACACACACATACCACCTTGGTTAAATCCTTTTGTGTACCAAGATAAACTTCAAGTTTCTATTTCCAGTACTGCCTAAGGTAAGCATAGAATTCCACCGTGCCTGGGCTGCCACTGTCCAATATTAACTTAATTCCAGTGGTGTTGACTTTTAATTCTTAAGCAAGTCCTCCTTAAGTAACCTCTGGTCCCGTCTCATACTTGCAAGTGACTACATAAAAAGCTGCTTCTCCTTTTTGGCTTTGAACAACCAGAGGGACCTTTGCCCCGCCTGTCACTTCCTTATTAACGGTCAAAGTGCGTTGTTTTCACATATTTATTAGTAGTTATTGCTTTTGGCTGCTGTAGGTTTATGATGATCACTTTAATGTTTGAGACTGCCTGTGTTCATTTATAAGTGTATGAGAATGTGTGTGTCTTTGTGTGTGTGAGAGAGAGACAGAGAAAGAGAGAGAGTGTGTGTCTGTCTGTGTGTGTGTTTGGACTATACTTTAACAAAAATCACTGTGATCTCTTCAGTTGCTGGTTTCACAGTACAGTAGATTTGCATGTGTTTGTTTTTTTGCAGTGAGGCTGTGATATTTATAGCTTATTTGCGGTTGACATATAAAAGGAACTGCTTACTTCACCAACAGATTTTAACAGAACATGAAGTCATGACAGTGTTTATGGTTCCATATAATCACACTCAATAAAAGCATCATAAGTCAAAGAAAAAGTTATCCATTGGGGAAACAGGAGGAGGAAGTCAACCTTGATAAATCCTCAGTTTTCCCCTCATCCGTGACATGTATTATATGATCTCACTAAACTGAACTATAATGAGCTTCTTCATTTTATCCTGAGCACAACTAGTGCTCATAAAAAGTCAAATTGTTCTTCAATATTCATGCAAACTTCCTGTATTTTATCTGGCTCATATCTGCATGATAATTTGCTTTTTTTGGCATTTAAAAGCCTGCACTCTAAAGTTGTTGACTAGTTAAACTAATTTGTTTGTTAATTTACAGCTTATGTTTTCTGAGTCTTATCAATCCACACAAAGTTCAAAATTCATCAGGTTTCCACTTGGATAAACAATTGTGAACGTCAAGAAATTGTCAGCAATAAAACTGAGCTCATGGTCGTGGCCCCCAAGTCACTGCTCAGGAAGGTTGGGGATCTTCTTCTGGAAGTGGATGGCTGCTCTATCACCCCATCCTCCGTAGTCCGCAACCTGGGTGTCCTCCTTGACCCCACCCTGTCATTTCAGTCCCATATCAAAAATGTCACTAAATCTGCTTTCTACCACCTGAGAAACATTGCAAGACTCCGACCCTCACTCTCAGACTCAGTCACTGAAACCCTCATCCACTGCTTCATCTCCACCCGTCTGGACTACTGTAATGCCATCCTCACAGGTCTCCCCTCCAAAACCCTGGACCGACTGCAATATGTCCAGAATTCAGCTGCCAGGGTTTTAACTGGCACTAAGCCCTGGCAGCACATCACCCCCACCCTGATGCAGCTCCACTGGTTACCAGTTAAGTCCCGGATCAAGTTCAAAATCCTCCTACTCACCTACAAGTCCCTGCATGCTCTGGCCCCCCGTTACCTCTCTGACCTCCTCCATCCTTACACCCCCCTGCGGTCCCTCAGGTCCTCTGCTAAGGACCAGCTGGCAACTCCCCGCACCACTCAATACCTTTGGGGACAGGGCCTTTTGTGTGTCTGCCCCCACTCTGTGGAATCTGCTCCCCCTCCATATCCGCTGTGCCACTTCAGTGGAGTCCTTCAAGAAGCTCCTGAAGGCACACCTCTTCTCAGAGGCCTATGACCTCTAACCTGCCCCCACCCCCCTGTGTACACAATCACTGTACTTCCCCCCCTTTTTTGTGAAGCGACCTTGGGTACCTTGAAAGGCGCTATATAAATTCAAATTATTATTATTATCATTATTATTATTATTACCTGTAGCTCCAATCAGACTTTGCTGTTGTCACAAATAAGCAGAGTATAGAGAAACTACTTTGTATGTATTCAAATGTAATGCTTGAGTTTTCCTCTGCACACAGTAAGAAAAAAAATACATAACAAATACAGTATGTGCAAATGCAGAAAAAATATACAATTATATCACTATCCTATACATTTTAGGCGGTTTTGTAGGTTGTCGCACCCAGGTATGATAAGTCATACTGTGTAGAATCTGTTTACTCGTTTACTACTAATTTACTTCATGACAAGTTTTCTGCTCTTGGATTAAATTTGAGATTTTTTTTTCACTCCTGTTCCCTCTACAGATTTCAGCAAGTACATATTGTAACTGTGCTGCTTGTGTCATTTTATCCACCCACTAGGACATAGATTAGCATTCACTGCAGGACTTTAAACCTTTACTTTAAAACCCTGCCTGCTGCTCATATACATGCACTGGCTTTTGATGTGATGAGGTAGCCCCCATGCATTTGAATGTGTCGACCACTAATGGTCCGCATTGCTTATCATTACATGTTCAACTCTCATATCTTCATATGTGTTTTGACTGATCACTATGCAACCCTTCATAAGTTGGTCAGATACATTTTTTATGCAATATATGGCCAGTTATTTAAAAGAAAATGTGATACAATTAGCTGATATGATATAACATTACGCCGTTTACAGTACACATTCAGTTTAGAAATATGTCATGCTTCTCCAACACAAGAGGTAGCAGTAGAGATGCACAGTGAATGTAACCATACATAAACCATAGATAGTATATAGATATAAATACACAGACACTGATGCTGTATCTGTCCTGGAAAGCATTCCAATCTAATATGTTAGAGAAGACCTGGTTATCGAACTGCAGCATTAGTTTGCTGATGATTCACAGAGGTGGTATTAATGTAAAGTTTTGTTGGGTTCCAGCACATCAGGGAGTCAAAGGAATGAGGCAGCAGACAAACTGGCAAAACAGCATTACAAAAGGACATACCATTATCAATTCCACTAGGAAGGAGAAGGAAATACCTAGGGGGCAAAACCCCTTTTTTTTTAAAAACAGACGTGGAGCGTTGTAAAAGGTTGTTCACCAGAAATGATATCCAGGACATTCCAGGATCCCAACCTGGGTGGACAACCTGGTCAACTATAGCTGCTGGAAAGCTACAGCACGCCGATAGAGCAAATCAGAACCACTGTTTAAGTGAATGGGGGTGGGCTAATAGGGATTTTTTTAAACTTATAGATATCATTATGAAACTTTGTAAGTTGATTACTGACATTAAAACAACAACTTTTTGTATTACAGTGTGGTAACCATAGGTAAGCTATTACCTTATATGCCTGACAACGCCACCTCCAATTTGATGGGCAGGAGGAACCCGTTTACAATAGCTATGAGTGTGTCGTTTTTACCGATGTATCTTCCCCTAACATGAACAATGAATGGGAGGCATGAATTGGTGCAAAAATATATCTTATTTATTGAAGACTATAGATTAAAACCCTCTTAAGAGAGGGATGCAATAGTAGACGTCTCAGATGACAGCTTACTCTCCTTTTGGTATAAAAAGGTCTGGTCCGCGCGTGCACGCTGAATAGCCACTGTGGAGGACAAAAGAAACGAAAGCAACAAAAGCCAACACCAAACAAAAAGGGAAAACACATGCACTATCTACAAAATATGTAACATAAGAAGTAAATAATAAGAAATGTGCATTTAGCAATACATAAAGTGTCAAACCGTGCAGTCCCACCACAGAAAGCTTAGACATGTGTCGCCACGGGCCCAGCCTTGTACAGAGATCCCTGAAATGTAGAAGGAGAGTAATCTGAGTCACAAAATTCTAGCCATAAGAGCTACTAACGGGTTCTACCAAAATAAAACAAACAAACATAAAGAAAATATAAAAAACTGTAGAAAACAGTGGCTGGCCTGGTCCCTTTTAAAAGAACAAAACAAAGTACAATTAGTTGCCAGCCCGATGGTATAATCAGCAAATATTGTCACCATGTAGCTTAGCCTACTTTGTAGGAGTAGCCACAACATACACACTAGTCCTGCCTGTGGCCCAGCAATTCAGGAAGGAGGGGTGAGGGACTTCCACTCTATGATATAAAAATAATATTATAGAAACCATGGCTAAAAGTAAATAAAATACAATAAAAACATGTGTGCTTAGTTTACCCGTAATGGGGCTTCTTACTGGCCACAGCAACCCTTTGTCACGTTCAGTGACCTGAAACAATACAATAAAGACGGGTGATATAAAACGGACATGAACTAAAAACAATGCAGTAGCGCAACAGGTTATAGAACAGGTGGTTAAAACACTCGGAATTACCTGCCGGAACTGGCCCCAGTTCTCTCCGTTAAGAGAGGAAACGTGTGTCCTTATCGCTAGGCAGCAACGGCCGGTGAGAGCCGAGGTGCACACAGCAAAGTAGCGAGAGGGAGTGTGTTGACACCGGCAAACTTTTATTGCTTCCTGCCTAATTGGCAGGCCGGTCATGTGACAGTCACGTGACTTACTTCATGATTCCCACAACAGTATTTTCCAAAAAGTTTGAATAAATATGAAAAATCATCAATATCTTACTAATGATGCGTAAATTTGCATATCTGCAAATCCCTCAAATCTAGATGTTGGACAAAAGCCAATTTGTTTTTAAATTTTGAAAACAAAACAAGTGTCCAACTGCCTGAAGCTTTTCCTAATCACAGTTCAAATTTGATCAATAACCCATAGAAAATGAATTTTTACACTGTTTTTTCCAAGGGAATGTCTAGCCGTTTCCTAAAATACTAGCTGGAGACTCCAAAAGGACACTTTTGGTCCATGGCACATGAAATGTAACTGTGTAAAAAAATTATTTTCTATGGGTTATTGATCAAATTTGAACTGTGATTAGGAAAAGCTTCAGGCAGTTGGACACTTGTTTTGTTTTCAAAATTTAAAAACAAATTGACTTTGTTTTCTTCCAACATCTAGATTTTGGGGCTTTGCAGATATGCAAATGTAGGCATCATTAGTGAGATATTGATGATTTTTCATATTTATTTAAACATTTTGGAAAATACTGTAATACAAAAAGTTTTTGTTTTAATGTCAGTAATCAACTGGCAAAGTTTCATAATGATATCTATGAGTTAAAAAAATTCCCCATTCACCCCCATTCACTTAAAGACCTACTTCACCGGTTGGAATATGAAGGTGTATTGAACTCGGAGATCCTATGTAGTGTAAATGTGCAAAAAAAATTAAATCGGATCATCCTAGCCTGAGAAAAGGCAGAAAGAGTGTTTCATGGTCTCACTGTCTAACCCTACATTTTCCTTCTTGTGACATCACAGTAAGGGTCAGGATTAACAGGACAGCTGGGCCAAGGGAAGACTGAGGGAAGACTGAGGAAAGAAAAACCTCATTCATTATATTATAATAGTGATTTTATAATGGTAGAACGCTGGTTCCGTATGGGTGAAGTATTCCTTTAAACAGTGGTTCTGATTTGCTATGTCGGCCCACTGTAGCTTTCCAGCAGCTTGATGACAAGGTTGTCCACCCAGGTTGTGATCGTGGAAGGTCCTAGATGTCATTTTTGGTGAACAACCTTTTACAACGCTCCATGTCCATAAAATCACTTTGCCCCCTGGGTAAAAAGCAATAATTAAGAAAAAAGGATTGAAGATATGACAGAAAAGATGAGAGGATGATCAGAGGGGGACACTGACAAATCTGAGAACAGTGACATAAAAGAAAATGTTTAGCACATGTACATCATACTACTGCAATGTTCCAAGTACGAATTGCCGAAGGAAATATTGCAGGGTAAAGTCAGAGAGACAGAACGGGACTGGAAACTGATGGGTATACTGGGATCAGAAGGAAAGGAAGAGGGTATTAGAACAGCAAGGTGGGCTCTTTTTGAGTTTCTGTGTGATACAAGGTTGGTGGGTAGAATATAACTTTTTGTTTTGTTTTATTTGTTTGATTTTTTTACCCAGCTATACTGTAGGTCAGGGGTCTCCAAACTACGGCCCGCAGGCCGCCCGCTTTTTATTGGCCCGCGGCCGATTTTAAAAATATAATGTAATATGGCCCTTTGAAATTTTTTTTTTTTATTTTTTTTTTGCATTTCTTAGTTAACCCACTAGTGCAGGGGTGTCAAACACTGATTGATTGGCCCGTGGCACATTTTAAAAATATACTGTAATATGGCGCTTTTAATTTTTAAATAATTTAAATGCACTCATTATATTACAGAGAAATATGTCCCATAAAAGAAAATGAGCAACAAGCCCATCCCAGGGGACCCTGCATAATATTTTATTTTAAATTAATATTATTATGGAAAATCTATGTGTCCTTCTCCAATAGCTTCTAATTCATCTGACACAGTGTCTCAATTTTTTTTTCATACAAAATTCTTCAGATTTTGCCTCTTAATTTCCCTCTCAAAATGCACCAGATTCATGCATTTCACTTTAAAAACTTTAAAAAATCTCCCGGGGGGGCATACCCCCGGACCCCCCTAGGAGGGTCGGGACCTCGGCTGGATACTATTTTCACCCTGCTGGACATTGGACGCAAAGGCAGAAAACACTGGGTGTATCATTGGCATATAAACAAGAGGGGAAATGTGCAAGGAAAGTGTTGCCGTGAAGAAGGATTACAATTTACGAAGACACTATGAAACTAAACATCAGAGCAGCTACATGTCCTGATAAATGTGTTATTTTTGCAAAGTGGCCCGGCCCTTCGTAGATTTTTCTGTATGTGGCCCTCAGTGAAAAAAGTTTGGAGACCCCTGTAATTGATATTTTGTTACACACTCTTGTACAGCAGATGGCAGTATGCACCTTTAAGGTTGGTTTGCGATCCGCCAATAAAATAGAGAAGAAGAAGAAGAAGAACGTTTTGGGGTGTGTAAACAACAAGATAAAGCCAGCCGCTAGCTACTACAAGGACTGACACGGTGGAGTAACGTTACTTTCCCAGACCAAGTAAGTGACTAAAAGCAAGGTAACGTTGACCTGTTTCATTACACTTTAGGCTCTGCTGAAACACCAGTGTATTGGTGTTAAGTTTATCAATGTATTTGACACTAACCTAGCTAACCTTAGCTAAACAATCAGCGTGAAACTTTATCTAGAGAGGCCAGCGTTAGCTTGTAAGATGGTGTGTGCAGTGTAGCCAATTCTTGTTGAAAGTGTTCCACAAACGAGCAACACTCGCAGCTTTAATGTCGTCGGTACTTGAACTCAAGCTCAACGTAACTGTTAACAATAGACTCCAACGTTAGCGCAACCTGATTTGACACCTGCCTGGAAACGTTACAGCCCACTTGAACCCATTTCACCTACAGCACAGCAAATTACGACACTCTTGTTAAACACCAGTTGCATAAAAGCAGTCGAGCGGAGAAGCGCATATCTTTAGATAAGCTCACTTGAGAAGGAGTCAGCTAGCTGAGAAAGGAAAAAGGTAAGATGACTTGTGTCGCAGATGCAGGAGAATAGTTTCCTGTAACACACTTCTGTCTGAAGATAAGTAAGGATTTTGGTCTAAACTGTCTGGCGTTGATTCACATTAATAGTAGTTTCCTGTTTTTAGAAATGCAGTCTGTGGTGAAACAAAACCTCCATTCGGAGACCGAGGCAGACGTCAACAAACTCATCAACATCAAGCTCAATGCATCCTACACCTACCTATCTCTGGTATGATAACATGTTAAGTCGACAGCCGTATAGTTCATGTGTGTAGTAGTATTTGTTATTCAATGTATTTCTATCATATTATCACTGTAAATTTGTTTTTGCATTGATACAAAATAATTTTTTTTTTTCTTTTCGTGTCTGCACTTTAATCCCTTTAATAATACGTTTCTGTCATCTTTCTAGGGGATGTATTTTGACAGGGATGATGTTGCCTTGCCAAAATTCTCCAGTTTTTTCTTGGAGCGCTCGGTGAAAGAGAGGGAACAAGCCGAGAAGCTGCTGGAATATCAGAACACAAGAGGAGGCCGAATTGTGCTTCAGACCATTGCTGTAAGTTTTCAAGACGTCATTGTTTGGGATTTTATTTGTTTTGGTATGACGTTTATCCAAATATCAACCCTCTGTTCTAGAAACCAACTAGAGAGGATTGGAGAGGTGGTGTGGATGCTTTGTCCTTTTCCCTGGACTACCAGAAGTCCCTAAACACTTGTGTAATTGATGTTCATCGCCGAGCTGGCGGCAACACCGACCCTCATGTAAGTCTGGCCTTGTTAGATAAATGCAACTGCCATTTGTTCAAGGGCTTATGTTCAGTTGTGAGACAGTGAATACCGTTAAATAAACACATACAGGCACATTATTTTGACAAAACAAAACAAAAACACACATATACAACACATAAAAAAAGCTTTTTGTGTGAGTATTTTATGAGTGGTATGGGTTAAGCTAAATCACAGCCTGGATGATTTGAGGGTTGTTCCAACTAAATATTTACTGTGTCCTACTTTATTAACCATTTCATCAACTTTTTATAGCATGTGTTTTACATTTAACTTGCACTCACTGTTCTGTCTTACTTTTTCTGTAGCTGTGTGACTTCCTCGAGGAGCACTTCCTCATCGACAGCCATGACACCATCAAGAAGCTCGGTGATTATGTCGGCAGTCTGACCCGCATCACTTCGTCCGAGACCCACGGTCCTATGGGAGAATACCTCTTTGATAAACACACTCTGTAAAGGTCACAGCAGCATAGTGACACAAGCTCCATATTTCGAAAGCTATGTCAAGGTAAAGGGGCAACAGTCTCCCACATGCTGCATTGATTTTCCGTTAAGAAAACTACACAATATTTTCATATTTTTTACTACAAACTCCAGAGAAGTTCTAAGCAAAATAACAGAAAATACCTCAATTATTTTGAAAACCACAGTGGGATAATATATTAGTTATAATAATAACGGTGCTAAAAACTACCATTTTCATCTGATGTTAAGATTAGTTCATTGTTAATAGAATTGGTTGTATCATGTGCCACGCATTCCAGTTTGTCAGAGTCGTTTAACCTTCACAAATATTTTGTAAAAATGCATCGTATTTTGAGAAACTAAATCATTTAAAGATTTGGAATACCATTGAAACATTTAATAAAGTCAGATTATGCTAACATATTATTTTTGTGTCTTCTTTTTTTTTCTTCTTCTTCTTTTTTACAACCAGTTTAACATTATGTCCATATATCTGATCTGTTATGCAGTTTAAATGAATGGTACATCTGTCCCTATAGAACAAAGTAAAGATAACAGTGGGACTTTGCTTGCTCACTGTTGGGGTGGGAGCTTAATGTTTAACATACGGCTTCCAGACATCTTTGTGGTTAAAAAATGGCTATGCTGCTTCTTGGTAAATTACATGTTTCAGCAAAGATAAGATTCAAGTGTAGAAGTATGTCAACAGAGTGCATCACATCCAGACGTATGTCCTGTTTTGCTCCGTTAGTGTTTCAGTAACATCTAGTGCTGCAACACACCCAAGATGAATGAAGCAGATATTGTAGTTTTAAAAATAAATAATAATACAAAAAATGGATCAGGTCCTCATTTCTTGATTGATTTGGATCAAATAGTCTGTTTGACCAAAATAAAATATTATGACTGAATAAGTAACACCATTTGGGTATAAATAAAAGGTTCTGCTCTATTGTGTGTACATTTTATTTTAAAGGAGCCCTCAACAGGTACATTTTTTTTTGTTAATTTGCTGACCTCACTGATACAAAAGCCATGTGCTGATAAGACCTTATACCATACACACTAAAAGGGAAATATAATGCAACCCAAGTACAACAGGCATGCAATAAATGCTATACAGCTAACAATATTTTGTGTTTGTGGCTGTTAAAGAGTTTTTCTGAAGTATGTTTCCCTCTGCAGTAAAGTAAGTTATCCGTTAGCGGTACCATGTTGTACTGGAGCCTCTTAGATGTCCAGATGTAGTGTTGCAAACACGTGGCACCATGCTTGGGGATTACACTTCACAGTGCGCTAAATGAGGATGTGTTTTGTAGTGTAAAATGGTAAGCCAACGTGATGGGGAGGATGGAAAACCACTCGCAGTGAAAGTTGTCAGTAGATTGACAATTGAGTGTGAGAGCTACGCTGAGGGGATTAGTGAAGGGTCTGATGCACTCAAACTCCTCAGTCTAATGTATACAAACAACGTCCACTGCAGTGTCTCATCAGTTTAATGAGCAGTCACTCTTCCTACTCAACAAGTAGATGTGTCAAATTGTTCAAATAGTGAAATTATGAAGACGTATTAGTCACATAGTAATATAAGAACTCTTGTTGCTCTCGATGCATCTTCAGTCAGACGCATGAAGCAACAGATGTGTTTTCAGCATTCTAATATCAGTGGGAGGGGTGGGGGGATTAAATCGCAACACTACTCTAGTGATTTGCCAGTGCTTTAGCGTTGATCGAAAGGCTTGTAGGGAGCCTGCCAGTCGGAATCATCTGCTTACAGAAGGAACAATGGGTGTGTGAGGGCTCCAACAGGCCACAGGGGACGCAACAAGAATTACACTTTGAACTAAAAGTTGCTCCAAAAGCTCTTTCTATAAAGAGGAAATTAAGGAACACATCAACAGGTAAGCTGAATATGCATACAATTTCAAAAATGTCTTATGATTAAATGCATGAGCAAGATGCTGCACAACCTATGACAAAAAGCTAGATTTCTCTGTATTTTTAAATGGTAAAATCCAATTTTGTACACTTATTGAACTCGTTAATCTCTTGACTAGCCCTTTTGATGAGATTGAATTGCTTTTAGTTTCCTATGAATCTGCACAAAATCCTCGGCAGTGGCGAAGTGGGTAGGAAGATTGCCTCTGGTGTGCAGGGTCGGAGGTTCGATTCCCCGCCTACCCGCCACATGTCGAAGTGTCCCTGGGCAAGACACTGAACCCCAAATTGCTCCCGATGGTTCAGAGAGCGCCTTGCATGGCAGCTACTGCCATCGGTGTATGAGTGTGTGTATGAATGGGTGAATGTGGTAAGATATGTAAAGCGCTTTGGGGCCGAGAAAATCGGCTAGAAAAGCGCTATATAAGTTAAGTCCATTTACCATTTACCCCCTATTAACCTGCTGATAAGAGCTGCCTAGAATGTAAATATGGCAATAATGTTTTAATTCAATTCAGCATTTTCTCTGTCAAAGCAGCTGCAACTAGACAAATGTGACAATTGCCCTTAAAAGGCAATTTAATTCAAACAAAAAAAATTCAAGTACCATATATTTACTTGAAATTATTGTTTTCTTTTTATTATAACTAATCTTCAAATAAAAAAAATTTAGTTTCCGTCCATCTTGCCGGCCATTGTCCAATGGACTTTCTTTTGAATAAACATTTCCTTAATAAACATTTACAGACAAATAAACATTCATATTTTCATTCCAGAAAAATCTCCAAGGACAGAGAAATGGAGGAGGAGACCCACCCCTATTAATAAAGCTTTGAGAATCTGGGATTTTGGATTAATATTGCAGTGCCAGGGTTAAATCCAGTTACGTACATAGACTGATGAGGGAAAAATGGGGGTGGGACATACAGGGGGGATTGAAAGCATTGGTTATGGGGCGGGGGGACATGACAGAGAGAATGACAGTAACTGAGGGATTAAGGTCAGCCATGTTGATCATCGGGCTTAGAGATGTCCTATGCATCTGAACTGTACTGCAACGCATGGACATAGGGGATTACACATCGACACATACGAAGTTGTGTTAACTCGCACTGTGAGGGCCAGCATGACAGAAATCCAACCAACACCACATGCATAAATGCACTGACTGCACGACTGTTTTGACAGCAGACATGCGGTTGGCCAGTGCCGGGGTCCGTGCCCGGAGGGCTGCTGAACCTTCTGAACCAGAATCAGAGGAAGCAACAGAGCCAGTTCACCATGAACACTCCCATTCAGAACATCATGAGAACTCCCATACAGAACATCACCCCGGCCATGAGTACAAAGACATGAAGGAAAAGTTCATGAACGAACTTGGTCATCTGCCAAGTAAGCCACATTTACAACATGGTCACATGTTGAAATAAATTGTATAACATGGTTCTTTACTGAAAGAGAAAATCCACCAATATACAGAATTAACATTATGATATATATATATATTGCATTATGATATAGATTATGACATTTAACATATTTGTATTTACCAGTTCAGTCAAACTTTAATGAATTCAAAGTCTAAAAGGGTTCAAGGTATTGTGTATCTAAGGGGGGAATTATTTCAATAAGTTAACTACACTGAATGTTTTTGAAACATTCAACATAGTACAAAGAATGAGTTACAGGAGTCGAACCAGTTTTCTGGGTCATTATTCTAACCATAAAAACAAAAAGGAGCATGACAATTGTTTTCCGCTCAGTTGACTACTGCTAAGTAGCTTCAAGTAAGCCATTTAATAATGAAGTGCAATGCTGAGGACTGTGGTTGTACAGGGCCACTCCCAGCTGGGAGTGTGTTATTATGAGATTGTGGTGAAGGGTGTTGCTGACAACACACATTGCAGCAAAGTGTCCTTAGATTAACATGTGTTTAAGAAAATGTAGGGTCAAGAACCCTCAAGTCCATTGTTCCACAGAAAGACTACATCATATTTTAATAGTGTCATATTTTCTGTTAACAACATTACACAGTACACCTTTGGTTCGGTTTCTGAGCTTTGAAAAATAAGTTTATGTTCGATAATATTGTTGAAACTAATTTAGATTTTTGTAGTGAACTGACTTATGAAAGTGTTTTTTCCTTTGATGTAAACTCAAAATGTTAAACATGCGTTTACTTAAAGATTTAAATAAATGTTAGTTTTGTTAAAAGTTTTCCCACAACATGATACTATTGTGAGTGTAAAGGATATTAACAGAGGATCAGACTTCCACAACTTTCTGCAACAATAAGCGTTCTGCATACAGCGAATAAAACAGATGAGTGAATTTACTTATTTTCTTTTGGTAGTTCCCATGTGGGCGATAGGAGCCATTGTTGTGGTGGTCCTGGCTTTGGTGGCCTGCTGCATCTTCTGTGTTTTCAAAAAATGCTTTGGGAAAAAGAAAAAGCCCAAGAAAGTGAGGGAGAGGAAGACGGGTCGCCGCAAGAAGGAAAAGGAAGGTGAAGGAGAGGCCGGAGAGAAGGTATGCCCTTTCCAGTAATGTATTCTGATATAGTATAATCTTACCTGATCCAGAGCTCCCCCATTAATGTCCCATGCACTGATGTCCTCATCTTGTAGGAGGGGGAGGTGAAGAAAGAAGGGGAGGAAGAGGAGAAAGAACAGGAAAAGCTTGGCAAGCTGGAGTTCTCGTTGGACTACAACTTCACCGACTCCCAGGTGGGTCCTGAGCAAAAGGGAATTCATTATTAGTTTCATCAAAGACATTAGAATGGAATCAACTTTAACGTTAGCCTTGCCCTGGTCATTCTGACTGACACTTGTTCTCTTTCCTCTGAAGCTTATAGTGGGTATCCTCCAGGCTCAGGACCTGGCTGCTATGGACATGGGGGGGACATCAGACCCCTATGTTAAAGTCTTTCTGATGCCAGACAAAAAGAAGAAGCATGAGACCAAAGTTCAACGCAAGAATTTGTGCCCCGTTTTCAACGAGACTTTCATCTTCAAGGTACGAAGACCCCCCGCCCCCTACCCCAAAGAAACGTATAGCAGCAGTATCATTTTTTATTATCTCCTGTCTCCACTGTCTATCTTTAGATATTGTACATCCCAATCATGTAATAACCTCTCCTTCTAGATCCCGTACGCAGAGTTGGGCGGAAAGACTTTGGTGCTCCAAGTTTTTGACTTCGACCGTTTCTCCAAGCATGACGAGATTGGTGAGATAAAGATTCCCATGAACAGTATTGACTTGGGCCAGCGGATGCAAACATGGAGAGACTTGGAGAGTGGTGAGAAGGAGGAGGTATGATATAAACTGTGTTTTAACCAGTAAGACTAAAATTGGATGATAAATATGTGCACTTCAAAATGTATATATCTCTTTTTACATAGATTTATTCTAGATATAAATAATAAATGTATAGCTTCTCACAAATAAGAGGTCATGATAATCAGAAGTTTTATGAAAGTTGTCTTAATATTTTCCTTTCAGGATGAAAAACTGGGCGATATTTGCATTTCGTTACGCTATGTTCCCACTGCTGGAAAACTGACGGTGAATATTATGGAGGCAAAGAATCTGAAGAAAATGGATGTTGGTGGCTTATCAGGTAAATAATCCACTTGTTATTAATCTGCCAGATATCTTCTTAAGGCGAGACACTGTAGGTGAATAGGGTAACATTTTTAACTTATAGATTTCATCATGAAACATTGCCAGTTGATTGCTTACATCACAACAACAATGTTTTATATTGTTATTAAGTTTTTCAGAAAATGTTTGAATAAATGTGCAAATTTGGCAATATCTAATATTATTATGCGTACATTTGCATTTCTTTAAAATCCCCAAAATCTAGATGTTAGATAAAGCCAGAGTTAAAATCTTTATTTAATTTTTACAACATATTAGAGTCCAACATTTTTACAGAATAGATTTTGGATACAGCCTTTTTTCATTTTTATAAATCCAAAAATATTATGTTCTAGTCTTAAAAATGCATTTACAGCATGTTTTTAAGAACTTGAATTAACATGTGAACAACTCCTACTTTTATATCTTCAGAATAGTGCTAAGAATGATAATGGAAAAAGTAGTTGAAGTGCTTTAGAAGTTAAGATTTTTGATTTTTGATTCAGACTATTGTATAAAAAAATATCATTTTGAGATAATGGTCGTTAAAGATGGTTGTATAGACGCAAACAAACAAGGTTAAGTAAAATAAACACCTTCATTTACTATGTTGTAAACATTGACAAGCTGTGTCTCCCCTTAAATACCTTGTACACTGGCTACTTCAACAGACATGAGTCTCATGAGGAAGTAAAAAAGCCCCACAAAATACACCTATATCACCATCTTTTACTCTTCAATCAGATCCGTTTGTGAAGATTGTTCTGCAGCAAAACGGGAAACGGATCAAGAAGAAAAAGACGACAGTCAAGAAAAACACACTAAATCCTTACTTTAATGAGAGTTTCAGCTTTGAGATCCCCTTTGAGCAGATACAGGTAGGCTGTGCCTTTGTACCTCTTAAATGTATCGGACACTACGTGTTAATGTTGGAAATTATCTTTATAAAAGTTTTTTTTCTATTCCAGAAAGTGCAGGTCGTCATCACAGTGTTTGACTATGATAAACTTGGGAGCAATGACCCCATTGGAAAGAGCTTCATGGGTTATGGGGCTACAGGAGTTGGCCTGCGCCACTGGTCAGATATGCTAGCCAATCCCAGACGTCCAGTAGCCCAGTGGCACACACTCCTGCCAGAAGAAGAAGTTGATGCCGCGCTCAAATTAAAACCTCGTTAGAGCCACATCTTGTTGTAAATTATTGTTAATCGCGATGTTTTCTCGATTTGCATGTTCTGTGTTCCATTATGTTTATTTAAAAACACTTTCATTTGTGTGTGTGTGTGTGTGTGTGTGTGTGTGTGTGTGTGCATGTGTGCGTGCGTGTGTGTGTGTGTGTGTGTGTGTGTGTGAATGTGTGTGTGTGTTTGTTTGTGGGATGGACAGACAATTTTTGATATTTGGTTCTCCTCTCCTATTCACCTTATACTGTTAACCAATATTACTGTACTTGTATACCTGGTGAACACTAATGTATATGTGCATCTTTTGTGTATAGTCATGCATGGGTAAAATGGTCAAATGTGAATTTCAGTATTATTACTAATGTTCTAAAATTGTAGTGGTATCTAGAGACACATAGAGCTTCTACAGTAGCCTATCCCATTACTCAAAACGCCTGTTGTAATGTTCTGGATTGTTTCAAATGCAAATAAACCAACAATGGACAGTTTAACAGTACTGCTTTTCTTATTCTCCAACCTTCAAACTGTGAGAAGCAAATAATAAAGCACCATTGTAATCTTTAAAATATAAAAAGAGAGGAGTAGCCTATTACTATCCATCAACTCCACTCATATCACCGGTAGATGGCGACAGTTCTTTCCATTTAGAGTCTGTTGCATGGCAACCGAACTCAAACTTTCTGTCCAGACCATAGACTTATTATAAAAGGTCCAGACAAGTTAGCTTAGCTGTAAACTTCGCACTACAGACGGTGAGTTTTTACTAACACAAAACAATTGTTTAGTATAGTAAGTGGTTGCAGTTTCTGCTTATGACAATATAGTTAGAGACGGTTTTGTGTCAATGGATAACAGCTTCATGAATAAGCTAATACTACATAATGATAGGACTTGGACCATGTAGGTTACCGGTAACGTTGGTGCTAAGCTAAGCTATCTCACGTGTACTGACAGTAAATACATTCAAATTGCCACTCATGGGTCAGGTTGTACGGCTCTGTTTGTATTTTTCTTTCGGCCACTTGTAGGCTACGGGATGAGTGCTGGACGGGCCTCTGAGGGCGCGGGCTGCATCACTTGGTGGGGCTTCAGTCCTGCGCGCGACTTGCTGAGTACAGGTGAGAGCGTGTGCACGAGGACAGTGAGGCAGTGGCATGGACGGCATGGACCTATTAGGGCAGTAGTAGTCTCGCAAAGCCAGACCAAACTACAGCAAGTAGTAGGGTCTGGAAGCACTCTGTTTAGAGCCGTCTATTCGGGTGGGGAAACCGGGGAAACTGGGCTAGCCTGTTTGTATTTGTTTAAACCAATCACAATCATCTAGGGCGGGGCTAACCCCGGGAAGCAGCAGCGGTGTCCTGCAAAATAGTGCCGGGGGGGGGACTTATTTTGATGGAACGTCTTTACGTCCAGAGACTGTCAGAGAAATGGCTAAACCCGCAAACGCCACACAAAAACTATTAAAGACAAAAGGAATATACATAGTGTGTTGCTTTCTAACCAGCATGTCAAGACACCATACACTTTAGCCCCCGAGGAGCTCACGGGATAACTTAACCGGAGTTAACTAGCCACCCACGTAGTGTTATCTCTGGTAACATTATCATCGGCGGTTGAGAGGACGGCTACGGCGGTCGAGTAGAATTTTTAGCATTCGAGAACTTATGTCACCACCTCCTATCGCTGTAGTCAGAGCCGTAGTCCGTCTGTTTACAGGCAGAACAGGGTTTTGACGTTGTGAGCGCTACACCAACTGCAGCAAGTAGCCGTAAGAGTTGCTAGGTGATAGTGGAAGCCGTTGGAATCTTTCCCCGTCGCTAAAACACCGCTGCATAGTCCCTAATTCACCAAAGAAAGGGAACGGCGGATCTTAATCTAGCTGGTTCTAAGGTCCGGTGCTCAATTCAAACCCCCACGCTTCATTTTCCAGAGTTTATGAGGGTATTTCTGCCCGGGGGTAGTTGTACAATGAAGTTGGACAGCTAGGCTAAGCTAGGATGCATCCCGGACCGCCGCCGCCAATATTATTATCCCGAAGTATCGCCACACTTTATATCTGTCTACAGTAATGTGACTTCTCACACCCTGTGTGTGTGTGTGTGTGTGAGAGAGAGAGAGAGAGAGAGCGCTGCACATAAGCACACGGGTTGACTGAGCGAATTGTTTCCGAATTTGAGGGGGATCACAATAGGGGAAAGCCAGCAACCGGGGGCTGCGTAGCTTTTCGACGCAAGCGAATAGACGCTGGCGGAAGTGGTCATGCCAGACTAGGGCAGTAGTGGAAAGTAGCTAAGTAGTTAGTTCAGGTATTTAGGTAAAGCTGTGAAGTCTTGTTACTTGACCTTAGTATTTCTATTTAACGCTTAATTTACTCCACTACTAGAGAAATATTGTGTTTTAATCCACTAAATTATGACATCAATAGTTTATTTTCAGATTAATTTACATACAAAACATGAGCTGTTTATGAAAATGTGATGCATTGTTATGCAATGAACAGTTGGCTAAGGATTTTAATCTTGCTTCATCAGTAATACTGTATTACTTTAACACTATAACAGGGGCCATTCTGCCCTTTAAGTACACGTAAAGTAAATTGTCTTTTGTAACATTTTGAAATTGCATTGAATAGAAGTGTTCCTTTTTATTTTGTCCATTCTATTTAAATAGTGCAGGGGATTATGGGCTGGATATCCTGAAAAACGTTATTTTGACTAAACCTTTCTTTTGTCAATGCATTATTTTGGGACCAGTATGGAACATTTCCTATTATACATTTTTATTAAACAGAAACAGCTTTAATAAAACCATGCTTAAATGGAATGGAAATCTTACCACACATTTAATGCCAACTGTTGATACTTGGTTTGTTGGGACATGCTGTACTGTTTGCTTTCTCTCTCTGTGTCTAGGCGCTGTGAGACCTGAAGGGGAGGTCAATGTTTTACTGATTGGAACTGGAGATCCACGCCATATTTTGAAGAGCATAGCTGGTTTGCAGGACAAAGAAAGCCTTCATGTGAGCCTCAGCCTCTTAAACTGTCTTGTTTAACATATGGGATTGGGAACATATTGGTATGCTCTACTGTGAGCTACAAACATCTTCTCTCTGCTCTACTACAGGTGTGGGTGATAGAAAACAGCATGTACGAGGTGGCTAGACAAATGCTGCTCCTCTACCTGGCTCTGCTGCCCCAGGAGAGCATGGGAAATAATGGTGGGTGGGATTTTTGTGACATTCTTAAAATTACAAATGATCTGTAGAAAATATATATAAATGAAGCTGGTTGTGTCTTCAGCTATTAGATTAGCTTTGCCGTGGCTTTTATTTTGCAGAGAAGACAGAGGTTTTCCTGGAGCTGTTTGGGAACAGTGAGATCCGCAGTCAAACAGAGGAGACACTGAGACGTGCAGCCTCACAGCTCTCCCTGTCTGTCACCGAAACACTGGAGACAGCCACACACTCCTGTCTGAACACAACTCTTCTCAAGGTTGTTACATTAAACCTATCCTCTGTGTTTCTTAAAGCTATAGTGCATACCTTTTGTATAGATTGATTGATTTAATTTTATTCCAGACACAGAGAAAAACGGTCCATAATACAATACAAAAACAGTAAAAAGACAAACAACAATAAAAAAGACTAAAAAAGATAGAAATTAATGTCGATTACATGCAAGCCATTGCTAAATGAGTTGACAAATTCCCCACAAAACTCACACACCACTGATTTAAGACCTTTTGGTTGATGTTCTTTGCTTAAATCGGACATTGAGGCCTTCTCAGATAAACCCATGTGAAAATAGACTTGGAATACAGTGCATAATGGGTGAAAGTCGGCTGTCCAAGTGCTCGACAAATTCAAAGATTACTGATTTCTTGCTAAATATCTTTATAGTTCAAAGAGCGAGATGAGCTGGCCAGGATAGTCAAGCTCTGGACCCAGACTCAGTCTTCATCTAAGCGTTCAGCTCCCATCTTAATGTCCAAAGCCTGGGATTATCGGGTCAGGCAGCACCTTGGAACGCGCTACGACTCCAAGAGGGGCTGCTTCGACTGGGACCTCAAAATGAAACTTCACGAGAAAGGGGTATTGGAATATTTTTGTGTGCTTTTTTTTTTGTCTATTCAAACTGGCTTCCAAGAAATTGCCCATAGAAGTTTTGTATTAGGACAAATAAGGATAGACCCCGTCTCTATCTGCAGTGTGGTGTCATCAAGAAAGAACAATATGTGCGATGGAGGGAGCGGGGTTTGGCGTTCGAAATGAGGGAAAGTGTCTACCAAATAGCCAATCCAAGTTTGCTGTCTTCACGGGTGTTCATTCAGGTAGGTGTCTGTTTTTTCTTACACAATGCAGCAATACGAAGACATGAGATTAACTTGGTGCATGTCTACACAGAAAAGGGACAAAATGGCTGTCAGGGGCTACTGGGGGGACATTGTTTCCAGCCCTTACCTGTCATTCGGCATTGAAAGTGATGACAAGAGCCAGCTGAAGACACAGAATGGGCAACACATCAAGGTAAAATATCCACTTCCCTTTGTTGTACACTTGCAGTAAGATTGGCATACACTGAGGAACATGTTATATATGTCCTCCTTTCATTCCCTCACTCCCACAGACAGCCCAGGATATCTCCTTCACAAATGTACAGGCATTGCTCCAGACACTTTCCAGTAGAAGGGGTTGCCCCCCTACATCTCAGTCCAACGGGGAGATAGAGGACCTAGCCACAGAGACTGACCGCAAATCTGTCCCTGTAAATGGTAAACAGCTATTAGCCGGTCGTGTGGCTTCAGCCGATTGTCAGTACAGCGTAGGTCAAAACAGGAGTAGCGGCTCACGCAGTCACAACTGCTGTTTAAGTCACAGGGAAAAGGTTCAGACTGAGGTGCATGAGTCAGATTATGTTGAATACTTTACCTGTTTCAGTGTGTTTTATTGTTTTAACACATTAAGTAAATAGGGAACCAGGTGGTTTTCAGTGTATGTTAAATCTCCTCCCATTCTTCTGATGGAAGTCTCTCTAGCACACAGAAAACAGTGACTGCATATGAATCTTTTAGGTTTTGGAACTGAATTTTCTCAAATCCTCCTCAGACTTGATGCATCTGGACGGGGTCTCTGTGACCTTCCTGCCTATGGACTCACTTTGCAAACTGCCAGAAAAACAGAAATACTCCGACTTCTTCAACGTCATCTACTTCTCTGCCAGGTAAGAACTGGTTTAATACCTCTAATTACTACAAAGATAATTCTACTCAATAAATCGTACATATTTTCTAACATATAAATACAGTTACTCAACCTAAAATAGGATCCCTTTCACCTGACTCCTGATACGTCCATGTTTCATTTCTGTATTTGTGTTCCCTCTCTGTCAATGCTTTGAAGCTGCGTGCACCAGATTGGCCCGACGATGAGACAGATTGCTGCACCAGACGCTGTGCTTGTCGTGGAGTTGGCCAAGTGAGAGTTTTTATAGTAACAGGGCGTGTTGCCATGGTGACAGTACAGTCACCAAGGGTACAGTGACTATGCCATCTAACGCACAAATGCATTTGAGTATTCATATATCAAAAAAAAGAAAAAAAAAATTTTTGTTTTTTGCTACACAGCTAAATCCACTGATGAACAATTAATAATAACTGTAACCAACATTGCATTAAAGTTGCATTTGTGTGTTTTTGTACATCTCAGGTACATTTTGGACCTGAACAAAGAGCAGGAGGCAGGCTTTGCAGGAAATGTGACGAGCATCGCGCTGGAGGCCGGATTTGAGCCGTGGCATGAGGGGAAGAGTGATGGCATCCATGCTGTTTTCATACCACAGAAGAAGTAAAGGTGGTTCATTTCAGCTGAGCTGGTTACTCACGTTGTCCCATTAGCAGTGCGTATAAGCTCTACATTTTTTCCTGGTCTGAATTTCAAAGAACAAAAATCTGATTGAATTTCCAATTTGAATGGAACATTTAAATTTTTTATGTAGGCTACATGTGCATTTTATAATTACTGGTGTGATTGCGAGTGGATGTGTTTCAATAAATGACACACACACAAAAACAATCTAAAGTCCTGAAACTAGTGAGTCGACTTCTTGTTTATTTTTGCCTCATGTATGTGTTCACTTCCAGCGTCCACCAACCTTCCCTTTACCATGGACCTTTTTGCTGCATTGAGACAAAAAAAGAATAATACTTAAAATGTAGAAGTTGATTATGAACAGTGATGAGTCCCCACTCCCCAGAGAAATGACCAGCAAGTGTGACTGACTGATTTTAGAAAGGGAAGTGGTCTCACTTACTTCCCTTTCTGCCCCATCACTATCTCAGATGTGTGCATCCTGTACATCTGGAACATTTGCATGTTTGGCATTCCATCTGTGTGGGTATGTTTGTTGATGCAAAGTAGTTATGCAGAACTGACTCACAATTTCTGAGCATGCTGGATCCTGTTCAGGAGGACATTGATCTGAAAAGAATAATGATTTAAAATACAAAGATTCTGAAATTTTTAAGATACCATTTTTTTGTTTAGTCTTAGCTGATTGGCTCACCTCATACTTCTGCCTCTTAATCTTCTCAGTCAGATCAAACTTCTCGGACTCCAGATGGTAGATCCATTCCCACATCTCCTTGGCTCTCTCTCTAAAACAAATATATACTGTATGTTGCCAGGCCTTGCCAGCTGCTACAACATGGAGCTGGTTCAAAATGCATGACTCTTAAATGGACCTTAAACTGACCTCAGGCCGTCCTCTCTCATGTTCTCAACATCCAGCGGCTTACGTCTCTCTGCCAGGGTCTTCTTCTTGATTTCCCTCGCAGTTTGCCTTTTGCCTCGCCGCTGCTCCACCTGCAGAAATCAAGCGCAGCTTTGCTTTCTAGGAGGATCAGACACACATGAACTCTCACTATCGTGCCGAACGCTTCTTCTATTAGATAATACATTGTATGCACTCCATATAATTGTAGTATACAGTGACACACCTGCAACCTGCCTACTAAATGTATTAGTCTGACCTTGGCCAGGAACCCTCCAAAGTGAGCCCCCATGTTGGAGAGCACTTTCTTCTTCTTGGCCTCATCCGCTGCCCTCTTCTTGGCCTCCTCGTCCTCTTTCCTCTGTCTCTCCTCCTGGGGGAAGTCATCTTCACCTGATTACTGCAGTTCCCTTTACTTGAATTGCTCTATTATCACGATTAAACAACATCATATGAGGTGCAAGGTTAGGGTTACCGCAATCCGTGTCTGTCTGTACCGCTCTTTTTCAGCCCGCACACGCTGCTGCTCAGCTCTTTCTGCCCGGCGGCTCTCCTGTAACAGAGAGAAACCATGGCAGCTGCACATATAACTCACTATTGCTGTGGTCAGAGTATCCTGACAAATCTCTCCGACAGAGAAATAAACAGTCAAATAAACAGTTAGGAAAGCGGAGTGGGAAAGGCAATACAATCCTGTATTTGAGTCCAATCAGCTCCTCTTCCTCCCTCTTCCTCTGCTCAAAGTGGACATCAATCAGAGTCTGCAGCTCCATAAGATCTTTCTCCATCCTTTTCCTGTGGATATCCTAACAGGGACCAGCAGATACACGGATCGAGATTATTTAATGCTTTTTCTTGTGCTGTAATCGTGTAATTGTTCCATTGGTGGCAATGCTAAAGTAACATACATCAAAGTCAACCCTGTCCCCATCAGGGATTTTAGGGGCAGCAAGTTGTGTGACCAGTGACCTGTAAAATAACATGAAGGCGTATCAACATATATATATATTACTTATTTGTGATGCATTTAGTGTCAAACTTTTGAGAATATGTTATGTATATATAATATTCCCATGTAATCTTACTTGTATTTTGGGCGTTCTTCTTCAACATGACAGCCAGAGCAGCAAGGGGAAAGTATTAAGTATCAGTTCCTTTTTCATATATTGATTTACTGTAAACCACAGTTTTGTTTGAACACAGATACAATCAGATGGAGCTCAAATAGTCAAAGGGACATTGAGCAAATTTGAATACATCAGAATGGCCATAATGTATAACTATGATATGTGTACTGCAATTTAAATAACCCCCTGTGCCCAAGGGGGTTAATTAAGGTTCATAGTGTTCCATTAATTTTTCATTCAATTTCAGTTACTGTGTTCTACTAAACCACTGTATGAAACATTCACAATGGCTTTCATAATCTGCTGTTATAATCTGCATTTGAATGTGTCATGTCTAAAGAAAGGTCAATACAATCTGTCAACACAGTTCAGTGTCAGTCTTACCTCCCTCTCCCTGCTCCTCATCCTCTTCTGGATAAAGAAAAAATTACAGTGAATGATTGGAGATTAAAAAGATCAAACTTCTTATTGAATGAATGACTAGACGTCCTTACCCTCCTTATGGCCTCTATAAAAAAAGAATAAAAGAATACATCAGACAGGCCATAAAACAAAACCTTCTGTATATAAATCTGGTTTATAAATATAAATATATATATACATAATAAAGTGTAAGTGCTGTACATAATAAAGTGGCCGGTGAATATATCTTCACCGGCCACTTTATTATGTACAGCAGTTCATTTTCTTGTTAACACATATAACTAATCAGCCAATCACATGTCAGCAACTCTATGCATTTAGGCATGTAGACCTGGACGGGACAACTTATTAGGGGGCCAAGCCCGAGAAGGGCTGGGACCGCGGAATGCAGAGCACCGCGGTTCCCAAGCCCTGCGGGGCAGGGAACCCTATTGTTTTTGTTGGGCCTTTTATTCTTCCTATTATTATTCCATGCGTAAAAGTGGTGCTGCAGCCCAAACCATAAAGGGTTGGGACATGCCACTTGCATGGCTTATCCAGGTCCATGGTACGTACGCAGACAAAAAAATTCAGACCTCCCGGCCACTAGGTGGCGCTACAGCATAGGAAAAACATGTTTTGGGCTATAACTTCCGCACCGAAAGTCCGACAGTCAAAAACTTTGGTTGCGTTCCGAATCGCATACTTTCTACTATATAGTATGTAGAAAAAAGATTTAGGATGTCCCGATTCTTGTGGCCAGATTTAGGATGGTTAGAATACCCGGATGGTCTACTTCATGCGGCCAAGATTGTTAGTGTTGAAAAGTGCATCCTATTTGGGCGATTCTGACCCACAATCCAGTGCGCACGTGAAGTGACGTAACATCGACGAAGCCTATAGGTCCATGTTATGAAAACAAACGGGGATGCGACGGATATAAAAGCAAGAGGCAAGATCAAGGCGCAATGTTATGATGAAATAAGAGAGAAAAGTATGTCCCAATAGTATGTCTACTGCATCCTAACTAGATTCTTTTTATCGTCGGATGTAGTATGTAGAATAGAAAAAAGAAAGAGTATGCGATTCGGAACGCAACCTTTATATCCACAGATGCCCACAAGTCAGCTGCATCTTTTGAGATAGGCCACGCCCATTTGCGTATATATACATTTTTCGCTACATCGCGAAAACTGTGTCAGTCACCAAAACATACTCCTCCTACAGTTTTCGCCCGATTTGGACGAAACCAAAACCATTATGCTCTACCGACTCCCACGAGCAAAAGTTGGTCAAATATTTTTTCTACGACCATTGGAAGACCAAACGGTAGCGCTTTAAAGATTTGCGAAAATCCGTAAAAAAAAAAAAAAAGAGGGATTTTCTTGAAACTCAAGGGAGACTATCATGGGGCATACTTGAGTCTATCGAAAAAATATGGGCAAGAAATTCCTTTGTGGGCCGGACTTATTAAAAAAAAAACTTTTTCAATTTTTTTGCCTGTTTTCGCCATTTCCTAAGTCTTTCGGCAGGAAAATTCAAAAAAGTGTCTTTACAATGGAGAGGTTGAGAATTTGATTTTGCTATAACTCCCCAACCGAACATCGCACATTGAAACACTTGACATCCACTTGTTTGGTACATTGAGCTGCATCTTTCTATCTAACGTAGTTTTGCGAATGTCCTCCATAGGGGGCGCCAAAACCACAAAAAGCAAAGAAAACGCGTTTGGGGCTATAACTTCCACACCGAACATCCCACAGTCAAACACTTTATATCCACAGATGCCCACAAGTCAGCTGCATCTTTTGAGATAGGCCACGCCCATTTGCATATGGGATTTTCTTTCGCTACATCGCAAAAACTGTGTCAGTCACCAAAACACACTCCTCCTACAGTTTTTGTCCGATTTGGACGAAACCAAAAGCATTATGCTCTACCGACTCCCACGAGCAAATGCTGTGTAAAGAATTTTTCTACGACCATCGGAAGACCAAACGGTAGCGCTTTAAAGATTTGCCTATTAGCTACCTTTTACCAAACTGCTCCTAAATCCAAAACGATTTATCCTATTAACACCAAACTTCACACATGTGTTTGTCCTATGGTTCTCAGGCTGGTTCTACTTTTTCCTTAAATTGCTCCAAAAGGGGGCGCCAAAATCACACTTGAGCATCTTTCTCTGCCATTATTTTTGCCTTTTGGTCTATAACTCCCAAACCAAACATCCCACATTCAAAAACTTTACATCCCCGGATTCCGTGAGGCGAGGGGCCGGCGCCGCGGACGACGACGCCCGATCCCGAGTCGCGTGGGAGGCTTGGCCCCCGTTCACAACTGCTTGCAGTTCTAGTTGAGGTTGAAACTGAGCAACATAATGGGGAAGAAAGGGGTTTTAAGTGATTGTGAACATGGCAATGTTGAGGGTGCAAGGAGCGCTGGTATGAGTATTTCAGAAACTGCTGATCTACTGGGATGTTCACTCTAAACCATCTCTAGGGCTTACAGAGAATGGTCCGAAAAAGAAAAAATATGCAGTGAGCGGCATTTGTGTGGACGTAATATGCCTTGTTGAAGTCAGAGCAGAGGTCAGTGGAGGATGGACTGGTTCGAGATGATAGAAAGGCAACAGTAACTCAAATAACCACTCGTTACAACCAGGGTATACAGAATACCATCTCTGAACACAAAACACGACCAACCTTGAAGCAGATGGGCTACAGCAACAGAAGACCCCATCGGGTGCAACTCCTGTCAGCTAAAAACAGGAAAATGAGGCTGCAATTCTCACAGCATCACCAATATTGGACAATAGAAAATTGAAAAATCATGCCTGGTCTGATGAGTGCGACATTCAGATGGCAGATTCAGAGTTTGGCGTAAACAACATGAAATAATGGATCCATCCTGCCGTGCACCATCAACCATGCCATGTTCAAAGTCACCTAAACCCCCTTTCTTCTCCATTCTGATGCTCGGTTTGACTTCAGTACATTGTCTTGACCACGTCTAAATGCATTAAATTGGTGCTATGTGATTGGCTGATTAGCTTTTTGTTTTTATAAGCCCCAGAACAGGTGTACCTAATAAAGTGTCCGGTGAGTGTATGTGTATGTATATGTATATATATGTATATATATATATATATATATATATATATATATATATATATATATATATATATATATATATATATATATATATATATATATATATATATATATATATATATATATATATATATATATATATATATATATATATATATGTATATATATATATATATATATGTATGTATATATATGTATATATATATATATATATATATATATATATATATATATATATATATATATATATATATATATATATATATATATATATATATATATATGTACATATATATATATATCACCATTTAATCCTCTATATATAGTATAGTAAATTAATGAGACATAGCAAGTGAAATAGTAGGACTGGACTCACCCATAATCGTCTAAATCAGACATGATGACACTTGAAACCATAGATATAAAAAACAATACTGTTATGAATATGCAACAGCTTGTTTAATGATTTTTTTAAAGGTCTGAAGAATATATCATAAATGGTCACAGAATTGGCTCCTGATAATAATTACTTACGATGCTTACAGAAACATGAATAGTTGGGTAGTAGTACTAGTTATTTACAACTAGCACCTGTTGTGATGTGTTGACTAAAGTCAGACCTCAACTAAAAACCATTAAAGCTAGACTGTGTAACCTTTGAAATAATGAATAACAAAATATTTCACTTAGAAAGATAAAGCTTAATTCCAAAGCAATAAAATACAACCTCTGTTCAATATGAGTTTTTCTAAAGCCTGTTTTGGTCCAGTAAGTTTGACCAGTAGCCTGTAGTGGCTCCCACTGTAGATGTTGTTTTACACATGCAGCAATATCATTTTTACAGACTTTTTCGCCATTCTTTATGTCACTGTAACAAAACAATTTAGCTTGCTAATGTAGAATAGTGATGAAAAAAAACTTAAAGCAACTGACTTAAATATCTTTGGAAATATATTTCCACTTGTGGCCACAATGGTCTCAAGTTGTTCAACAAAAGTTACCTAGTCTCCAAATATAACCTTATTTGACTTTTAACCAATTTAAATAGATGAAAAGCTGAATTAAATGACTTATTTCAATAAAGAAACCTTCTGAATAAATGTTTGCATGCAACTCCTGATGGCTGTCATGAAATCAGTCTCTTGATGTCGAATAATCAAAGACTCAACTAAATGCATGCCTTTATGAGTCGACCATGGATCATAGGTTCAATGCCGGCCAATGCTTTTGTTCAGCAAATAAGATTAAGCAATTTGAAGCAAACAATCTAGGAATAGAAAAGGCCAGAGGAACCACAGGCCAAAGCTTTGTCCTTTTACCCAGGATAAGACTAAGGCATCAGCTGTTCAATCCTTCTTGATTAATTTGATTTACAGGAGAGAATGTGGGATGGAGAGATTAAGTGGGTTGCCTGGCTGCTATTAACATCTGCCAGGTTCTCTATTATCATTGTATTTACTTACACTCTCACTGGACTGATGGGGATAGGCTTTCTTAATGTGTGCGGAGCCCCATAAATACTTTAGCATGCCCAACTATTACATCTGCAGTTTATTTATCTATTTCAGTGTGACTCGTTACTGGAGATGCAATATTGTAATTTTCTAAGACCATCGTCAAAACCATCTAATGAGCTGCAGTTAAACTGAACAAACAGTAAAGTGTGTTTCTTTTCAGACACACCAGCAATAGACCAAATTTCCCAGACTGCCTTTGTTTAAATGTATTAGCAGTAGCTCAAGAACTAAGGCCCCTCATCCCACCCAAAAAAGTCCCTCAGTTAGTTTTTAGCCAAGGCCTCATAGCATGAGCATGTGGATCTGAATAAACACAGCCACATTGACAAAAGGCAGATGAGGGATTTGCAGAGGAATTCATCATTTTGCTTCGCCGTTCAATGTTTCTGGCCAAACTGACAATGATGACATTGTTAAGGCTAGAGAATTCAGTGAATAAGCAGCCATTGTCAAATTTTAATATTTTACAGCCGCTTTAATTTAACCCGTAACTTACTTAGTATTATTTAGAAATTCAAAGTGCATTTACAAGCTGTCAACACAACATTTACATATGAGCACCTTTAGTTTAGTTAAGTTGATATCACAACAGAAACAGCTCTCATCTACAACTGACACATAGCAACATTAATATTCATTTCAAGTCATGTTCCTGGCCACATGATCAATGTAATTCCGATATTCCTTCTCCTTTTAGCTTCGTTTTCTGGTCTCCACCAACTCTTGTGAGATATATCTGGCTCTCAATTTTGTCACTGTCTTTTGGTGCTGGGCATGTTTTTTTTTTCATTCGAAATACAGATGCCTACAGAGAAAGCGGTGGGAGTGAATCAAATCCATGCAGTTTGGAGCAAAACAAACGAAACAATGAGCTTAAAGAATAGCTCTCTACTGCTTATAGCGTACTGTTTTTGTAACAACTCTGTTGGGAGTGACACTTTTCACATTAAATTCAGTCATCCATTGTTACCATAAATAATATTGATAACAGTTGCTTTAAACAAACACATTTGAGTGTTTCACAGCCTTGGAAATAATCTAACAATCATGTAATTTAAAATGTCTACAGTCCATCAACAATAACTGGAAGACTTTTTCTATAAATGACCACTTTTTCTATTCACAAATGTCTTAGAAAGACCTTGATATAGAATAATTTCATAGCACATACCTTAACGAAGGAAGAGAGGGATGTTCACTGATGATTGAAACGGGGAGTAAAAACTAGAGGGGAGACAGAGGTCTATATAGGGGGTCCTATGGGGGGACAGAGAGGTCACATGGACTGAAATGTGTGTGTGTGCGTGCGCGTGTGGGCCATGATTAAGAGAAAAGAGACAGGGACTTTATGTGGATTATTGGAGGCTTTGGCGAGCATAAACTGACGGGTAGGGTAATGAGCAAAGGGTTTGTTACCTCACACGCTGAAACAAGAGATGAAAGGACAAGTGTCAGAAAACAAACAGAGACAGGCGAGAAAGAATAACAAGCCAAAATGACTTTATTTCTGTCAGGATAGATAGGTGACGCGAGGTGATCCTTGTGTACATCTACAGAATGGAAAGGGGTGCACCTATACACTGGTTTCTTACAGATAATTGATGAAAAATAGAATTTGGGCCTCGCGAGTGTCAAATATGCAAACAGAATTTGCATAGAGACAAATAAGAGAGCTCTTTGGGAACAACCGAAACACTTCATGAGGGAAGAGTGAGAGAAAGAGCAGCAACCTGCAGAAGTGCACTTAATCGCTCATCTGTGAATCAGGTAAGAGGACTTTTCGATCTGGTTGTATGCCAACAAAACTCCATCATTGAATTAATATGATGTTAAGGCTGCAGCTACCATCAACGTCATTTCCACAGAATAACATTATTTCTGGGAATTTTGATGACAAACAGATACCTGTTTTATTTTACCTCTGTTTTTAAAAATCTTGCCTGAAACTAACTTGTATTCCACCACTGTTTTCATTCGACCATGAACTAATAATGTAATTAAAGCATGATTATTTTTTTCTGTTATTATTCTGGATAGCATGTTTAGATGTCATCAAATGTGTCAAGGCATAGAACAGGGCTAAGGGTTTTGTTTTGGACCAAATTGTGTTAAAGATATAGTGCGTTTCATCTGTTGTCCCCATGAGGAATTCTGAGTAATTACAACAATACTGTCAGATCTACATAATGTGCGCCTTTGGTGATCGAGCATGGATTTCACACCTGCTGTATGTCCAGGTTTTTTCATAGCAGGAGAATCAACAACTGAAACATTTATTGGGCGCGTCTTGGGATTTTTCTGAGATTCTGTACCAGTGTCCAGGGGCGACACCAGTTTGTAAACTTTGTACTGAGAAATACAAAGAGTTTTGTGGAGCTGGTTGGCTCAATCAACTTTGTGTCAACTTGTTTGCTGATGGCTTTAATGTAACCGACATTAATTTTATTTATATGAAAAAGTTGCGCACTATAGCTTTATTAATGAACATGAATAAACGCTTTGTTTTTGTTCCATATAACTGTGTAAGAAATTGATTTTTATCACAACTTATATAATGTCTATGTTCTAATATCCTAGAAAAAGAATATGCTCCATCATCTTGTAGGTTTGCTGCTGGCTTCAGGTCAGTGTAACTGCATAAAATGATTAAAATAAATTGAAATTAAAACACTGTGAGAATAACAATAACTTGCATATTTGATGTTTTCAGCTAGTGTCAATTTGTGTTCATCGTGAGTATCACCTGATATCCGAGAGGAAGAATTGGACTGAGGCCCAGGACTACTGCAGAAAGCACTACACTGACCTCAGCACCGTTGGCAGCCATGATGAAAAGAAGTTGCTGGCAAACATGACGGCAGCCAATGGCATGACACAAGAAATCTGGATGTGTCTGATAAAAACCGAAGTGGAGTCCTGGATGTGGTCTGTGGGACAAACTCAGTCCAGTTCTGGATTAGTTGAATATACTAACTGGGCCAGTTTACCAGAGTCTTCTCACCACTGTGGAGGCATGAGGAATGATGGGAAATGGTCCAGTGCACTCTGTGATACACTCCATCCTTTTATCTGTCAGGAAGGTAATCTAATGGTTTTTACTTGAGAATCATTGCTTTGGATAGAATAAACAGTAATAAGCTTGAGTGATGTCACTCATCCCCTTGATGCTCAGTTGTATTGCATTATTCTTACCAACCAAGTAAAGTCAAAATTGCACAGGCGTTGTATTGACCTACAGATCAAAAAATGGCATCATTCCTTTTATTCAATTCTCGACAAGTGACCCCCAATAAAATTGAATTTTCTAAATATGTCAACTATTTTATGTTGGAGTAGGCCTATAACATTGGACACTGCAAACGATCTCTTGTACCTCTCCCAACTTCATGAATGTGCAAGACTAGATCGAGCTATTTAATGCAATTGTAAATGAACAACTAGGTGGTAATTTTGTGTGCCTTTTTTCATACTCTATAAAAGTTTTAACCTTCACTGTACTTATTGTAACATTCCCAGGTGAGGGCTCCAATGGGATGCATGCATGTGGTTCTTCAAGAGAAGTCGTGGAGGGACGCCCTAAAGCACTGTCGACTGAATAACACAGACTTGGCAAGTGTGAGGAGCGAGACTGAAAATCAGGCGTTTCTGCAGAAAGTTAGTGAAATGTCTTCATCGCTGTCCCTGGTCTGGGTGGGCTTGTTCAGAGATAACTGGAAATGGTCGGACATGAGTTCCAGTTCCTTCAGAGACTGGGACGACAGTCAGCCGAATAACGATGGAGACTGTGCATTGTATAGACCCTCTGGCAAACAGTGGTGGGATAGAGAGTGTGAGAGCCAGCATCCCTTCTCCTGCTATAGGCTTATTGGTGAGCACATACTATAGGATAGCCTGATTCCATGTATACATTTTTTGGTTTATTTGTTTGTCATAAACACATTATATAAGAAGACACACTGAACGCATACTTTATGTAATGTATAATTTCTGTTTGTTTAGCCGCAGAAAAGATGGAAGAGAATGTCACAAGGCATATATTGAAGCTGCAATTTAAGTCCGATTCAGACCTTGACTTAAATAATCCCACTGTGAGCCAAGCCATTTTGGACCAAGTAAGTTTTAGTCCACTCTACAATGTAGGTGCTGCCAAAGTAATGTTCCAATATCGCTGCTTCAGTTGAAGTCAAAAAGTTGATTTCCCATACCAGCGCAGCGTACATGTGCATTTATATGACATATAAATGTTTTGCCAAGAATCACCACCGCATAGATTTGTATCTGTTTTTTTAAAACAGATAGAGTGGATTTGTTTAAAGAAACATAAAAGAAACACACTTGAGGATTTGTTTTTCTTTAAGACTTTATGTTCCCCTGTAATATTGCATTAAAAAAAGGCTGACGACAGCAATACAATGAGACAAGCTCAAATGACCTTGTGAAAAAAAAGAAAAAAGAATGATCAAAGGAGAATAACAGGAATCTGCGTCGCTGGTAATACACCATCCTTTGCATCGGATAGCTTGACTACAAAATGTCAATTCTTATGTAAACCCTGTCTGACCTGCAGCAATGATTGACAATGAAATCCAAGTTTTTAACTTGGTAGGTTTAAAAATCTAAAATTCTAACTGACCACTGAAAGAATTATTAACCTACATTATTTATATGTGAGGTGGGGAAATGTTATTATAATATAAAATGAAATTAAAAGTTATTTCCTGGGTGGGTCGGCATTAAATATAATACCGGTGAAACAACAATGCCTATGAGTTTAATAGAGCCACGTCATTGCACTACATGTATAATCAGCCTGGCACTTTCAGCACATCATTACAACCAGGTGTTTTTGTAGAAAGCAGAATTATACTCTACATAATGACTAAACACAGAAAAGTCACAGACACCCAGGATTTAAAAACACCTGATGTCACTAAGAGCAACATTTGCTTTCGGACAGTACAAACTGAAATCCAGTCAACTGATTTTTCTAATCACCTCCAATAGCACTTTCCAAACAAAGACAACAACGGATTAGTGGCTCATAAAAGTGTGGCATACTTAATGGTGTCAAAACATTCTTTAATTTAATGTATTATTAACTTACTCCATCCAATAAGGTGAAGTGCTAGCAAATTATATTCTAGCTGTGAGGGGTACAATTTATATTGGCCTATTGTAAAAGTAATCAAACCATTCCAAAATAATAACCGTGCTGTACTTGACAGGGTGCTGACCCTTTTTTTCTCTCGCACACATATCACGCACCTACTATACACACAAATACATATGCAAATCAGTAAAAACATGACCTGCATTGAGTCAGTTTCACCATGGAGCTGTCTTCTGAATATCATCTGGCTGGCCATACAATTCTCCCAGAGGAAAAATAAATACAAATCTTCCCTCACTTTATAATGTACCATTTAAGCTTAAACACAAACCCTTGTCCCCTGATACCTAAAGGTCTTTCTTGAACTCTGGCCGACGCTCCTCTGTCTTGTTAGGTGTTTTTTGGTTGGGGCACAGCAACTGGAACAGGTCCTTCAGGGCTTTTCTGACATGGGCACTAAACTCACAGGCATCCTAGAGAGGAAAACAGAATCCACAATGAGTAGACAAAGTATACTGGGAGAACTGGGTCCCTTTTTATTTAACAGAAACGTCTTCCAAAAAGGTATTATGTGTCTTCAAATCAAAATGCAATGTCAACTCACAGTGTCTGGACATGACTTCTTGCATGAGATGTGGAAGTTTATCGTGTTCTCTCCAAAAACGCTGTATGACACCCCATAACCGTCGTCAGTCGGCTGAAAGAAATACAGGTGATATTATATGTTTTCAAAAATGAATGAATTCTTGTATTCATTTTAATCATGACTTCAACAATAAGTTGACTTTGTGAGCCTGAGGGAAGCACTGACCGGTCCAAAGCCCCCTCCAAAGGGGACGTACTCTGGGTGGTTGACCAGGTCATACATTTCCACCTGCAATGTAGTCTGACTTGTGGACAGCCGCCAGGGCTCAGAGAGGATCTGCAATACCCACAAGAAGCTGTTTTTGCTGAAGTCACTATTACATAGGCCATACTAAATAGATCCATACTCACACCGAACTGGACAGTCTAATGTAAATTAATTGTCAAAAGAGAGAAATAAACCTCTTTAAGGAAAGGAGACTCCACTCCGAGGTATTTGGACACAACATATAGGCAGAAGAGGTGTCTGTCGATGCCACCTCCAGTCATAGCCGTGCGGTATAGATGCTGGTGTTTTTCTGACGCTGTGACGAGCAAACGCCTGCACACATCTGCTGGCTGGGGGAAAAAAACAGCATAACTTGGCATATAGCACATGTTAAAAATAGAAGTACCTAATACATGTGGCTAATGGCAAAGTATAGTATCTCCAATTCATTGACCTTGATGGATTGCTGTAGGAAAGCTGTGATTCTTTACATTCACTGATCCTTCTTGAGGGGATGTAGATTCAGACGTGTGGACCATGCTCACATTTGGCTAAATCCTGAGGATACTGGGCTTTAGTATCAATGTGTAATTCTCTGTATCTTGAGATCTATTTCGTAAACGTGTGTGAATGTAAGATATGATTAAAGACCCCCCCTAACTATGGACATCTTTATTAGGTACTGTCAAATACCTACGCTCCCCAGAAAGGGTGACTTACATCCGGGCCAAATATCCTGCGTCTACCTCTGTAGCACGTCTGCATCTCTAACTGTTGCACCTCAATCGCTGTTGTTGTTTACACATGCAGTGTCTCACTGATATGTTCAGTGCAGTAGAGTTTTGCTATGATAATTCCCATGAATATGAATATGTTTCATGTCATTTTATCATATATATATTTAAAATTGAGTTTTGACAGAAATACTTATTTTTTTGCACATTTGCGCTTGAGGGATGTTTCATTTTGAACGGCACACCAGAAGTTCTACAACTACAGTGAATGTAGCTGGTATATTAAGTCAATATGACTGTCAACAGATAATTTTTCTATCCAAGCAGAGAGTAAAAATAGGCAAGACTTCTGAGCTGAAGTGGTGCGTCGCTGCCGACGAACTGCCGACTGCTCTAATCTGGTAACATGGTCACCGGCAGACGTGCAGTAGATGAAGCATGTGTGGCCCGGGTGTTACATACTCCGTCCATTTTTTTTGACCTTTTTAGGCAAATGTTCAAAAAGAAAAAAAATAACAAGAGTGAGATAGAACCCGACAAATTTTCCGCAGAGAACCTTTAATCATTCTCAGCTTCCAACCACTCACCTCTCCACCCTCCAGCGCTCGGATGAAGGCACTGTTCTCATTGGTTAAGGACCGAACGGTCTCAGTCCTGCCCTCCCTATACAGGCGGGTCATAGTGGCTTCGTACGTGAGAGTGAACATCCTCCGGTTCTGGAACATAAAAACACAAGTCACCTACAACAAATAGTATCAACGTATCCAAAGCACAGACGTACAAGTTTGATTTGCTTGTGTTTGTGTGTGTGTGTGTGTAGGTGCGTGCGTGTGTGAGGCTGTTAATTACCCTGTAGTAGGCCAACTGAAGGGCAATCTGAATGAAGGCATCTGGAATGATTCGACACCTCTTAATCTTTCCTTTTCCAAAGTCTTGGAAGACGAACACATGGAGATCCACATCGTCAGCCAGGGCCTGGGCCACTGCCAGAGACTGGGAGATCTGCTCCTCACACTGACAGACACATCCAAACAGTTAGCATCACGACGAAACATTAGGTTTAACTGAGCTTAATGTGAACTATGACACAGTGGGGGATTAGCAAAACAGATGGAATGGAGGGTGAAAATGTGAGTGGTTAACTAACTTCGTTAGGGATTTCCCAGTTTAGTTTCTGTGGTTGGGGTAGTGATGAATCCGCCTCTCCTTTGCAGTGACCCTCTTCATTGTAACCCAGGTAGAAACTGTCAGTGGCCAGGATGGTCTGGAAACCAGAACAATTATGTTGTGATACGTAGTGATGATGATACTTCTCAGAGATGACATGACTTTTATGTTCCTCACCTCCCATAAGTGTGCCAACACTGGTGCATCAGCCCAGGAGTGCTCTGCATTGATGCCGGTCTTTCCGTTCTTGTAGAAAACAACCGAAAAGGACTTGTCAAACCACCTGCACGACAACCAAGACAATGGGTGTAATAAACATTGAACATAATTACACTTTTTTTTGTATTCTAATATTTTTTAATTAATTTGTCTCATATTCATTTGATTATTAACATGGATATATTATTATACTTATATTTTGATTACGACTATTGTTATTGAATTTGTTTGTATTATATTACTACATGACGTTTTGACAACATAGTTCCTTATAAATTCCTGCTAATGAAGCTTATTGAATTTAATTGAATTGAATACAACAACAACAACATGACGTGAAAAAAGAAGTTACCAAATTACACATTCACATGACAATGACCCGTTTCTTTTCAAAGTACCTGTCATAACATTTCCCATGCAACAAGGATTTAGCGTAGCGATCCAAACTAGCAGCCGGGTCATCTCCCAGCACGCCTTGTTCATCGTCATCAAGCGTCACAAAGAAGGCAGCTTTCTCAATGCAGTCCAGAGACTGTTTGTTGACCCCGCTGCTGAAATACTTGTTCCTGGCTTTAGCCCATGGAATTCTGGGTCACATTTCAGAGGAAAAATGCTGATATTACATTAAAGATGCAGTGTGCTGAATGGTTATTTGTATTTAAGCACTGGAGGCTTGTCAAACTGACCTGTCCCCAGCGGTCAGAGCCCCCAGTTTGGCCTCTCCTTTGGATGGAAGTGAAGGGTCATCGAGGATTCTCTGAATTTGGAGTTCAATCTCCATGGGGCACAGGAGACTGCCTGCCTGGTACAGGCTTAGACGAAAGTAGCGACCCCTGTGGTATACAGCTATGTAGTCGCTGTCCTGCCAATGCTGCAGAGTGTCTTCACAAAGAGGAGACAGAGGGGAGAAGAGAGCAAAGTGTAAAGACATGTCATTGAAACACTTCAGAGATGAGGCACTAGGGATGTTTGTGTGCCTTGTTCCTACAGTACCTGTATATGGATACAATTACATTCCAAATACATTGATTGATATTTCAAATAAACAATTTATTTCTAAACTGAAATTGTCGTAGTATGACAATCCCGTCTATGCTTTTGCCTGAAACATTATATGTAGATATGAACACTACCTTTTAGTTCTCCCGGGATTCGACATGTGTCAAACATCCGCTCAAATTGATGGGAACAGCAAGGAACGGCAGACCTCAACAACCACTGAGCAGGATGGAGAAAACATGGGCCGCGGCACAAACAAAGTCATGGAGAGATGGAGGAGAAACAAGATGGACAAAAACACAAGAGAGGGTTGGCATGGAAATAGAAAAATAACCAATGAAGAGAAGGAAGGAAAAGATTACAAAACGAGTGGGCAGAAGAAAATATACATTTATTACTGACAGACTCTTTCCAGTACCTGAAACAGACCTGCCATCAAACCAGAAGGCAAGATGAGACAGATGAGAGATGACAGGATGGGCTGTGCAGCATACGCTTGATGAGTCAGATACACAACTCACACACCTATCTATCTCACACTTAAAACTCCAGAGGGTTCAGACACCTTAGGTATGGTTAATCGTCTCGTGTTCAGACAATATCATGTGAAAATGTGTGTGTGTGTGTGTGTTCATGTCAGTTATTTTTTTACCGATCTCTCCAAGAGTGCGTGTGGTGTTGAACATCCTCTCACACTGAGTTCTGAGTTGCACACAGAGGAATGACAGTACCTGGTTTACGGATCTGGGAAATGGACAGGAGGAGAAGAAGACAGAGGCAAAGTGGCGTGGTGGAGGAAATGTAGGGTCAAGCAAGAAGAGGACATTTTTTTATGTGTTTTTTTTAAGAGTGAGGGAGAGAGTGATTGGGAGGAGGACAAAAGGGAGGATAAGAGAGGATGAGCATGGTATGAGAACATGAGGGGAATGTCTTTATGTAAACATGAAGACTCAATTAATGAATGGAGATGCACATGCTATGTAGTATGTACCATGACAAGCAAAAGTCATGACATACAAATGTGGACGGAGGGGTGTTACTCAACCATACCGAAAGCCTAATTTGTGACCATTGTAATATTGTCATATGTAATAATTTTCAGGTTCCGCAGAATAGATTTTTGATTAACACGTCTTCTGTTGCCATAGCAATAAATAATGAATGCCGCCGTGAATATGGAGTTGCCGGAGGTGGACCGCTGGCTCAACTCACAGGTTTGATCTCTTCTTTGTTGAGTCTGTGGCGGTATAGGAATATTGCATGGATGCTGTTGCCCGCTCTGGCCGCCTGAATGGGTGTGGGTGTCACATACAAGATGTCCTGGGAGAGAGAATGAACAGAGACAGGAAGTCAGGAGGTAAAAAGACATGAGTGACCATCATCTAAACCAGGGGTGTCCAAACTACGGCCCCCGCTTTTTATTGGCCCGCGGCCGATTTTAAAAATATAATGCAATATGGCCCTTTGAAAAAAAAAATATTATATATAATATATTTTTTTGCATTTCTTAGTTAACCCACTAGTGCAGGGGTGTCAAAACTGATTGATTGGCCCTTGGCACATTTTAAAAATATAATGTAATATGGCCCTTTTAATTTTTAAATAATCTAAATGCACTCATTATATTACAGAGAAATATGTCCCATAAAAGAAAAAGAGCACCAAGGCCATCCCAGAGGACCCTGCATAATATTTTAATTTAAATTAATATTATTATGGAAAATCCATGTGTCCTTCTCCAATAGCTTCTAATTCATCTGACAGTGTTTAAATTTTTTTTCATACAAAATTCTTCAGCTTTAGCCTCTTAATTTACCTCTCAAAGTGCACCAGATTCATGCATTTCACTTTAAAAACTTAAAAAAATCTCCCGGGGGGGGGGGGGGGGGGGGGGGGCATACTCCCGGACCCCCCTACGAGGGGCGGGATCTCAGCTGGCTACTATTTTCACCAAGCTGGACATTAGACGTAAAAGCAGAAAACACTGGGTGTATCAATGGCATTTAACAAGAGGGGGATGTATCTTTTTAATGTGCAAGTAAAGTGTTGCCGTGAAGAAGGATTACAATTTACGAAGACACTATGAAACTAAACATCAGAGCAGCTACATGTCCTGATAAATGTGTTATTTTTGCAAAGTGGCCCGGCCCTTCGTAGATTTTTCTGTATGTGGCCCTCAGTGAAAAAAGTTTGGACACCCCTGATCTAAACAAAGGGATCTGGAAGTATGCCAGTCGGTGCATGAATGACAATATTCTCATCTATTACCATCACTTTGATTCCTTTGATGAAAAAAAACTAAATGTTGTTCATAACATTCTTGAGATAGTTGTAGAAGCAATATCAAAACCACAAAAGATATTATGATTGTCATACCGCTGCATAATAGTTACTGTTGACCATTATTGGACTCCGTGCACGTAAATAGACATATTCCTCCCACCAGTCACTAACCTGAAAAATTCAAAAAACACACACACACAGAAAAATATTTGTGAGAAAGTTAATAATGTAGCCAACTGACAGCCACATCGCTTGCATATTCAGCATTCTGCCAGGATAAATTATTTAAAGCACAGAGCCTCACAGAGATATACATTGTTAATGGAATTGTACTTTTCCGTAAGATATTTAAGTGACGTGTGAAGTAGCTGCACTGAACCAGAGCATTGTGTTGAAAACACTTACGTAGTTTGTGGCCCAGAGAGCTTTGAGTTTGAGGTACCACTGCAGGCGTTTACCGAGGCCGCTCTCAAACTCTATCGCCAGCTTGGCCTTGCGTTCGAACTCTTTATCATCTATCAGCGGGCGCACTGATTCCATGTACTAAACCAAAGAGATGTCCACCAAAAAAAAACAAAATTCAACAGATTAATGATAAGCATTGTTTAAAAGACCTAAAATGACCAACAGGATTATAGTTCTACTAAATGCATAAAAATAGAAAATGGTTTCTAAATCATTGAATTAAAGTTGGTGGAGTCATCAATTCTACACAACGCTTTTTTTTGTAAAAATCTGTGAATATCTCCTCACGATCCGCTTCCTGACCGTACTGTGTTACTTAATCTGTGTGAATAAATCTGGTGTTAATACACAGCCTAAGCCCTGTAAACTGGTAGGCAAACAAAGGGTATGTAAACAAAGAAGGCCCACCATAGCTATGAACATGATCGTCTACAGAGCCTAGGCTGTGTATTAACATTGGATTTTTTACTGTACTGACAGGTAGCAGATCGTGAGGAGATATTGACTGATTTGGACTAAATGTGATTTGGACAACAAGCATTCTCCAGAATTGCTGACTGCACCTTTTAGTCTTACATCTTTACCACCACATCTAGCTCTACTGATGAAATACCAGATCTCCTCTCAACATTGCATTTTTCAACATTTCTCAAGTATCTTGCAGCAGCTAGATAAAAAAAAAAAAAAGACAAGACAACAGAGGCAAAATGATGAATGTGAGAAAGCGATCCATCTGTTTCATGGTCAGTGATCAGCGTGCTGTCACTTCCTCTGCCTCGTGTGACGTCTCACCCTCATGACTGTGTCCTTGAGGGCAGGCACAGGCAGGTTTGGCAGCGAACCCTGGTAGCTGTAGAGCAAAGGCTTCCTGCCAGAAAAGATCCGCACCAGCGCCTGGCATGGAAGACACAAGCATTCAGAAAACAAGCACACTGGAAGTATTAAAGTGAGAACATATGTATGGGGGGGGGCTATTTTTGTAATAATAAAAAGCTATTTTACCATGAAAATCAGATGTAAAAATATTTTGTGAAAACTTAAAATTAAAGGTGGAGTCAGCAATTTTGGAGAAGGTTTTGACAACAAACAAGAGAAGGCTTGACAACAAGCATTCTCCAGAATTGCTGACTCCACTTTCAATCTATTCAGGAGAGTTATTTTGTTGCATAAAACAGACATGTTCAGACATTGCTGCTCTAAAATCAATTTAAACAATAACAAACATGAACTTTAGTTTACATTACATTACACTGCACAAACTTAAAAGGAAAGGAAAGCCTATAAAAGTGTCCCTCATCAACACTGACCACCCAGACTTTGGTGGTGTAGGACATCTTGCCACGCGGCTCAAACATCCAGCGGTGGTAGGAGAGGAGCTGCTTGAGGCACAGGCGCATGGTGAAGATGAGCAGGAGCCATAGCATGGTGCTGAAGAGCACAGCCGACACTAACGTCTGGCACTGGTTGCTCATGGACTGGCTAGGAGCAGTGGGACAAGATAGACGGATGGATAAAAAGGGAAAGAGGGAGAGAAAAAGAACAGTGAGTGGAACAATTGACAGAAAAAAAGATTTAAAAAATGTTTAGGAAAATGAATAACATACACATAGGGATGTCACACATATTGTATATCTTTTCCGGATCAATATCTCTATGTTTACTTTAAAGTGAATGCAAAATCTTTTCACATGAAAGAACAGCAGGCAAGAGAAAGGAAAAAGAAAGGGAGCACTTATTAAAGATGAGACAACAAGAAAAATAAGAGAAAGACTTGAAGGTGGAGTCAGCTTTTTCTGAAAAAAGATTGTTGTAAAGAATTTTTTTTGTCGAAATCAGTGACTATCTCCTCACGACTGCCTACCTTTCCCTACTGTGTGAGTACTGAAAAAAAAAACTGACACTATAGCTATAGTAACACACCTGTTAACAGAGCCCAGGCTGTGTATTAGCACTGGATTTTTTATTCAGCACATACCCAGTACGGAAAGGTAACGGATTGTAAGGAGAATTCACTGAACAAGCTATGCCAGAATCACTGACTCAACCTTTAAAAGAAAACTTTGAAAAAGGAAGAATGGGAAGAGGTAGTAAGGCCTTTTTTTAAAACATACAATACATAGATTACACCAACCTCTCTGTGACACAGTGTACAATCAGGGAATGAGAAGAAAACTTTAACCCATTTCACGGAGTCTGGGCATTTGTTACCTGACTGGCAGGTGCTCCTGTATCTTGGCTATGAGTCCCATGGAAGGGTCGGAGCGTGTGTACATGGTAGCCAGGATTGCTATGACCACAAAAAGCCAGGAGGAAGGACTGGCTGGATAAACCCCTGTTTTCACACTGTTCTGTTAATGTGAGAGGAGAGAGAGATTGATTTTTAACATCCCATTCTTCCTGTTTACAACCGGTAAACTGGCACACACACACATACACTGATAACTCGCTAATGATTCAAATGAAGCAACGCGTGTCATGTAAATGCACAGCGTTCACCACATTAATTTTATTTTGTTGACGATTGATTGAATGAAGACTGATGATTCAGTCCACACATTTCGAAAAGCAAAATGACAACATTTGAAAGACCATAGTTGTTAGGCTAGAGCTAAAGTTAAAACACTGAAAACACATATTGAAAGTGTAACAAGGACGAAGAGGCCCATGTCCACTTGTGAGTATTAGAGATGGTTTTGGGAAACAAACACAGGCTTAAGTATGGACAAACATAACAGGCTAAAGTCAGAGTGAAAGATACCTTGAGTCTGACAAAACGCCTCTTCCAGGAGCGCACACTGGAGAGGTAGACCTCAGCAAGGGCCTGGTGGGTCAGCTGCAGATTGATGCCCTCCTGGGTGACCGTGAACTGGAAGGCCACGGCCTGGTGGGCCTCTGCCATGATTGCTGAAGCAAAAGTCAAAACTGGGACTTTAAATAATCAAACCAATGACCTGAAGTGTCAAACCTTAGGCAAAGACCTTAGACAAAACAGTAAAAATGCAAAGCAATACAGTCAATTTGAAGCCAAAATCCACAGCAACCTTCTCAATATGTAATCTGGGGAGTCAGTTGCATGATAGTTAGCATCTGGAATGAGTTATTTATCAATTCATACTGTCCTTTAAGTTTTAAAACTATACAAAAATTCGGTTAAGATGAGGACGGTTATGCTCTCGTTCTTATTAAAAACCAATCATGGCAGTTTTAGACCATGTTCTTTTTTTTCTAGTGTTGTTTACTTACAATATACATACAGGATTAGCCTATAGACAAAATGTCTTTCTTCTTCCATGCAATAAAAGGTAAATGTTAGCTTGACCGCTCAAGTTGAAGTATACTTGGTCTGTTAAGTTATACTGTTTTGAAGGTCCTGCTTGCTCTTGGGAGTCTGTGTTAAGACAGAACACACAATGCATCTGATGAGACCTCCACTGTGACATATAGGCACCCTGGGGGACGTTTACGACTAGGGGCACATGTGGGGCAGAACATCTCGGCTGCTTATTTTCCTACCACAACATGATGACCCACTTTAAAAAAAAAACAGTACACACAGAAGAGCATGCAAGCCGTCAACAAGAAAAATAAGCAAAAATAACAACAATAACAACATCCCTTCCTTGTGCTTTGTGAAGTGCTGACTGGCTGCCGATTTGACTGGGTGTTTTTAACTGCTTCTCTTCACAAAAGGCAAATTGATTTTCCTCCACAAATAGGCTACAGATAATGCCCCGAGGTTTAGTCAATCTGACCCTGCACTGCACCCCCATGTGTGTTTTAATTCGAGCCAGTCTTTCTATCAGCGCTGACACAAACAAAATACAGACCACTCTGTCCGGTGACTCTAGGCTTCACCAAAGGCACAGATAGATTCTTATAATATAATATTTTTATTTTTTTGCTACTTTGGGATTTTTTGGACAAAGTTTTGTAAACTTGCCCACCGATAAAGTATACTGGCAATCATTTTCGCACATTTATTTAGTTGGACCGGTCCTTCAGTGGTCAAGTGACAATTTGTTTTTTCTCTTTTCAAAGAACTCAACTAAATGTGCTTATATTTGATTTATTTTACCTTTGTTAAACCTGGCCTTCACTGTTTACCACTTACCTATCGCTAACACTTCATTAAACTCTATTTTTCTCTCTCTATGCTTAGTGAAATACTTCAGAACTTTGATATGGAAAGCTGTATATAAATAAGGATATTATCTTTCAGTGGAGGTGTGTATACTATGTAGTGCACTGGTAAGTCAGCAGTTTAAACTTACAGAAGTCTCTTGTAGACCACAGTCCACACATACAATAGATGGTTTGGCCTTTGCAACAGCCCCCTTAAAGATCCTCTGAACCAATGTATCTTTTTTTGCTGCCACTGTTGTCCAGAAGACTTGACTGCATGTAGCAAATGTTTAAACTCCATAGATAGACATTGGCAAAGCCATGCAAAGCATCATTCATTATCTACTAGGTATTTATGTCAGATTATTTTCCAAAATCGTATGTCAAACAAGACAACAATAAAAGGTGGAATTACAGCCCATTCAGCCGGGCAAGCCATTTATAGACTGTTAAAAAAGGTCAGCCGACATTGAAGAGCCTACAGGAAGTGAAAGGGGGGATATAATTAATAGCTAACACTTACATTTTTATACAAACCAAATGTTGTGTGGTCATGAACACAAATAAAAATTGTGTTCAACAATAGAAATAATATTATTAGTATTTTTTACGTATATACCTATCAACTTGCATTATTATTACGTTAGCTGTTATTATTGCCAATAGATGGACGTTATCGCTAGCTGAAGCGTTAGCTGATGCTATTGCTGGCTATGGCTAGTCGCGAGCCCAGCCCCTTGCTACATACACAAACGGCTGCTGCTGATGGAGCTCCGTACCGCTCACGGTGAGATGCAACTGTTTGTGTATTCTTGGCAACGCACTGCAACGTTATCATAAACCTTGATAGCTTACCTGTTGTTGTTTCGAGGGTCTAAAAATAGCAGAGCACGATTGTAGACTGATACCCAGCGGTGCGTCGCTGTGTTATATGTCCCTCTCCTCTTCTCCGCCGAACAAGTGCACTACAGATACTAGCCTGGATGGAGCGGGTGCTGCCTTCAAAGACCGTCGGAACTGTCACGGCCATGCAGTGTATTGCCAGTACGTGCTAATAGCTCTGATAATGCCGTTCTCCCCTATCCCTTACCATCTGCGTAAGATGAGTCTTATGAAATCTCAATGAAGAGTTAGTAAGTACACCCTGCCAAATTGCTGCTTCCCAGGACCAGTAATTAACTTTTGTGCACCCTTTTCAATTATTTTGGCTCCCTTTCTTCGTTCTACAATATTTGACCATTAAAGTCAGTGTTATTTTATTACATAAAATAATGTTTGCATCCATATGGTAAAACTATCTTAAGCTGTAACTTTACCGGAAGAAGTGCAAAGTATAAGAAACAGCCACAGATACATTAACAGACATTTTACCCAAAAACTAAATAGACACACACACATGAATGTAGGGTTTATTATTGTAACCATAACAATAAGGTGGATCTCTCTTTATTTTGACCATCACTTCAATCATAATTGTTCTTTTTTTTATCACAGGCAATAGTTATAATAGTGCACTTTTTATATTTAAATTATGATACAGACATTTCTTTTTTTTTTCTTTTTATCTTTTTTTACACCTTATTCTACCGACCCTTATGAATGGAGAATAGTTTACAATCTTAGCCAGAGTTGGGTCAATGAAAAGTGACGGTGACGTGGTGATGAGAAAGATGAAACTGGTGACTGGTGAGCAATCATAAAGTGTGTACGGACAGTGAAGCAAACAACTTTGTACAGTTTCTCTCGTGATGATGGCTACACGACAGGCGAAGAGGCGGATGGACGGGTTCAATGGGGGACAAGGCATAAAAGCAAGAGATGAAGATAAAATTTGCGAGCATTCAATGTGTGTGAGAGAAATGATGCGCCTGTTTTTGGCCAAGTTAATAAGTGTGAAATTCCTGTGTTCAGACTGGGAAAAAATCGCTGTACGTTATCAGCTCATAATGCATCCGCTGCAAAGCTTTCAGCCATCATCCACCCGTCTCTCACACACACACACACACACACACACAAACACATATTCTAGTTACCAGAGATAAGCTTGACCAATGAGATGAGAGATATAGAAGCAAAGATCACTGGATAAGTAAGATGAGAGCAGCTTGTGACTGCTGCTATCAATAAAATCTTCTTTTTTTTTAAAGAGAAATTAAATAAGTTCCTTGAATAGGCTCTTCACATATTTGTGTTGGCATAAGTGCGTTAATGAATACATGACACAACGATGTAACCAAATAAATAAATACATACATACATACATACATACATACATACATACAATCAATCAATCAATCAATCAATCAATCAATCAATCAATCAATAAATAAATAAATAAATAAATGGATGGATGGCTGGATGGATCTTCTGTGGACAAATATAAAAACAAACCAAAAAATAAAATTGAAATAAACAGTAGCATGTATCTCTGAAAACATTCTGCACTTTAGTTGCATATTGTGCTGTATGGAAGACTGGTGATGATCATCGACGAGTCTGATAAAGAGTGCTGGAGTTAATACGTGACTGTCCGAGCTGCTACGCCTGCTTGCAGAATGGTGCGACCCTCAGTGATGAGCGTGGGTGCAGTGATGGGAACTACTTGGCTTGTAGGTGAACACTGAACCGAAGACCATGGGGGGTTTTCAGGAGAGTCTTTACTTGCTTCCCATTATGACGTTCTGTTGGACGAGGAAATTGACATCACAAGCTTTTCAAGTCCCACATTATGAAAAATGTCCATTGATGAATTTTCCTTTGTGTTATTTTTTGTTGCATGTGTGTGTTTTATTTTATTTTGTTCTGAGTCAGAATGAGAATAATATGGCAATAGGAGACAAGCTCGACGAGAAAGGGTAGCTTCTGTTTGATCCGCAGGTCAGGAATGCTCTTCTCATTCAATCTTGGACGCAGACAGCTGTGATGAGGTTCATGGAACTATTCACGCATAGTGTTGTTCTTTTTGTTTATGTTTTTTTTTCATATAGCAATGTTCATATTTCTGTTCAAATCAAAAATACTTTTCTTCAGAGCAACAGGGTCCAATGCAGAAAAATCTTAGGTGCACTGTTTCGTATCGTCTCTGAGTAAAAATTAAAATACAAAATAATCAAAACATTTAACTTTTTTAACAAATGCCTGCTTGAAAAGCAACTGGCCAGCTTCCCCTCTCCAAACACTGCAGAGTGCTTTTCGGTTACTGTCTTTACTGCCATCGCTGTGCTACTGACATCCTCAAAAGAAACATGTAAACATAAACATAAATAAAAACGAAATAAAAAAATATTATTTTTTCACATTCACTTACATAGCTTACTTTGTTAGTTTTCTTTAACTCAGGAGAATACACTTCTGGAATTCCAGGATGTAGTTTCTCCTGAGAAGATCAGGACCTTTTTGTTTAGCTCCTCACCACTAAATGAAGTGGTAGCAGGTTGCTAACTCTTAGGATTCGTCTGCTGAGATACATCTATATTTCTTTCAGTATGGACTGGTAATTGCATGTTGCTTGATAATGATATGATCGCACTGGTTAATTTCTAAGTCATCTTGAGAACCACCACAAGACTTGTTATTTCTTTTTGGTGTCGGATACTGTAGTACAATGATATGGTAGACTAGCCTATTCTGATCATGTCAGCATCCTTTAGCAGGCTGATTTGCTAACTGGCATGCACATTAGCACTTCAAAGTTCCTATGTTTGATCTGTGAAGCTGTATCTATGATGGATACCAAACTGCTCATTCACTTAATATTATTTTCTTTTTCTTTTGTTAAAGGTTGATTCTTTAACACTTCTCTCTCACCGAAGGGTAGGAATCCTGGTGATCCGAAAGATCAAACAAATGTCAAGAAGAAGAAGGGAAAAAAAAAGAAGAAAGCATGACGGGGAGAAGGCTCAACCCTTGCTATGGTCAAGCACCTTCAGTAACTTAGTCAGGGAAGAATAGGAGTAGCTCATGGCTTGCAGGGATACTTTGGGAGATGAAGTTATACTGTCTCCTCTTCCAGGTGTAGTTGGGGGCATCCAGCTGCGTGCTCTTCACGTTCTTTTCCTTACGGTTGGGATTGGGTTCCGTTGGAGGACAGCAGTCGGGTTCTCTCTTTGGCCGAGCCTCTGCGCTGGAGGACTCCCCCGCTGCCTCCGATGCCTCCGCCGTCTGCGCGGTCGCCCCACTCACACCGGTCACCCCCACCCTCGGAGCGCCTGGAGTTCTGGCGGGTGGGGGTCCCGTGGGGCCGGCCATTCTTCTCATCTGGGAAGGGATCTGGAGACAAGGACAGGAAAGTCACTCTAGACGTCTACATCAGACAGTTTCTATGGGTTTATGTTAACTGAATTTTATTTCCCTATGATTGTGTAACATTTATTGCTAAGACATCCATGCTGTTTGCTGTAAACGTTGTTCCAGTAAATGTTGAGACAGATATGCAACATGCACATTTTAACATGGGAAACACTGAAAGACCTTGAAAGAAACCTCCCAAATACTCCCAACACATATTTGTCTGGGGAGACAACACCTGCTTTGATAACACACACAAACAAAATGTAAAAATGCATAAACATCTTGGGGATGTAAGCTTGTGTTCTTCTGTTCTTTCTTTGCTCAATCATGTAACACTTGTGATGCTTGATTTGACTGCTTGCTTTGCTGGCAAGTAAAAATCTACCAGACTTTGAAACTGCCTGACTCAGATGTCTTTATTGAAACTCTTGGGTTTTAAAAAATTAGCCATTTGAATTTCACTGACAGTTTATATCTGTTGTTCCACCTACCAGGCTCAAAACAAAGGAATTTTTGGAACGCTCTCCAACTGGGTTTCAAGATCTCTAGAGTCTGTGGATTTTTTTTCCCAGGGGGGGCAGCTAAAGACCCACCTTTTTAGTCTTGCTTTTATCCTACGTATTGTCTTTGTTGATGTTATTTTTATATTTTTATTTCGGTTTCTCCCCATGATATTTGCATGTAATATCAGCTGTTCTGCTTTTTAAGGTCTGTTTCTTGCATTTGTTGTGAAGCACTTTGTAACGTCTGCTCTTGAATGGTGCTGTACAAATAAACGTATTATATTAGTATTATTATGATTCAGGTCCAGTAATAAAATTGAAGATATTTCATAAGGAAAGTTCATTTTGTTGTCCAACTGTTAAGTAATACTGTATCGACATACATGAATGGAGTTAAAGGGGAAAAGAGGGACATAGTTTTAGTCTTGTGTAAGCAGTCTCACCAGATAGGGCTTGCACCATTGGCTGATCATGGGAGCTAAGAAGCTGAGCTTGAATCGTTTCCACCACTCGTCTGAACCTGCGACTCGGACCTGGAGAAGAGCCAAAGCACACACATGTAACCTGGGCTAGTGATCGTTCCAAAAATAATGCAAAACATAATATAATACACAAGATATAATTCAATTCAAGAAATTTGCCAACAGTTCATTTAAAAGTATTTTTCTGTATTTAAACGAATAGTTTGAATTTCAAGCAAATGCTTTTGGGTAGAGAGGCTGATGAGACGAATGACACAACGCTCACATCTGTCTATTTAATATAAGGTTACAACCACCAGTTGGTTAGCTTAGATTAGCTTAGCATAAAGACTCAACACAGATCCCCTCATATCACTATGACAGAGCAATGAAGCATATTTCCCAAAAGGTCAAACTTTTATTTTAAGTAAGTAAAAACTAAATCTACCCTCTTAAAAGATAGTGTTCATTCAGTTCAATTGAATTCCCAACTGAAAGGCATTTAAATGTGAGCTCCCACTTGCCTGATATGAGGGTGAACGTCACACTGTAGATTCCGGTCTCCCTCCTTCCCTCCCTCTCGGTCCTCTCCCTGTCCCCCCGCTCCCTCTCGCCCTCTGAGAAAGCAATGTCCACCTGGAACTTGACGGGCTTCTGGAAGACGGAGGGACCGCCGGAGGACTTGTACTCGGCTCGAAAGCTGGTCTGGGAGAGGACGCTGTGACTGAGAGACGGGATCTGTGTGGTGGGGAGACAGAGAAGAAGCAGAGAGACCGACAGACTTACGAGGCGGGAGAGGTAAGGGGAGGCACCACGTGAGTATAGGAAGACAAAGGGTGAGGGTGAGGAGAAGAGAGACAGAGTGAGCCATTGGTGAACGCAAAAGTGATACAACAAACGTGCCTCGAGTGAACAAGATTGAAATAAAAAAAGGGTGAAAAACTGAAATGATGAGAGAAATGAGGTATGAGAGTGCATTTGAAGTCCTTAACAGCTCTGACAGTGACAGCCGTGCTTTTTAACGAGCAAGCTTTTGTTAGTGAGAAATAGGGGTGTGCACGTGTACACGTGTACACGTGTAACCGTTTAGTAAATTATAACCGTTTAGGAAAAATCAATAAACGAAAACCGTTTTTTTTTTTTTTTTTTTTTTTCAAATTTCAAAGTTTTTAAATATGTTCTGGAGACACGCGTTTATTGATTTTACATCACTAATAAACTAATTGGGGAGGATAAAAGCTAGTCTGCCGAGAATCTGTCTGTCCCTCGGCGAGTGTGTGTGAGTGAGTGTGTGTATCGGTGCACACACACACACGGGGAGTGACTCACAGCCACGGAAGAGTGATGAAAGATAACCTAAAGATTAAAGTTACCCGGTTGACGTGAACTACGCTCGTAAGTAGCCCGAACTTTATAACACCTGTTCAACATGCATTTAACGTGGACATGTAGAAAGCGATAATCAGGAAATGAATGAAGCGCGATTATGACGGCGAACGTGTGTGTGTGTGTGTGTGTGTGTGTGTGTGTGTACCATGGACCTATTATAAGAGGTGTGTAAACGAGCGTAGTTCATGTCAATTGTGTGTTTACAGGCGAACAAACGCGTATGTGTGTGTGTGTGTGTGCGCGCGCGCGCCTACAAGACGGCGGGGGCACGAGGACAATGACGTCACGGTTAACCCGTGTACACGAAAAAAAATTTGTCGTGTACACGGTTAGGCATTTTCGTAAACGTTCACACCCCTAGTGAGAAACGTGACAAGGAAGACCACAGCAGCAGATACTTACAGACAGGAAGGCGTGGACAATGTCGGCTTTGACAGAACTCAGAGGTTTGTCTCTGATCACCACAAAGATCTGCTCCTCTTTCTCCAAGCCGATGAAGTTCCCAAACCATGACTTCTTAGCCAGCCTGGTAGCCAGACAAAGAGTGTACAGTTTGAACTTATACAGTACATGGGAGCCACAGAAAAACAACATACAGCGCACAGCTTTATATTGTTAGAAACGAGTAAGACCTCGGTAAGTGTGACTTACTCAGGGCTGGATTCTGGTGTTAGACTGGACATGTCTTCTGATGTAGGGACTGAAAGAGATAAGCCATTCTTAAACATTTCAATTTCTGTCAATTATATCTTTAGCTGGAAGCCAGGGGGAAAAAGTAAATGAGATTCAGTATAATCCCTTTGCATTATAGAGATGGAATATGGTGTGCTGAAACAGAAGACAATGTTTTGTGTTAGAAAGGAAGACACTTTTTGAAAATGATGACCTACTTATTTATATGACTTATATGACTACTTATTTTTAGCCAGTTGCCTCACTCTCGGGTTCAAGTCAAGGCGACAGAAACCATTCCTTTAAATGTGCGTGCATTTTTGAAGAAGAAATGGACAAAAGGTCTCTCATCGCTAGTTAGCTTATCACAAATACTGGTATTCAATAGGAAGTATGAGCCTGTCAGAGGACTGTCGTGCAACATCTCTAAACAGACCTGTGTGCTTGTTGTGACTTGTTGAATAACCACGTTATGTTGCGCTCTGGTTGCGCTCTTTATTTTTTGCACTTTGTTATTTTACAATCATTAACATACTGGAAGGAGACCGTGCAGTACACATGCACAAACGAAAGAAATAGCTTTTGTCTCCTTGTCTTGAACCCAAGAGTGAGGCAACAGGCTAAAACACAAATATATTGAACTATTCCTTTAAGTCTAGTTGTTCCATACCTGTGCAGGTACCGGCACATCCGCGAAAAACACTGAACTTCCAGATAACATCATGGTCAACATACAAAAACCTACCTTGCAGTTTGCGGCGGTGGAATCGCGGCGAGCCCAGCAGGTTGTTCTTGAAAGAATTGAGGCGGGTCCTCCAGTGGGCGGAGCTGCTGGCCGCCATGCCCCCTCCTGGGCTGGAGGGCGGGGTCAGAGACAGAGAGCCCACCCCTCCCCCTCCCTCTGCCCGCGAGGAGGACGAGGACGAGGAGGAGGAAGGCGGGGTGGAGGAGGGGTGGTGGGGGTGGTGGACAGGGGTGCCCAGGGGTGTGGGCAACGGAGAGCCCTGGGGAGTGACCTGCGGCACAGAGTGGGCACAGTTTGGGTAGAAGCTCTTAGTCACGCACTTTAGGACAGAGGACGAGGGGAAGAAGAAGCGTGGGATGGGTGAGAGGAGCGGAGAGGGGGAGGGCGAGCGGGAGGACGGGTTGTGCAGAGGCAGGGATTTGATGGGCTGCAGGTGGGGCCGGTCGGCGGCGGCCCCCTTGGTGGGCAGGGTCTGGGTCTTGGGGTTGGGGTTGGGGGGAGCTTTGGGCTTGTCGTGAGCCCGCGCCGCTGAGCGAGGAGTGGTGGTGCTTCCCTGTTTGGGCTCCTTTGTGAGGGGGGTGGCGGTTGTGGTGGTGACGTCTGATTGGCTGAAAGTGAAGACGGGGCTCTGATAGGACTGGGGGGTGGAGGGTTTGTGGGGATGGAAAACAAGAAAGAGAGGGGATGGAACATGGAGAAAGGATGGAAATGAATACCATGCTCAATGACAAGAGAGAGTGCATCTTGTGAGTAGTGAAATGCAATGCTACTAGTTCTGACTGTAAAAGCTTTTATTATTAGCCCTTTACTCTTTGCAATGTATTCTGTATATTATGTGAGAGAGCGTTGAGTGACAGCTGTGTGGCAGTGACAGGGTTAAGAATGCAGTGACAAAGGACAGTGGCAGTGAATGTGTTGCAGTAACGTAAATGCTGGTAGTTAAGATTCATTTCTATGGGCTGTTTTGATAGTCTTGTTGCACATAAGAAAACCAGGGGATTTTAACAATTGTGAATACAACTAGTCCATGCATGGTGAGAAGAGAAGTGACATGAAGACAGAAGAAGAAAACCCTCAAACCGCCAACCTTCTGCTGGGTTAGACATTTAATCTATGGAACTGGTACTGTGATGATGTGTAAAAATGACTAAGGAGCTAAAACAAATGGATATTTTAGGGGTCTTTGGAGCGTGGTTACATTTATTTAGAGCAGTTAAGCGTGAGGGGCAGGCGATATTCACAAGAAAAAAGTTCCAATATACACAACTGTTAAGCATAAAATTCAGATTAGCACAAAGCTTATGAAGAGATAATAACAATTAACAATTATGAATCTATTCCCATCCAAGTTTAATGTCAGCGATTCTTAAAATCCCAAACTACAATTATGTTACTTACATGGCCTTAATATGAACAGAATGTACACTCAAATAGAAATGTTAACACTGCAGCACACAAGTCAGCACAACAGTCAACAACAGTCAGGTGCCCATATGAACATTGAAACTGTTTTGCTTGCTGTAATCATAACTTCTGTTAAAATCCGAATGATCATTCACTGTGTTGGGGGACAATATCGACAGCACTTTATTAAAACAATTGGAAAGTTACATTTAGGAAGAGAAGGGATCAGACTAAACTGGAGGAATGATTTCTGCAAGCAAAAGCAATTTCAAGGCTCATTTGGACACCTGATGACAACCTAGCCTTTAACTGTAGAGCTACTGTGGGGGAAGTCAAAAAACATGTTGATAATTCGCTGTTTTATAATGCATGCTTTTATAATGTTCAAAGCAGCCAAAGTTATGTGTGAACACTTTGTTAAAGGTTGGCCAACCGGCCCTTACCCTGGGACTGCTGAGAGGGCTGGAGGAGAGACCGGTTGAGGCTCCACTGACAGAGCGAGACCTGGCAAAGAGACCACATGTTAAAAAAGATCATAAAAAAGAGTACACGAGTACAACCAACAAGAAAGTGTGTATTACGTGTTAGCATAATATACTCCACCTCTGGCTGTGTGCAGCTGTGTCCAGGGCCCTACGAGGCGGGGTAGGAGACCCCTGTTCTGTCACACTCAGCACCTCCAGGCTCTTCCTTTCGGGGCGACAGCGGCCGTGGCGCGTCAGCATCGGAGAGTCGACACGCTTTCGAGGAGGGTCTGCTAAAGAAGCACCATCTGAAAGTTATCTCAGGGTTAAACAACATTCATTTTAGCACTTTAAAGCTGCACATTTTTAATAACATTACAGAAGGAAATAAGACCACCCTCAAAAAGATGTTTTTTTTTTTTAATAGGCAGAATAACTACCATCTCCCTGATTTGTCCCACAGAGAAATCTTGGAGGTCTGGTTTGGAACATCATAAAATACAATTAGAATGTATTGTTTGTAAATGTCACAAACAGTTACATAAAGATTTCTCCATTTACAATAACATGGGAAACAAAAATAGAGAGGCTTTTTGTACAACAAAGCCAAACCTGCCTATGGGCAACTTCAGTCTATCTATCATCTATTATCTTAACAGTGGAGATCCCAGCTACATAGTTTAACAACTGCATATATGTTTTTATAATAATTAATAAAGTTTAACTCATAAACTCAAATAATCCCAAATTCCTTGGCAGAGGTAACAGATGCCTGCGTAAGGCACCAGACTCACAGAATGTGGGACTTTTGCTTCACAAAACCTGGAAGGTGAAAAGCAGCTCCCTCCCTTTGAGTGGATCCCTCCTGCCCCCTATTGACTGACCTACGTCGTTGCGCGGAGGCAAGTCCTCGTCCTCGTAGCTGGGGTAACGCTCTTTCCTGTCCAGCAGTAGGTAATAGATCATCTTCTCCTGGTTTTCTCTGAGAAAGGAGGAAAGGACACTTTTTGAATGATATGTTAAAATTATGTTAATGTCAAAATGTTTTTGAACACAAAGCAGTGTCTAATTTCAAGCCCTCAATATCACTTAAAAATGTTTTATTTTGTATTTGTTTAACAGAGATTTTAGCACCTGACTGCACCATACTTTGATATATGTCAAGCTAGATACTATTGTGGGCAGAACATTGGCACATTGACACAGTCTATCCACCATTTTGTACACTTTAACCATTGCGAGACAGTTGACCTGACTCAGAACAAGAGTTTCACATGAATGTGATGGAGAGAAAACCATATCCTCTCAGACTCTCAAAATGTCTGTGTGCGGTCAGGGCACTGATAAACCTTGTCATGTTTAAGGTTGAAGAAGAAAAAAGACACAACTTACTCTTCACATTGCAGATCGCGTGTGAGCTTGCCCCGGTCTCGGAAACAACCCAGCGAGTGCATGCTGTCCAACACATCTGGGTCCAGCTCTGTCAGGGACGAGATTCGCTTCACACACACTCGCCTGGGAGGAGGCTGCTCAGGACACGGCTCATTACGACCACCCCTGGGAGCCACACACACACACACACACACAATTACACACAAGCGCACGTAGCACACAATGAAACACACATGAATGAATGACACAGATATAATACGATTAAATATGATGTAACGTCACATGAAATGAGCATTTCCTTCCAACAATGGAGTATGTAAAAGGTGAACATATACTCACTGATACCAGGCATGTTTCTGGATGGCCTCTAGCTGTAAGAGGTGAAAGGGCAGATGGGGCCATTAGTTTCTACAGTCTGTTAACAGCCAGATGGCCACAGAGCATTGCTGTGTAAACAGTTAACACCAGATTATTCCACAACGCACAAAATACACCTCATCAGTTCTTCTGAATATCGTATATTGTAATCATAATTTGGAACTATACTGTTTATTGTTTTTGACGTTTTAACATGAATTTCATACACCACTTGTGCCTTGGAGAAATGTTATTGAACCCCAACAACATTGCCCCCAATCACTGACGTCACCAAAAATCAACATCGGCCATTCAAAAACCCATATCTGTTGACCACTAATCAATAGTTAAAAATATTAATATCATTGACAGCAGGTCCAATGAAGTTTATTTTCTCACTCCCAATGTATTTAAAATGAAGAAAGGAGAGGGGGCCTGAAATCAGTGTGGACAACTGAAAGGCTAAAGGTTTAATTTTCTATTGATAGTCTGTGTATGAGCAACATGTGGGCACGGTCTCGTACCGAGAGCCTCTTCTCAGGGTTGACCTCGATCATGCCCTTGAGCAGGGACTGGCAGTCTGGAGGGATGAAGTGGGGCATGTGGAACACCCCGCTCTTCACCTTCTCCAGGAGCTGGCGCAGGTTGTCGTGGTCAAACGGCAGGGCACCCTGTAGGTGGAAAATGAATAAGAAAGGGAAAAACTGTAGTGAGGAAATAGACTTAACCAGGGGAGGGGTATAAGTAGGAACTGCAAACCAAACCGCATGTTAAAAACAGGAGTACAAAGACATACCACAAGTAGAGCAAAAAGGATGACCCCACAACTCCACACATCTGCTCTGCGCCCGTCATATTTCTCTCCCTACAAAAGGCACAATCACCATGAATCATTTAAAAACATGTATGAACTGTGGGAATTGATGAAGCTCACAGAGGAATTTGATTGACTTTTAAGCTTATTTTAGGCTGATCCAAGGCCATATATTGTCTTTCAAAAGAAATTTCTGTGAATTAATTAAATCCTAGCCCAACACACAGCTCAACCACCTTTCATTGATAGAGTTGGAAGAAAGAGATGAACCACCTTTAAGATAAACAGTGTCTTTATTCCATCACAACTTTTGACTTTGAACTAAAAGCTGTTGTATTTGTGTTCAGCTCATGTGGCTTTGTTTCTATGTATCTGCTGCAGCCACTCATTAATATCACTGCTCATTTAAAATACAGGTAGCAACATTTGAAGAAAGATAAGAGCAGAACACTTACTCGTATGACTTCAGGGCAAGCATAATGTGGTGATCTAAAATGAAAGAGAAACTTGTTACAAGCATGAATACTATGCTTACAATTATGGGAGAATGGGCAGAAATACTTACGATAAACTAAGAAATTTACTCTGTATCCAGGCGCATCTCATTTATGTTTAGATGTGTCTTTTGCGCTCGTCATTTATATACAGACAGACTCACAGAGCTGGTACTCACCCACAGCTGGTCTCTAGCAGACTGTCTCCCACCTGTAGGGAGGCCATGCCGAAGTCAGCTATACGGATGTTGTTCTTTTCATCCAGGAGCAAGTTCTCGGGCTTCAGGTCTCTGTGACTGTACAAAAACAACAGACAATATTAAGTCTTCTTGGGACAGTTACAGCTTTTCGGATTTAACTGTGACTGCAGGGGTTTGAAAAAGGAGAGTTGATATGGTTCATTCTATAGATCCACACATTTTCCCATAAATGTATTACTTGATACAAAGTCACAAGAAGCCAGTTTGTCTAAGAGAATTTGAAGAACTATAAATGCCTGCAAACATCAAATGAGTATTAAAGATGTTCGACGACCTAATTAAGATACACTTTGATGTTGGTAAGGCAGCAGGGACTTCTGACACATCAAATTGGCATTGATTCAATGCAGATAAATGCTTTCCTTTTCTTAAAGGTGGACTCAGCAATTTTGGTAAATGCTTGTTGTCAAAATCACCTTTTGTCAAAATGATAGAAAAGATCTCCTCAGTATCTGTCTTCTCTCTGTACTGTGTGTGTGTTTAAAGAAAATCTGGTGTGAATACACAGCATTGGTTATGTGAATTGGTATTTTAACAAAAGGTGCCCATGGTAGCTAGCAACATGCCTGTATACAGAGCCTTGGCACACACTATGGGCAGGTAGCAGATAATGAGGAGGTATTCACTGATTTTGACAACAAGCATTCTTAAGAATTGCTGACTCCACCTTTAAGACCAAAGGGCTTAGTAAGTTAGCAGAGGAGGCCCAACCATCACCTTACACATGACCTACACTCAAATGTTAGAGTAAGAACCCACAGCTCAATGCAAAGACCCACCAGATGGAATGACTGTGGCAGAAATCCAAAGCAGAGATGATCTGCCTGAAGAACTTCCTGGCCTCTTTCGGAGTCAGCCGGCCCTTCTTCACCAGGTAGTCAAACAGCTCTCCCCCCGACACATGCTCCAACACCAGGTACCTGTCCACATAATATAATATAAAAAATTATACAGCAGGAGGGTTGATAATAGTCGATAGAGAAAAAACAATGAATCAATACCTCAGACACTCTTAAACTATTATATACCATCAGATACCGTTTTGATAGAAACTGATGTAATATTTTTTTTTTTTACTTACAGGGGAGTATTTTCTTTAAAGATACATCAAAAACTTTCCCGGAATAAATGATAGCAGATTAATAAAGTTCTGAAGAGTAATATTTATACCCACCCCCCAATCCAAATTTCAGTATTCAGCAACAACAAAAATAAAAGCCTGTGTGAGGCTCTTTTGAATGCAGAGCGGTGGGGAAACTCACAGATATTTGTTATTTTCGTAAACGTCATGCAGCTTCAACACATGCGGATGCTCAATCAGTTTCAGAATGGCAATCTCCCTCTCCACCTGGTCAGACAGAAGGGGTGAGTACAAAGAAAAAGGACAAAAAGTTACATCAGCAGATCACAAACAGCCGCTCAACGCAGGTTAATGAATCAACTAGCACAAGAGTTAAATATAGCCTAGACTAGAGAATATGGAGCAGTTTGTGGACAGCATTGACCAAACAAAATTAGCATTAGGTTTATAGCTGTGAGAATACAACCTTAGCAGCATCATAGCGTACCTTCATCAGGACTGACTCTGACAGCTTCTCTCTGTTGACGATTTTGATGGCTACCTTCTGACCCGTAATACAGTGGACCCCGAGCTTGACCAGTCCTGAAAAGAAAGAAAATACAGAACAGAGATGTAAAAAGGGCAAAAAAAACTAAAGCAAAAATTCCTAAAAACAGCAAGGCATAGGCTACTCACCTGTCTGTCCCTTCCCCAGTGTCTTTTCCAGTCGGTAGGGCCCAACATATTGAGCTGACTGACTTAGAGACAGTTCCTTACTCATACTGCTCTCACTGAAGGCTACTACTACTACTATTACTGCACTGTGGTTATTGCAATACTGTGGTATTATACAGCTTATACAGAACGATAAACAAGATGATGCTCAACTTCGAAAGACTAGCTTGTGTTTCAGTGATAACACTGCTACTCTGGAGTGTACCATGTAAAATAAATGCACTGTCAAACTGGTGCTGATTCACAACATGTGGATGATAAATGGACATTCTTCATACTAAACATGGCTGACACAGATAAATATATTTGCCTTTTTCTGTTCTGAAGCAGGCCTACGGTAAACATGTAAAACGATATTGAAAAAGAAAATACAAAAAAAACAGCTAGCTAGAGAAACTGAGATGACAAGAAGTCAAAGGCTATTTTATGCGTAAATACTGACCACTACCCTAAGGATAAACATGACAAGGTAGGCAAACTAATGAGTTTTTTAAGTCCTGTACATTAGCTTATTTGTAGGACTATAACTCGCACCGTGTGCCGGTAACTATATCATATGTGACGGCCAAGAAGAAAATTAACGCAGAGTAACGTTGACGCTATGTAGCTTTTTTTTTCTCCCACTCGCTGAAAAATATGTGTCCTTTGCTGGTCGAGCCAACCACAAAAAAACGTCTAATACGTCAAAGTGGAGGTTAGCACGGAGTGTTATATTTATGTATTCCTCTCTGTCAGGCCCTGCTTTTTTTTTTACAGGTGCAACAACATGCTATTTTAGCCCCGTTGCCGCTGCTCTCCCACACAGCATCCTCGGTTAGCTTTAGCCTCAACGCCCGGACCGCTCCGTTGCTCGCTCTCGCCGCGCCGCCTGTCAAAAAAACCAACACCTCCTGAAGTTTGCGGGCATAGCCAAACGGTGAGATTTATCGCACGGCTGCTGCATTCTCATAATATCTCCTCGCAGAGCAACCATCTTTAGCTGGAGCGTGAATCCTCCCCCTCCCTGTCTCTCTCTCTCTCCTCTCTACATCCCTGCAAGTAGCGGATCACAGCATCTTCTCCTCTCTCCTTTGGCGTGTCCTCCTCCCCTCACCAGCAGATACACAGGTGAAAAAACACAGATAATTTCCGCATATCACCCCCGCGCTACCGTTCACCGCCTTGTTCCCGTCTTCACTTCGGATGGTAGGCTAGTTCAAGCAGGGTAGAGGCCCCCCAGTATGATACTCCCTTCGCGTTTCTTGCCGTAAATCGATGTTTTTCTCTCTCCTCTTCCCTTGCTTCGCTCGTCTCACTCGCATCAGCATCCGGGTCCCACTCTCTCTCTCTCTCTCTCTCTCTCTCTCTCTCTCTCTCTCTCTCTCTCTCTCTCTCTCTCTCTCCATCCTCTCGCCTCTCCTCCGTCCCCGCCCCGCCCATCCTCCTCCTGATTCTTCCTCAGTAGCCTATATACTGTAGGCCTACGCTCAGCCTATCTCTGCAACACCACCAGTGTGGTGCTTTATGTGATCGTTTGCCAAAATGAAGGCATCTAATAGGCTAATAGGCTACTTGTTTATTTTTGGAAACTGCTGTAGCCTAATTGACAGGATTAATGGATGGCTTCTGAATAAATAAATAAAAGCAGCCCTGTCTCCTTTGCAGTTATCCTTATAACTATTCATAACTTTACCTGCATGTTTTTTATTTCATGCTTAACCTATAGTCTTAGACCTATACTGAAAGGTTATTTCTGCATCATGACTTGATAACATGCATGAGGGTTATGTGAGAAAGATAGTAGTAGTTTTAAATTTCAGGTGTACAATTAGCATAATTAGTATAAGGTAGGTTATTCCCCTGACAAATGAATGGCATGTCTGACTTCATCTGGCGAATGGGACTGGGACGATGTCAAACATGTCTATTATCACAGTGACATAAAGAGTACATGTTTTGTATACGTGTCCTATAAATATTCATCTCCATTTGACACCATATCATGGCAAATTTGTATTTTCAAATTATGGGAAATATATTCCATAAAAGAGCCCAACTGTCTGTCTCATAGACCATGGGACATTTAAAGGCACATTCCAAAAAAATTATGAACTCACCCCATCCTACCTCCTCACCTGGACAGGAAAACATAAAGTAATTTGTTGTAAAAGCCATTAAAAATCTCTACAATCTCAATTTGAAATGTTGTGTGTGGGCGGATAATTCCCCAAAGCCCATGTACTGTACATCTGCGCCGCCTGTAGCTGCTTGATTCGCACGAAGCAAGAAGGATTTGTTTCCAACCAGCAGAAAATAGATCAAATATACTCATCCCATCATCTTCTGGTTGCTTCTAATGGGACAGACATGGTCTTTTGAGATCACAAAAACTTCAGTGCATCGAAAATAAGTAGCGAGTCACCAGTGCCGTGAATGGCACACCCTGCAGGAGAGAATGGATCAACTCATACCCACCTTAAAGCTAGAGTGTGTAACTTTTTCAAATGAATGTTGCTTACTTTCAAGCCATCTCCAAATGAGTTGACACAAAATTGGTTGAGCCTATCAGCTCCACAAAACTCTCTCTCTATTTATATGGCAATGTTTACAAACTGGTGTCACCCCCTGACACTGGCGCAGGAGTTGAGAATAATCCTACGAATAGTAGACAAAATGTTTCAGTTGTTCCACTGCTTAGAAAAAACCTGGACGTACAGCAGAAGGAATAAAATCCATGCGCGATCTAACCTCATGTACCTAGATGCTCCAACTGTGTTGTTGTTATTCAGAATTCCTCATGAGGGCAACAGAAGTTACGCACTCTAGCTTTAATGGACGTCAAGTCTAAAGAAGTCCACAAGCAGGATTTGAAATAATAAAATCAAAGAAGCAGAGCTCAGCTGAGGTAAGAAAAAACCTCACCTAATAAACTTAGTTTTTTTTCACTGCCTAACTCTCTACAACACACTACTTCATTAGATCTCTCTCTCCAGGGTTGGTTCCTGAACCTCTGCTCCAGTAGGATCAACTACTACTAGATCAAGAATTACACAGAAGGTATACATCACTGGCTTGTGAGTTAAGTCCCTATGATCCCCTTAACACCTTTTTCTCCCATCTCTACTGAGCAAGTGACTTTGTGGGGGTTGGTGGGGGGTGGGAGGGGTCACTTCTCATCCAGGTCCTTTCTCCAGTCTAATCTTTGTGCATTCCAACAATCCCCACCCTCCTTGCCGGAGCTCGGACTATCAAAAGTGACATAAAACCGCTGAATCCAGGTGATCACATGAGTATTAAGCAGAGATTAACAAGCTTTTCTTAATTCCATTAACAGTAACTGCACGTAGAAGCCTATTCATGTGAAGTAATGATTAAACAAAACAAAAAGTTCTGATATGATAACATGTTACCAATCACAATCTCAACAAGAGTTATAATGTTTTGAGTTTTTATTTCTGTGCATACATAATCAGTGTTACAGTACAGATCTTAATGGAGATAGAACATACATCTATGAAAGAACAGTTTCACATTGACAGAAGTATACAGTATGACACCCTCCTCTCTCTCTCTCTCTCTCTCTCTCTCTCTCTCTCTCTTCAGTTTTTTCAGATGGTTCGGTCCAGTGCAATGAGGGGAATGCTGGGAAAGTTGAGAACTCTGAATAGATTCAAGCAAAAAAAAAGTTGTGAAACAGGTAGAAAATTAGACAAAATATGAGTTTGAAGTAATGGAAATACAAAACAATAAAATGTGTTTCCAAAGGTATATTCCCCCTATAGTTTTTGTAGAACTAAAATAAAGCATAGTCTAGAACCACATGATGGACACCTCCCAAGTAAAGATTGAGTCAGCGATTCTGGAGAACGCTTTGTCAAAATCCCTTTTGCCTGGTTTCAGAGTCTAGGCTGTGTATTAACACCATATTTGTGTTTTAGTGAACACTGCACACACAGTACGTACAGGTAGCGGATCAAGGGGAGATATTCACAAAAAGTGATTTTGACAACACAAATTGCTGACTCCACCTTTAAGAACAAAAATCCCAATATCAACTGGCAGCGACATCCTGATGAGCACAATAGGTGTTCTGCAGCTTTGGTATTTTGATATTCTGATTTACAAGCGGAGAAATAGCCCAAATTCTGTTTTACTGCTAGGTAAAACTCTTTTTTGAGGAAAGAAAAATCAATTACAATAGTTTTTTAGTCGTTGGTTTGTACTTACATTTTAATAAGATATATTTTCTTGTGTATTATGATCCCTCAGACAGCGTCTTTTTACAGGCTTGGAAAGCGTCCATTAGATCTTTACAGTTCTCCGCTCCCTTCTCTCTGACACTGAAACACATAGAAAGATTTTACGAAACACACTAACCCCACATGTAGCCACGTTATTCTATGTGGTGTGTGATACGTTTTTCTAGTTAAACTTATGCAAATTACAACGGTGTAATATATGGAGACATTAGAAGTTGTAGGACATATGGAACATCTCTAGATTTAGTCTATGTGCATCAAAGGGATTGTCTCAGTATAGGCTGATAATAAAGTATTTGAACTTGAACCCCCACAGCTGCTTCAATCTGCAATAAGTGAAGTCAGACAACAAGTATCATCACATGTCCGTCACCTCCTTGCTGCATGTAACGCAAAACCGAAAGGCTGGAATGTGCCGGGCCTCTGCACCATACACGTGGGGGGAACCTATTTTGAACCTCTAGGTCTATTTCCTCTTGTCAAGACATTCAGGTTACTGTAAGAGCCCCCTTGTAAATGTCATGAGACGATAGGTCCCTGTGATGCAGAGTGGATCTTTCTGGAAGTTGTGAAGGTATTCTACATGAAATCCCAATTCGACTTGATGATGTCCCCACAGGCGTTCTTACACAAGTTGAGAGATGAAGAAGTTAATGTGAATACATTGGATATCATGCGCAGAACTCAATAAGTGATGACTGAGAATGGCCAAAAGGATGTGATGGAAAGTGACCCGTATATAGCTGGAACCCAAACACAGTTAATGAATCTTTACTTGAGGGCAGAAAAGTTACACAAGGACACTCTGTAAAGGGGCACTTACACTCAGCAAAGACTGTCACATTGGCATTAATTTCAAAATATTTATGCACATTTGTACAAGCACCATTTTCCAACATTTATAATTGCACACCATTCCTGTCAGAACTCACCATTTGTCAAAGTCCTCTTTGATAACCTGGCATGGCGCCGGCACCGCTTCATTAGAATCTGGCATTTTGACAGAGCAGAGCTGGAGTTTATGTACATGCACGCTGCTGCTCGGGTTGCTGTCAAGTGTGGTTACAGATTGGTTACAGAGATGGAGGGAAAGACAGTAAGCGAGGGAGGGAGGGAGGGAGGGAGAGAGGGAGGAGTGAGGACAGTGACCGAGTATCAGCTTCAAAGAGGGAATCTGCAATAGTGTTGTTTTTGGCGGCCTGTTTTAAGTTTAGTTTTAGTCTAGTCTTTGTGTCAAATTGTCATTTTAGTTTTTATTAGTCTTAGTCACGTTTAAACTCTTTTTAGTCTAGTCAAGTTTCAGTTGACTAAAAGTCTTGAGCTTTTTAGTCTGCTCAGAATGATCTGGGACTATTTTCGTCTAGTCTTAGTCAACAAAAGCTGATGACATTTAAGTCTAGTCTTAGTCAATGACTTTTGTATTTTAGTCTTTTTAGTAATGCAATTATACCCAGTTAATATAGTACAATTACCTAGTATAGTACAGCCAAAATCAAAATGTTCTTTAAGTCCCCCATTTCACAAGTCAAACAAGGTTATCTTATCTTATTATATTATTGTTACCTTATAGACTCAAGAATACATGCAATACCAGACACGGAAGACGCTCTGATTGAATTTACATCATATTTATTTGAGCTACCAAACATGTAAGAATGCCGGATTCCTCAACCTGAACAGCAGTCTGGTGGAGCTCGGACAGCTTCTCTTTGTGTTTCAAAATCTCCTGTCTAATGACGTACATTTATATAAAATAAATAGGCCTAAATAAAATAGCTTCAAATGACAATGCCAGAAAAAAATGTACATTACATTCAAGTTTAATTAAGAGAAACAATGTGCTTGAATGCTAGAGCTACAATAACAGGGGTATAATGACCGTTGCTAAGGACCTACGTCATAGTTTTGATGGATAGACGTCCACAAACAGGGCTACTACTCGTTCAGAAAACAAGGAATACTTTTTCAACATGTCTTTGCATGTATCAGGAGAGCAGGGAACACAGGAGTATTGTTGTTTTTGGCAGCCTGTTTTAATTTTAGTTTTAGTCTAGTCTTTTTGTCAAACTTTAATTTTAGTTTTTATTAGTCTTAGTCACGTTTAAACTCTTATAAGTCTAGTCAAGTTTCTGTCGACTAAATGTCTTGAGCTTTTTAGTCTTCTCTTAGTCAATATTATCTGTGACTATTTTCGTCTAGTCTTGTCACTGTCACGTGAAAAAGGTTAGTTGACGACGATATTTAGTCATACATTTTGTTGACAAAAACAACACTAATCTGCAAGAGAATACTCTTGAAGTCTCTGGAAATCTGGCCTACATAAAAAAACAATATATGATATCAATGTTGGGTGTCTTAATACGTTGTATACAAAAATCTGATTGAAAATACATTTTCATAAATCAGTGATTCTTGAGAACCGGGACAAAAGGCCGTCTTCCGTAACTGCTGTTATCTTTAAAAATAAAAATATTTCAAATTGTAGATATTATTAGGGATTAAGAATAAAATGTACGGAGCACAATTATCCCTTTAAATTTAATTTTATCATTATTATGTCAAATATATGACACTTGTTATCTTCTCATAACGTCCAAAACAGTGTGTCCACAGAGAGGGTTTCAATCTTTCATATGCAATAAAAAAATGTACTTTAATGATAAAAAAAAAAAATGTCATCATAAACAACACTAAATAATCTCTCATATCAATAAAAACTGTTTTTCTCCAACACATTCATGTTTTATATGGTTTCAAAGTGGTGGGACACTTTTTGTCATTAAAATGTAAGAAAATCAGCCAAAATAAGGGGCAGCTGTCACCAGGCCCGGATATCAGTTGCCTAAATATCAATGTATATTTTGGATGAAGTACCAAGATATTGCAGCGTGAAAATCACAAACTAGCCCTGCGTTTCAATAGATAAATGGATAAATACTTTATTGAGCCCTATGAAGGACCTCTTGTCACATTCTACCTCTGCAGAGTACATTAGAGACAGACAGGCTCTGATAAGTGTTGTAGTTTTAGAATATTTTACATTCCAAATCTTGGAAGTCATGCGTCACAACCATGATATGTCAACACCGATTTACAATTTCTGAAGAAGTTATTTGAAATGTTTCGATAATTTTATATTCCTGAAGTAGTTCATACTAGCACCAATCATCAACAGAAAAAAACAAATGGCTAACTAGATTAATTCCATTGGTTGTTTAAGAAACCTTAAATATGTCAACACCACCGTCAGACAGGAAATCTGACGGTGGTGACAGGCCAATGACGGAGTTGACATTCAATGTGATTGTGAAGGCATCATATTTGGGTGGTTTTCAAGTTATTATAATTATATTAAATACAGAAATAGGGTTTAGTTTTTCTAATACTGTATTTATGGAAACTCTGTTCCCGGGTTCTTTTGTATGGATGATTCTTAAAAAAGTACAGGATGATATACAAAATGAGGCAATTTGGTCTGAGTTTTTTAGAACAAGTCTAATTGAAAGACTGTAATGTGAATCTTGAATTAACGCACAACCAATAATATGCTGTTATAAAATCACTGTTATTGATTATTCTACGTATTTGATGGTTATATCTGGGTTTTTGTCACCACCGTCCGATATACTTGTCAATTCCGTCAGATATGTGTCAACTCCGTCAGATTTATATTATTATGATACAATACATAATGATATTTATTTCATAGTTGTTGAGGAATGGTTGGTCATATGTGAAAATCTAACCAGTCACCTAACATGAGAATGTGTTTTGAAATTTGAAACACATCTTGATTGCTGTTAATTTTAAAGTAAACATTCTATTACACAGTTCAACTGAAGAACATAGAGGAAAATCAATATAAAATATATATAGTCATATATATTTTGAAAATATTGACAGTCTTGGTGAATACTTGTGATCACAATTCTTCTCATGGGTCTAGCATAAATTGAGGGAAAATTAATTTGTGTTTTTGGTGTCTGACGGTGTTGACACAAAATAAGGAATGGCAAGGTAAAAAGCCCATTTTGATAAAAAGGAAAAAGCTGGGAGGTTGTATGAAAGTATAGCTCAGTAGCTTAGTATATGTTGGAAACATACATGTAATTTATTTTGCCTAAACATAGGGTTTGTATTTTTTCAACATTGCACCCTGTTTTGTCCCACTTCTCAATAATCACTGAAATATTATAAAACTTAGTTAATAAAACAGCTTTTGTCTTACTGTCTAGAGACTGTGTGAGCTTGGCCTATCAAAGGGTCTCCATGACTCCGGCAGAGAACTGCTGTGATTGGTTCAAAATACTGACTGTGTTGTAAGAACCAGAGCATCTAAATCGAAACTTCTGTACAATTTAAGTGACAATAAATTTGGATTGATAACTATACCTAACTTTTTTCAGGCACTAAATATCATGCAACCTACTCCCCAAATTATATTGTGAGAAGGATTTTGTGGACTTGGGTTTATATGGGGCTTTAAGTTTGATTGGAAATTCTACTTTAATTGCTACTCTTACTTTTTACCTTTTCAACCTTTGTCTATGGTATTCTTAGCCATTTATATCATTAAGGTATTCCTAAACTCTTTCATTACCGTCCATTGTTTTACAGTCTTTCTAATGAATATGCAGACAGCTCACCTTTTGAGTCCAGCGTTAGGCATTACAAAGGCCTCATAATGCATCTTTAAAACTCACTAGAGAGGGGAAGAGAGGAGACTAGGGAGCCTGAATTGTTACACCATTGCCTTAGGAGGTGGAGCTGAGTGATTGTAGCATTTGTGTTAACTGATAAAATGTTGAATCAGCACTGGACACAGTGTTACAAATGATGAAACAAATTGACTGAATATAATCCAGATTTCTAAGGCTTTTAAAGATAGAAAAAAGCAGATGTGGGAAGCATTAGTGGGGGTTAATCCCTGCATGAACACACATTTGTTTCTTACTTTTAACATTTCAACTCATCCTGTCCTGTCTCTTACATTTACTCTACACAGCACACATTCGAGGAAACCGTATTTGATCTTTTTGAGGTTTACATGTTCTTTTTGCTCCTTTAAATTCATTTATTTTCATCAAAATATATGTTGCTTTTAAAATGTTAAGATGCATATAATTGTTTAACTCTCTTGGCACATGCAAGTGATTTTCACCTCTTAACTTTCAACAATGACTTCTGGATGATGATCTGATGCACCTTGACCTAATTCTGGATGGGTAAAAAGGGTTGTAATTTTGTTTTTCATTAAAAAAAAATACAATTAAAAAAACTATTGTTTTCAGGAACAACTGAGCAAAGTGATGATAAATAAAGTAGCACAAGCCTTTCACACAAGAGAAGGAAAGTGAAACATTTACTTTGGGCACATTTAAGGATTATTTAAAGCAGTGCTTCTCAAATGGTGGGGCGCGGGCTGCCTTGATTTCCAACTGACCAAAAAATAAATAAAAAAAGTGCTAGCAAGCCCGATGTGCGAAAGGCCGCGATTTGCAGTAAATAAATGTCCACTTGTGTCTCCAAGTGTCTCTGTAGGCTATTTAAAAAGAAATCAAGCAAGTAGACTAATAATAACATTAATGAATTATTGGTTATCGCATCACTATAGCCTAATAAAAAAGACACCACCTTAACTATGTTTACAGTTTACATTTTTTTTGAATGAAATGCAAACCTCAGTGAATCATTTGCTCTTGTTTCTCTGTCCTGAGATTCACACAGACTGAGCAGTCTTGTTTAAATGTTACAAATTGAGCTAATAAACTGAACTTTGATTTTTTTTGCTGCAGAAGTTATCTCAGCTAATTTTTGTTATCTAATTTGATAATAAGGTGATTGTATGCAGAATGCTCTTGCCAGAAACTCATACAGTGGTTTTGTACATAAATAAATAAATAATAGCATGTTCTCAATAGTATTTCAATTTAGGGGAGGAGGGGGGGGGGGCGCGAAAAAAAGTATGTCCCCTAGGGGGGGCATGACATAAAATAATTGAGAACCACTGATTTAAAGAATGTGACAAGGACCAATAGGAGCAATAACAACATATTGCATCCTATTTTATGATTATATTGCATACAAAATGGCAGAAAAACACTTAGTAGCCTAATGTATATTATTTTCAACTAACCCACATATTAGTCCTATAACACGAGGTAAGATAATACCAACTCTTACTTAATTAATTATCCTCAAAAACTCTACGTAGGTTAACATTATGGGAACCTAGGGTTTTTAAATAAATAAAAGGGTGCCAGTCCGTGCTAGGTGTTTACAGTATTTTAGTATAGGATCTAACTTCACCACTAAAGGGCAACAAGCAGCGATAAACACAATGAGAAATTTCTGGCCTCAGTGTGCATCGTTATGATCATGACCTGGAATAAAATCACATTGACATTTAGAAATCTTAACTAGTTCAGATGCCAGTTCACCTATTGTAGCACTATTTTAAAATGTCTTATCTTGGTAGATGTCTTCACTTAAATCAAATCAAACCAGTTGCTATCCAATATCACAAATAGCAATTTGCCTCAGTGGGCTTCAGATATAGTGACAGGTCATTGCAATGACGAAGCTGATTACAGTAGCCTAGCTCAGGAAAACCCTGGTCCAACATCAAATATATGAAGTTTGAACATAACCAATAGCCTATCTCTTCTGTGTCTCCTGTGAATCCTATTCCTTTACAATCATCATCCCATAAAGTGCACCATCTGCTGGCTGATAAATCAATTGCACATATATTGGGGTCCGGCAGACAGGTTCTAAAATATATAGATAAATATATATATAGATATGTTTAATTAAAAAAGCAAATTTTAACAATAAAATAAATACAGACGAACATATGCCTGTGTATATTTTACGTTTCTGGTATATTTAAAGGGGGGAAATAGCCCAATTTGGCATAGGGCCCTGCACTGATTCTAGGCAAACTGAAGCTTATTCGAATAATGACGCGAGATTGGACGCAGGAATTGGACCAGTCTGTCAAGCACAGGCTGCACATTGGGAAGTGGATTTGCAAAGTGACTGCTGAAGGCCCAACTACATAAATTTGGTTATCACCGGAGATAATTTGTGCACTCGAACGCGCCTTAGCCAATGGCAGCGTCCTATACAAACAGCTGACTGTTTCTTTTTTTTATACACCCAGTGTAAAAATAAATGTTTTCTAAAATTAATTTATCTTATCAATAAGATGAAAATGTAGGGAAGCGTGTCGGTCTGGTTGGCTGAGAGCGAGAGGTCGGTGAATGGAGGTCACCGCAGACACTGTGAGCCTCGGCGGTGAGACAGAAGAGAGGGGGAGCATGAACAGGGAGGACGGACAGCGGCCAGCCGCCTTCAAAAATGGCGTCTCCGGAGGAAAATGAGTAAAAAGAAATATTAGAACGCGGCCTGCTTTCTTTGCAATTCACCTTTTGGTATTGGAGTCTTTTGAGTCCGTCTCGTTTTTCCCGTTGGGGGCGGACTCGTCATTGCTTTTTGCTTCGTACGGCCGGAGAAAATAGATACAAGGGGAGCGAGCATTTAGGGAAATAAAGGCAGCCCCTTTTAATTTTGATGCGACGTTACTGACAGCTAGCATCTGCTGCTAGCCCACAGCTCTGCTCAGGAGAGAGATAGGGGCTGCTGGGAACGATTTGCATGCATAGGAGGAGGATAAAAACAACAATATTTTAAAATTGACGTTCTCCTTGCTCGTCTGTGGGGGGGTGGGGGCGAGATCGCTACCAACGTGGCCAGTTTATTGCAATCTTTTTTTCTGGCGGCTGCTGCTGCTAGCAGCGTAGCAGACTGGCCCGAAGAAAGGGTAGGAGAGACGGAGCGAAAAAGGGACGCATTCAAATCAAATGTTTATCAGCAATTCGTCCATCACCGGCCTAAATCCGCGGCGTCTTCATCATGACCGTGACTGATTGCGGAATCAATCTGCATTTGTGGAAAATAATACACGGGCAAGGCGCAGGGAAAGGAGAAAGACTGTCTTTTTTGGAGGTGGTTGGATTATAACCCCGTAGACCCCCCTCTTTTTTTCATCCAGCTTTCTCCTCCCCTCCATTTCTCTTTCAATATGCTGTTTTCCACTCCTGAGGACTTGCTTATGAAACCGGGGAAAATAGCCTGAAACCGAGAAACGTGAAAAGTACTGGCTTTATTTTATTTTTCTCCGTGGTGTGCTCTGCGACGATCTCGTCGGCGATCGTCCTCATCGCACACATTGTACGCCACATAAATGGATAGGAATTACCCGGGAACAGGATTTGGTGATCTGGGCGCAGGAGCAGGATGGAGTTACGAGAGATCGGCTAAAGCAAGGTATGCATTGGAATCAGACAATGTTGTACTTTTTGCAGGGCACACGGTGACCCCATGTCAACAAATTGTCGCCATTGGGTTCATATATGGTGTCATGCCTTGCCATTAATTGTAGTGCATTGTCATCCAAACAGTTACATAGTAATAATATTATAAACAGGAATGGAGCGTGCGTGTCGTGGGGGTGGGCGGGGTGGAGGAAGGAAAAGGTTGGGGATATTTAATTGTATGATTGACAGACGTAGGTAAAGGTGGACCTAGCGGGTTTGGAGGTGAGGGGAATGTCTGGAGTGGAGCATCCATATGAATATTGTTCTCCCTGTGTGCAGTCCTGGACACAGCCCACCGATAGATAAATTCACTGGATTGATAGGAGCTGCGAAGAGTGCAGACGCAGCAAACCCCCTCACAGCAGTCCCCTCTGAAAGACATCAACAAGAATAACTGATGCATACATAGGGGAGATGTGTTTAAATGAAACAGATTGTAAAAAAAACTGTAACGCAGTAAAGAGACCTGCACATAAAATAAAATCTGGAAATGGAGGCAGTGCCATACTCCTGCAACATTTCCAATGCGTTTTGCCCAAGCGTGATCTAGATAATTGGTGCTGGTTTTTGGATGGTTTATGTTCATTTGCATAATTCAATTGTGTATTTAATATTCCCACTGCATCAACCTTGCAATTTAACTGTTACCCTCAAATTAAACATAAAGCGAGGGTGCATTTATACGATGATTAAAAAAATAAAAAATAAAAAATTGACTGTGCAAATAGCTGTCTTTTAGCTTTACTTTAGCCTGGCTGCTAGCGCTGTGTAGCATATAATTCAGTTGAGGCCTGCCTATGCACGCAAGCATCTCTGCCTTTATTTAGCTGCACACATTTTTTGAGATTTTACCAAGAGTTAGCTGCCCGAACACAGCCCAAGGCCATCATGCTTATACGAAAAGTGATATTTGGCTAAACAAACGTGGCGAGTCGCTGGTGTTTGCATGCAGCTTTAGCATTTGCGTCGACTTGCACCATCCAGGTGTTGGCTACATCAACACATAATCAATGGCTGCAGACAAATCAATATTTCGTATTCGGTAGAAATTTAAGACACTGTATTTTTATCCTGGCTGTAATGTGCACATCGGTTACTCGTGGTGTTATTAACACATAAAAAGACTGGCCTTGCAGCCTTTCGGGCCTAGTCTCTGCATTTCTATGCTGCTAGGCGGTGCTAATAGCAGCAAAAGTGATAGCATGTTGTCTGAGCAGCCAGGCAGCCACGCATTTCATGTGTCTCTCTCTGGTAAAGAAAAGTTCCAACAGCTGAATCAAAAGCTTATTTAGCTTTTAAGTTTCTAAATTATATAGTGGTTGGGTCTCTTTGGCTCATTATAATAATTGCAAATTAACTATCCCATTATTTTTGCATGACACTTGCATTGCTGGTTTGACATATTTGCATCTACTGTAACTTGGGCATTACACAAAGTGTAATGCCCAAGTTTTTAATTATGTCATTGATCATTTATTTAGACGTTGATCTGACTGATTTTCCTTCCCTTAGCTGCAATTATAAATCAGATTAATTTTGTTTTTCACATGTATGCTACTGTTGAGAAGTGACATTTGGAGACTAATCACACTTAAAAGACTTGAGTTGTCATCTGATGTGTGGGTTGCTAATTGAACAATTAACTTGCGTGTTAGATTTTGTGCATTTTTAAAAGTGACCCAGACAGTCTTTTCTCAAGGGTCACATTTTGGGGAAGGGATTTAGGGTTTTATGTAAATGTACTCTGGAATTAATGATATTTCACTCCCCTTCCTCCGTAGTCTTGTATATGGGAGTTCCAGATCATCCCACCCTGAGTCTGAGCTCCTTCACCGACAAGCCTACGCCACCCCACACCCTCTGCAGGGCTATGCCACCAATCACCACCCAGGGAGCTCTGGCCAAGGCGGGGCTTGGGGAGCAGCTGGACGGAGTTTGGGTGAGATAAATGTCATACCTTCCATGTCACCACCATAAGGGACCCCAGCAATGAATTATTGTGCCTCTCCTTGCTGGCCCTGGTAGATTATTGTCATTGAAAAATGGGAACATTATGGCTCAATTGAGTTGATGCCCTAGATGTTAAAGCCACAGTTTTAGAAACGTTATGTTGTTGCAGCATTTATTCTCATGCAGTTTATCAATAGTTTAAGAGTCATTTTCAGACATAGTACGCATAAAGATTAAATCCATATTCTGATTTATGAATTAAGATTGTATGTACATCTCTGCAACTAGCAGTCAATACTGTATTTGCATTCCTAATCAATGGATCCATTTTCATGCTTCTGTCTTTCCTGCATGTAGGCCTGTCGGGGCTCTTTGACACTGGCCTGCACCATGCCAGCGCTTCCGCCCCTGATGCCTCCGTCATGAATCTGATCTCAGCCCTGGAGTCCCGGGGTCCCCAGCCTCCGCCCTCTGCTTCCTCCCTTCTCTCCCAGTTCCGCACACCATCCTGGCAGACAGGTAGGGCCGCGTGAGATCTTCCCTCATGTGTTGACATTCAAACAGGCCCCACAGTCAACATGACATTTAAAGAACCTCCCATGTTTGGCTGCATTATTATTCCAATGGTGGTGCTACTCGAGCCTTTACATAAAAATATTTCTAGTCTTAGTCTAGAATGCTTTTCTATTCCTCTTTCTGATTTGAATTATTTTGACATTTAAACGATAGCTTAATAGATACTAAGTAATTTTGCATCATCTTCTTTTTACCTAACAGCGATGCACACGCCTGGTCCTCCTGAACTATTCATCTCCGGAGCCCTTCCTGGCTCTGGCTCCTTCCCCTCCTCTTCAGCTCTCTCAGCCTATCAGCATCCAGCGTCCTTCTCCAGCCGCTCTTTCCCTACCGCCTCCCTCTCCCTCCAGGACACGCCAACGTTTAGTCCCACATCCAATGGTCTGCTCTCCCCACACGACCCCCTGCTACACATCAAGGCCCCTTCCCAATCCAGCCTGGGTTTTGATAGACTACTGTCCTCGCAGGGTGCCGCAGCAGCTGCCTACAGGGGCAGCCAGGATCCCACGAGTGCCACGTCGGCCCAGGCAACCTCTGCCAGGCACCTGCAGTCGCACCAGTTCAACCTGCTGTCGTCGCAGCTCCAGGACCAGTCGTCCCAGCTCTACAACGCATCGGTTTTTTCCTCAGCCCAGCCTCAGTCCCAGTCCCAGTCCAATTCGGCTCAGGAACGGGCAGTTCCTCGGCAGGACAGCGTCATCAAGCACTACCAGCGGCCCACGCCGACTCAGTCTCAGCTCTCATCCTCTGCTGCGCACTCCCTTCAGCACTACCTCAGCTGTGGAGGGGCAGGGTACCAGCAAATCGCCACCCACCACAGGCATGCCGGCCTTTCTTGCAGCCCACTGGGCGACCAGAGCCCCTCGTCCGACCACAAGCCAAGCGCTCGCACTGAACAGTATCGGCCAATCATCCAGCCTCCTTATTCCTCCTCCTCCTCATCCTCGTCTTCTTCCTCAGCTGGGAAAGGTGCCAAAAGCAACTCCAGCAGTGGCTATTCTTCTGCCAGCTCAGCATCCTCCTCAAGAACTCCTCACACGCCCCCCTCCGCTTCCTCTACGTCCTCTTCCTCCTCCTCTTCTTCTGCCACCTCTGGGGCTCATCCATCCAACTCCATCCCCACTTCCAGCTCCAGCGCAGCCCCTTCCCGACAGCAGCCGCCCCCTCAGGCAGCTCCTCCTCCGCCCGCCCCTCAGCAGCAGCAGCCCCCCTCCACCTCCTCCTCCGGCCCCCAGTCTCTCCCCAAAACCTGCCTCTCGGGCTACGGTTCTCCCGTGCCCCCAGTGAAGACCCCCAATTCGGCTCTTACTGGTCAGACCCCACCCCAACAACAGACACAGTCATATTCCCCTAATCAGCCCCCTCCTTCTCACCTCGCTCAGTCCTACGGAGGCTTCAGTTCACCACAAGCCCAAGACCTGAGCTCAGGTACAGGCGGGAAAGGCTATGGGAGTTTAGGAGGGCGAAGCCAGTCATACTCTACTGATATATATGGAACTGACTCTGCTTATGGCTCACTTCCCTCCTCTCTTGGGGGAGCTGGAAGCCCATCACTGGGCTACGGAGCCCCAGTTCACTCCCCCGCCCTTTTAAGGTCAAGTGGTTCTTCAGGCAGCGGTGCATCAGGGGGAGGAAGCAGTAGCGGCGCAGGTAGTGGAAACTCTGGGTCAGGAGGAGGAACGGGAAACAGTATGACCAATGAGAGAGGCGGAGGCCGTAGTGGTGGAGGCTCCTATCATATTCCAGATTCTAGCCCCTCTCCATCAGGCAACTCGGGCATCATCCGTCCAGGGCTGCACTCCCCAGTGCCTACCTGCCCCACACAATCTCCGGGGGGCGCCGGCTCTAATAAATACATTTCCTCGGTTCTGTCCCCACCCTTCCTGTCGTCCCCACAGGGCTATCCTGACACTCGGGGCCCGAGCTCCCAACCTCAGTCTTATCATTCCACTTCCTCTAAAACGAAGGCGGACACTTCCATGCTAGGTGTAGGTTCTCAGAGATCCCAAGAGGAAGTTGATGATGACGATGAGTTCTTGATCCAGCACCTGCTGCAAGCCCAAGCAAGTCCCGGTCCACAGGCCGCTCATCACCAACAGACATCCCAACAAACGCAGCCACAACCCCAGTCAGTGCCCCCAACGTCTGATTCAGGCAAAGGCCTAAGCTATGACATGGGTAAGACCTCAGAGGAGCGGTACCATCCCCAGAGTGTGATACGTACCCACAGTGCAACATCCACTGCAGGAGTAGGTAACGCAGGGTCTGGAGGTTCTATCTCTGGGCTGGAAAACCAGCTTGAGATGTCGTTAAAGAAACAACATCAACAACATCATCAACAACAACAACAGCAGCAAAGAAATGAGAGGTCTGTCGGAAGCAGCAGAGGGAGTGGAGGGAGAGGCAGTTCTGAACAAGTGCACTCCCACCTCCATCACCACGACAGCCTAGGTTCAGTAGTCCACTATGGGCGGGGGGACCCGTACACCCAACATTCCCTCGCTCCCCAACACTCCTCACACAGTCAGCACGTGTCCTCACACTCCCAGATACCATCGCATACCCAAATGGAGCTCCAAAAGAAACCGCAGGAGCGCACCGAAATCCCTTATCCTCGGAAAACACCGGAAGTACAGCAACAGCATTCCCAGTCCGCCACCGCCTCCCTCATGGACTCTCCCACTGATCAATCACGTCAGCCGCCACACCTGCTCCAGTCGGTGCTGTCTCACACCACTCGCAACAAACTGGAGCCCCATCAGCAGCACCACAAAATGGACTCCCACCAACAACAACAACAACAGCTCCACAAGATGGACTCTCATCAGCAACACCAACCGCATCACAAAATGGACTCCCACCAATCACATCAGCAGCACCCGAAAATGGACTCCCACCAGCATCAACAGCACCACAAAATTGACTCTCATCCCCAACAGCAGCAACACTCTATAAGCCAACAGCAAATGGAAGGCGCTGGAGGATCCCTTGGCTCGAGTAAACATCAGGCTCAGTCTCAGTCCCAGACCACCCAGCTCCAGCTTCAACTGCAGTCCCAGGCTCTGGAGGTGGCGGCGGCTCACTATAGCCACGGGCCCCCTTCGCATCAGCACGAGCAGAGCCAGGTCAAACAAGGCTCAGCTGTGTCTTCCTTGGACATGCTGGAGCGCTCCCTTTCTCAGACCTCCAACACAGACGCGGAGGACAGACGTGGCAATGCGGGCGGCGCTGTGAGGAGCGGCAGCGATCGCCACCGACAGCAGGAGCAGCAGAGGCAGCAGCAGCAGAGGCAGCACCCGTCCCACCACCACTCCCAGCAACACCCGGCCTCAGAGCTCCACTCCTTCCTCTCCGAGCCCAACATGAGCCTGTCCCCTCCGCCTCACATGCACCATCTTTCGCAACACCACCCGCAGCAGCAGCAACAACAACAGCAACACCCCAGTTCTCAACACCAACAGACCCACTCCCACCACCCTCACAGCCAACAGCACCCCCACCACATTCCCCCGCAGTCGGCCTCGGCCCACTCCCAGCCCCAGGCTGACCCGCAGCAGCAGCTCACCCCTCAGCAAAGCCAGCTGGACCAACAGCGCTCAGAGCAGCAGCACCAGTTCGACACAGTCAGCCCTGTGGAGAAAGCAGACCAGAATCAACAGAGCAACCGCTTTGTACCTCTGACTTCCATCTGCTTTCCAGATTCCCTCCTTCAGGATGAGGACCGCTCATTTTTCCCAGGTATGGAGGACATGTTCTGTGCAGAGGACTACAAGTCAAGCTGTGCTGGAGGCGCGGGACCGGTGCAGGAGGAGATGAACGAAAGCCATGCCGGGCAAGAGGGAATGGATTCAATGAAGGCTGGACAGAGTGCAGGTGGAGCAGGGGGAAGTGGCGGAGCTAGCTACGACATGATGGGTCACCATGGTGGAGATCAGGGTTATGAATCATACTGTCATGGCCTGGAAGAACCCAGCAACAACACCATGACTCTGGATCTAGACTCCCTCAAAACCCACGAGCTCCCCTCCACCGTCAACACCGAACAGCTAGGATTGATACAGTCCCAGGCCACAGCCATGGGTATGGGCTCCAATAATGCTGGTCCCAACAATGCTGGAACTAAACTGTCCTCTGGGTCCGGGAGAACTAGCACAGGAGCTAGTTCTGGAGGGCTCCAGTCTCCTATTTTCTGCTCATCTCGTCCCAAGAAGCTCCTCAAGTCCAGCTCTTTCCACTTGTTGAAGGAGCGCCGGGACCCCAACACACTGCCAAAGAAAAGCTACGCTCAAGAATATGAGTTTGAAGATGACGAGGACAAAGCCGACCAGCCCGCTGACATTCGGTTGAACAGCCGGAGGCTCCCGGACCTGTTGCCAGACTTGGTTTCCAGCTGCAGGAAAGGAGGAGGTGGGAGTGGCTCTCTCAGCCCTTTAATGGGCGACATTGATTTCTATCACTCCTCTGGCTACTCCTCTATGGGTTCACACAATCTCATGCCTCAGGATGCGCCTAAGAAGAGGGGCCGAAAGCCCACCAGACCCAAAAGGGATGGCCCCCCTAGGCCAAGAGGCAGGCCTCGCATACGCCCCATGCCCGAGCCCTTCACACCGCGAGGGATGATGGGGGAAATGGGTGGGACGACTGTAGGAGCGGGGTTTGCCGTGGAAGGACGAGGGAGGGGTAGGGGTCGCGGAAGTAGAGGTAGAGGAGGAAGGAGGGAGGATATGTACATGGAAATGAGCGGGAAGGAGCAGGATCAGATGCACCACCATCACCTCCAGCAGTCGCAGCAGCAGCCACAGCAGCTCCATCACCAGCCCCAACAGCAGATACATGAGCCTATTCCTCCTCTGAAGGTAGGCATCTTTTGTAGTTTGTGTTACCTGTGCATGGCTGCTACGTGCAACTGCTACGGACTATTTGTTTTCTAAGGATATTTTGTTTTTCGCTGTCTCTGTTTAACACTCGCTCATTGTACTTTCTTTCGCATTTATTTGTTTTCAGACTAGTCATGTTTAGGGTTCGGCTCTGTTTAAGTTGTTTTGAAATTAAAATGCTAATTTGTATGTAAAAATGTATTTATTTGGTTTTGTTATGTTCAGAAACAAGTTACTTGAGATCTTACTGTTTTTTTGTTTTGCTTTTTGCTTTGCTTTAGATTAAGTTACCAATTGGTACACTGTCCTCATCTGATGCCTTGTTGAGGACGGACTCTTTGTCTGGCACGGACCCTGCTTTGTCGGACGGCTCGGTCGGCTCTGCACCCTCACTTGGTTTAAGTCCCGGACCCCCCTGCAGCACCGAAAGCACCAGAAGTCAGGACAAGAACAAGCAGAAAAGCCAGATAATGAGTGAAGGAGTGGATGAAGAGGGGCTAGAGGAAAGGGTAAGAACTGCTGCATTATGTCTTTGCTTTGTAACCAGAGAATGCATGAAAGTCTGAATTTAAACTGATTTCATTCAAGTATAAATGTGTATGGTTTACCTTGCTTTAGGGCTGGTATTTGAGCAAAATCTTCTGTTATTTTTCTAGGGCGATGAGAAGGACTCTGAGTCCAAGGCTGGCTTCGTCGCGTCATTCTTGGACTTCCTCAAGACGGGGAAGAGACCTCCAGGCTTGGACATCTCACCAGGAATGGAACATGACAATGGCGAAACGTCTCCTTGTAAATCTGGGGGTCTGCACCCATTGTCTCCGGCGCAACCACCCCCACCGCCGCCGCCACAGTTTGGGGACAGCGAAGGGAACGGGGGTCTGGCTTTGGGCAACTGCTCCAGCCCCAAACGCTTGGAAGACGAGCTAAAGAGGAACCTGGAGACCTTGCCCTCGTTCTCCTCCGACGAAGAGGACTCTGTCGGAAAGAACCAGGACCTCCAGAAGAGCATCTCCTCGGCCATCTCAGCCCTGTACGACACTCCTCAGCTGATCTCCAACATCCAGTCCCAGCTACCTTCTCCGTCTTCACCGCAGCATCAGCACCAGTCGAGCCAGCAGTCTCCTCTTACTCCCACACTGCTGCCTCCCACGCTTAGCCCACAGCCGACCATGCATACCCCTCATGCCATGCCCCAGTCCAACGAACCGGACGTCCTCCAGCCAGAAGAGGGAGACATGGGTGAGAACGGAGAGGAGGAAAATCAGGAGGAGAGGAGCCCAGCAGGGGACAGAGAGAGATACATTTCAGAGGAGAGACAACCCCAGCTGGAAACACTGGGTGCGCCTAATCTTGATGGTAAGGCCGGGAGCTAACGGTTTATTAATTTCTTGTCCCATTTTCTTACACATTGACATATTTTTTTTAATATTTTCCCCCTACGGGTTGAGCTATATCAGTATTTTTAGTCAAATTAAATGTCCCATTATTTAAAAAAATATGTTTTAATTGCATTTGTGTTGCTGTTTTGAGGTCACTTGATCTATAAAATTGACAGTAACTGGGGTGGTGGCTCACCGGTAGAGCGAGTACCATTAAGGCAAAAGTCCTTGTCGGAGCGGATGCGGGTTCGACTCCGGGCTGGGCCAGTTTACTCCATGTCTGCTTCTCTCTCCCTTTTCCAACTCTGTACCTATCCAATAAAAATTGAAAAGACCCCAGAAAATATCTTAAACATATTTATTTTCTTTTTTTTACCTCAATCTAATCTTTCTGCTCTTTCCTTCCAGCGGCCCTTCCCGAGATTCCACAAGCGCCAGTGACTCCCGAACCTCCCTCTGCCCCTCCATCTCCCGCCTCGTCGTGCTCCTCTCCCTCCCACTCTCCACTCCCTCCCCTCTCTCTCCCCTCTCCCTTACCTGTGACGGAAGAGCAACAGGAGAATTCCCAGCCTGTGAGCCAAGTCGCTCCCACGTCCCCGTCTCCGTCACCTCCCCCCGCCGCTACTCTCCCTCAGCCCGCAACTTCTCCTCCTCCCCCTCCTTCTTCCACTTCCCCTCCTCCCCCATCTCTCACTCAGATAGAGTCTCCCGTGCCGTCTCCGGAGTCCCCCGCCTCTCCGGAAGAGGCCCCGCCGCCCAAGATCACCTCCCTGCACCTGGCCCAGAAGCAAGAAGATGCAGCCATCGTCGGGGAGAGTGAAGAGGATGAAAGCGAGAGTGGAGGGGAGGGCATCTTCAGAGAAAGGGACGAGTTTGTGGTGCGGGTGGAAGACATCCATACTCTCAAGGTATTTGTGTGGAAATGTGTGTTCCCTCCCTAAGCCCTTCATCCATAATGAATAATTAAACACAGATATGTATTATTGATTTACAGATATAAAGGTGTCAATACAGGCTAAACATAGTGTATTAACCAAGGGAATAATCACTTGGTGCTCCTTTTTTGAAGAAGTAAAGTGAGAAACCTGAATCCTCTAGTAGCTGTCAAGGTTCAGAGAGATGTTGTATTTACCAGCGTGCCGCGTGTTTGTGCACAGCTGGCACTGCAAACGGGCCGGGAGCCTCCACCCATCTGGAGAGTGCAGAAAGCTCTGCTGCAGAAGTTCAGCCCTGAGATCAAAGATGGACAGAGACAGTTTTGCGCCACAAGCAATGTGAGTATCCCCCCCAAGCTTACGGTAATGTATCCACACCTGCATAGAGTCAATTTGAATGGACACTTTTCACAGCCCCAGCTACATAATAGCACACAATGAAAATACTGTAGTCATTGCTGTGATGTATTTAAATTATATAGATTAATTATTGCAGTCACATTACCATAACTTAAACTATTTACACTGAAAGTTGTGCTTTTTATATAATTTTTTTTAATCTCTTAATATTCTGTTTCTGGTTTAGTATCTTGGCTACTTCGGAGATGCCAAGAGACGATACCAGCGAATCTACGTCAAGTTTCTGGAGAATGTCAACAAGAAGGATTATGTCAGAGTCTGCTCTCGAAGACCTTGGCGCAGAGCCACACCCGGTCTCAGGTACCATTATTTGCCATATTGGAATCTTTACCTAGATTTAGTAGGAATAGAAATCCCAGTTTGCTCAGATCAGGGAATGCCAATGCCCCCTCCTAGAGCCAGCCTAAGGAGTAAAGCATGGAGTTGAGTGCCTGGGGGCCATGTTTAGACTGATGGGGCCGGATTGGATTTAGCCCCCAAAACATGAAATAGGCTATTGATACTTGAAATATGATTTTTTTTTTTTTTTTGAATAAGCGAGGATAAGATAAATAATAGCGGCTATAAGGACATTACTTCTTAATTATAGATTTCCAATCTATAAACATTTATCTATACATACAGTAGCTCACAAAAGTGAGTACACCCCTCACATTTCTGCACATATTTCATTATATCTTTTCATGGGACAACAGTGAAGAAATGACACTTTGATACAATGTAAATTAGTCAGTGTACAGCTTACCAGAGCTTCACAGGTTGCCACTGGAATCCTCTTCCAATCCACCCATTCATGACGACATCACAGAGCTGGACCTTACGCTCCTCCACCTTCCGTTTGAGGATGCCCCAAAGATCCTCAATGGGGTTTAGGTCTGAAGATATGCTTGGCCAGTCCATAACCTTTACCCTCAGCTTCTCTAGCAAGGCAGTGGTCGTTCTTGGAGGTGTGTTTTGGGGTCGTTATCATGGTGGAATACTGCCCTGAAGCCCAGTTCACGAAGGTTGGGTGCACATGCTCAGCATCATATCCAGAGGTTGGCGTTGGAAAATAGACGTATGAGTGCTGCCAGCATTGCTGCAGGTCTTGAAGGGGTGGGAGGTCAGCCTGTCAGTGCTCAGACCATACACATCATACTGGTCTACATGGCTGTCATCCCAGAAGGAAACCTATTCTAAAGATGATGCAAAAGAAAGCCCAAAAACAGTTTGCTGAAGACAAGCAGACTAAGGACATGGATCACTGGTGGTCCATGTCTGTGGTCTGATGAGACCAAGATAAACTTATCTGGTTCAGATGGTGTCAAGCGTGTGTGGTGGCAACCAGGTGAAGAGTACAAAGACAATTGTGTCTTGCCTACAGTCAAGCATGGTGGTGGGAGGGTCATGGTCTGGGGCTGCATGAGTGCTGCCAGCACTGGGGAGCTACAGTTCATTGGATGCCAACATGTACTATGACATATTGAAGCAGAGCATGATCCCCTCTCTTACTAAACTGGACTGCAGGGCAGTATTCCAACATGATACGGATGATGTAGGAGGCCAAGGTCTCTAATATCCACCAGCTTTGTGATGTCGTCATGAATGAGTGGAAGAGGATTCCAGTGGCAACCTATGAAGCTCTGGTGAACTCCATGCCCAAGAGGGTTTAGGCAGTGCTGGAAAATAATGGTGGCCACTCAAAATATTGACACTTTGGGCCCAATTTAGACATTTTTAGTTAGGGGTGTACTCACTTTTGTTGCCAGCACTTTAGACATTAATGGCTGTGTGTTGAGTTATTTTGAGGGGACAGTAAATGTACACTGACTACTATACATTGTATCAAAGTGTAATTTCTTCAGTGTTGTCCCATGAAAAGGTATAATGAAATATGTGCAGAAATGTGAGGGGTGTACTCACTTTTGTGAGATACTGTATATCTGATCAACTCTAAAGTGGTTGACATCCCTAAAAACTACTTCCTTCATGTGTCAGACGCCAATCTCTTTCCAGAATGGCGTCCCCCCCTCCTCCTACCGCTCAGGCACCACCGAGAGTAGCCGATAAAGAGGAGAGGGTGTCTCCACCGATCCAACGCGAACAGAGGGAGAAGACAAGAACAGCAGCCACTACAAAAGAACGAGAGAAGAAGGAGACCCCAGCTGCTGTTCCCAAAGCAAACGAGAAGGAGAAAGAGAGGGAGCCAGAGAGAGAGAGGGAGAGAGAGAAGAGAGTACAGCCGCAGCAGGACAAAGTGGAGAAACGTGCTGCAGCAGAGCGAGGTAGGGCCAAGGAGGAGAAGAAAGCGGTGGAGAGGAAGGAGAAGGTAAAGGCAGAGCGCCCACCCAAGACCAAGCCGGCCAAAGTGAAGGCAGAGCCACCGCCCAAGAAGAGGAAGAAGTGGCTGAAGGAAATCCCTTCATCATCTGACTCGGACTCATCGGAGGAGGCAGCTAGTGAGAACGAAAGTGAGATCCCATTTTGATTCTATGTGCTTGCTTTACATTTCTTATTGATTGGGGTTTTATCACATGTAATAATCACGTATAATACCAGAGCATCTGTTATTTCTGCTGTGTGTGTACCATGGTAGAAGGTCGGGCTTTGGAAGGTTTTTAACTCTAGTTCTCGTTCACTCAGTGCCAGTCAAAGGCGGAGTGAACAACCGTGCCATGAGGGAGATGTTCAGGAGCTACGTGGAGATGCTGGTCAGCACAGCCCTAGACCCTGACATGATCCAAGCCCTGGAGGACACAGACGGTGAGAACTGCACACTGCACACACTTCTTCCTCTGCATATTTACAATAGAGTTTTTTTTTTTGGAAACGTCTGCTAACCATTGTGTGTCTAACCTAACCTGTCTGTCCTGAAATGTCTGCATTGACACATTTATATTGATGGTTTTGACGGTGTTTTCAAAATCATCTTTGAGGATGGGTGTGCAGTTTATACAGGTTAAATAAACATCACCACTAACAAGAAGCGGTTGCCAAGTTTCAGCACAAGCCATCCAGGTGGACAAACTGCCAATGCAATAGCAGGCAAATTGTTGGGAAATTCATGCAAATTTCAATGAATCCTTTTTAATGGTTTTGGAAAATCCAAAATAAAACAAAAAGTGTGACAGGTTGAAGGGGGAATAACACCGGGAATACTTTGAATATGCCATTTGGTGTTGCAAAATGACTGGCAGCTATGTAAATGATGACTAATGAAAATTCCTCTTCTATGATTGGTCGAGTAGATGAGCTATACCTCCCACCAATGAGGAAGATTGACAGCATCATCAGCGAACAGAAGAGGAGGCTTTTGAGGAGAGTCGGCATGAGTTCTCAACACCAGGTAACTTGGATGTGCTGCTTCTTGCTCGGCCCTTGTGACTGACAAAAAACATGTTCTTAAAAAAAAATATTTTTTATACATTGCTGTGTTTTTAATTTTTTATATATTTGAGCTTCTTTTTAGATCTCATTCATATCTATGTCATTAACGTAATAGATTCTAGTGCAGAAAAACAAGCTGGAGTTGAATTTATTAGTCAATAAACAGATAGTTCATTTACAATGATAATTGACTAATCGTTAAAAGTGATTTATCTTAGCAAAATGCAGCTTATCAGGTGTGAAGATTACCTGCCTATAAATTCATGTACATGGAGTTCTGACATTTTTCTAATTTTGTAATTAAAAAACAATAAGTTTGCAAATATCAGGCCTGTTTTTCTTTTACTTCATCGCTATTCTGTGTCAGTTTTTAAATTGTATCCTACTTTTACCTGTCGTTTCCCCGACAGGAAGTCCTGCATGCCTACCCCCAGCTAATGGTAGAAACCCTGGACTCAGGAGTGGTGAGGGTGCGGCTAAGCGGGGACGCTTACAACCGCAAGACCCTCAACAGAGTCAAAAAGACCCTGCCTAAACCACAGGTAGGTTTGTTTGTGTTTGGGAGTGATAAGACATTCTGCCCTTTACATAGCACAGTTGTCGGCTCCTTAATAGATACCTAAATGTAATTCAAAGAAGCTGAAAAAATCTAAAAGTGTTTCAGACAAGCAGGGCTGTACAGTGCGACAGTTTTGATCGCATTTGCTACAGAAATTGATCACGTGCGATGATGAATACAATTCCACTTGCACGAGTGCGACAGCTTGCTAATGAGCAGATGCTGTCCGTCTGAGACACAGAGGAGTGCTGCACAACTCTGCTTAGCACTCTACATTAACACTCTCCAAATTCGGGTAAATGTAGTCTTAGGCAAGTAAGTTATTGAGTCCACCCTCCACTTTGGCTGGTGAAAGATGTGTGCTCGGGACCTGTGCTTGTGCGGCGATTAATACACTTCACCAACGGTAATAACCGGAAGGAGACGGCACCCAGTTAAGTTAGCGCGTGTGCAAACAGAACATTTCCTGTGCGCCTTCACATTAAAAGCCTGTTACTACCCAAACGTGAGTTAACTTTTATTTTGAAGCCGGTAAGAACAAGAAGTTAGCGCTTCACAGCCCTGCAGTGCGCTAGCTTGAAAATCAACTGCTTCAGCTGCAGAGAGCAGTCAACAGTAGTCTTTTTAAACAAAGTTTGAAATAACTGATAAGCCACTGAAGAACTACTCCCAACACATTCACAACAACCTATTTAACTTATTCCAAATTTTACCAATATGTATAGGCCTACTTGTTTATTTAATAGGCTATGTTTAATGTTTTAAAGTTTGGTTTTAATTAACAGAAGGACATTTAACAAAAAGAAATATTATTATGAATATAATAATGATATGTATATATACAGAAAATATATAGATATTAATTTTATGGGGAGAAATAATTCTGAATCAGCAAAAAATTACAATTGGCAGGTTAGATTTTTTTTCTAAATTGCAATCAGTGCACCCCTATTAATTTTTCTACAATTATTACTGCACACACTAGGATATGATATTAATTGAGAATTTCAAATGAGACCAAGATGACAGGCTAAACGGTAATTAGAGCGAAATGCATGGGTTAAGGTTATGCAAGTTTTCGATCATACTTTGTGTGCTACTGAATTTATTTTTGTGCTACTGATTTTTTTTGCTTGCTAGCACCAGTGCTACCACCTAAAAAAATAAGCGTACAGCCCTGCAAGGAGTACCCTTTTTTCCATCATCAGAAACCCATTGGACAATTGTAGGACATTTTTAAGGCGATTCTTTACAGTTTTTGGATGGCACCGAAACCAGTTTCAACAAAATTTACTTTTGCTGTAAAAAGCAGATATATCACAGGGGGCAGAAAGGGTTAAAAACAGTATCGGCTTCCCTTTTTCAACACCTGCTGCACGTTTCCAAACCTGCTCCACTTTCACTCTGTCTTACATAGATTAATGTTCACTGTAACTGGATGTTTTGTTTTTTTGCCCAGTGAAGTTGATGCAATTGTCTTTAAATTAATCTGATTTCCTTTTTTTTATTATTTTTTAGGACCTTAAACTATCAGCCGACATGAATCGGATCTACAGCCTCTACCACTCCCTGCATCACTATAAATACCACACCTTCTTACAGTGCAAGAAAGAGGTAAGCTAGCACACATTTCTTAGCTCGAGCTAGGGCTGGGGCCGCTGGGCGATATATCGAATATATTCGATGTATCGCGAGATGTGCTCCAGGGGATGTATAAAATGACCCTATCGCGACCATCGAATACAAATTGGCACGTAATGTGTTTTTTTTAGCCGCCACCGGCAAACTCGCTGGTGTTCGCTCCTATCGCTCTTTCCCGTGGCTCTCTGCCCCTCTGCCTCACAGAACATGCATTGGAAACTCACTCACTCACCCCTCCCAACCAGAGTCTCCTGGGCGCGCACCTGTGACGTAGTCTGTGCCCTGTGAGTGTTTACTTTTATCGCCATGTGAAAACAACGACGAGAGGGGCAGAAAAAAAGACGAGGGCTCTGCTCTTACGACAGCCGAACGAGCGGGTGGAGGGGGCGCGAAAGACGGCGATGGTGGCTCTTATGACAGCCGAACGAGCGGGTGGAGGGGGCGTGAAAGACGGCGAAGGCGGCTGTCGTTCATAGCATGGACCTTTTTTGTAGACGGGCGCTTGACAGCATAAGGGGCCGCTGTACAGAGCCTGGTCCTTATGAGAGGAAAGCGAACGAAGGATGATGATGAGACTTTGCTTTCTTTAGACTATAGGCTATTATTCTCAGCCGTATTTATTTAAATCCTCTGATTGTCTTCCAGTTTTATTTTCATTAACTAAATACAGGAGAATAAAACAATAAGGCAGGTAACAGAGGGACGATGAGCCACCTGCTGTTTGCGCTCGCATGAATCTCTCTCTCGGACTAACAGGCAGAAAACGAAACTTAGACAGGGAGCAACTGCTCTTAAAGCGACAGTAACCATTATACATGTCAGAGCCTTTTATACACATAGACTACTATTATGGATCAAAACCTGTTCTGCATTTAAAGTGTGGCTGCTATCTTCAGGGGGTTAGTGGTGATAAACAATTAGTAAGTGGTTGTAATGAGTCATAATTAGTGTTCTCAGTTTACAGATTAACAGAAGATGGAAAAAACTGTTTCCAAATAAAATAATGCTGGATCCATTGCATGGGAGTGGAAGGATGTGGAATAATCAATACAATGTGCAAACTCTTTGCCATGTGCAAGTTTCAAATTGTTCCAATAGAAAGCACTAAAGAATATAAACATGTTTCATGTAGCCTAATGCATTGTTAGTGCAGGCACATTTTGCAGGGACTATTTAAATCATATTACTGGTTTGATGTTATGCAAAAAATAAATTAAATTGAGCATTTAGGATGTGCTCTAGAGGAGATTTGAAATATATCGAGATATATATCGTGTATCGAGATATAGTAAAAAAATATCGCGATATTGATTTTGGCCCATATCGCCCAGCCCTAGCTCGAGCTATCACTACTTGTGAAATTCTCGTACGCATTTGCATCAAATGTACCATATGGTAGAGCACAAATCTCATTTGATAAAACACACGGAGCCAGCTTGCATGTGCTCTTCTTTTTCGCCAACGTCTCAGCATAACAAATGTCTTTTTATTTTTCCCCCACTTTTCTCAGACCAACTCTATTGAGCAGGCAACCGAGGACCCGGGCCAAGAAGAAGTGGTGCAGCAGTGCATGGCCAACCAGAGCTGGCTGGACACCCTCCACAGCTCCTTTATCGAGCTGCTCACGCTCAGCACCAAGGCCTGAGGCCACCACGAAAAAAGAGATCTCGATAATGAATTTAAAGCTAGAGGATATAAAAAAACAACAACAAAGTGAAAATACAAAAACGGGAAGAAATGGATCCCAATGTACAGCCCCCGTCCCGTCCCGTCCCGTCCCTCTTCGAATCTCTAAGATCCGAGGATGAATTTTTAAAGGCCTTTTGAGGAACTCAAAGGGGTCTATTCATGTGACCTCGGACACTGGCCTCTGTTCTTTTTCTTGTTGTTGATCAATGACTAAAGAAATGTCTTACCTTGTGTGAAAGGAGGAAGAGGGGGGGTCGAAAGACAATTGGCCCGCTCCGGTGAAAAAAAGAGAGCGAAGCATAGTGGGAGGACGAAAGAGGAGGAGCCGCAACGCCAAGTCAACGGATGAGGAGGAGCCACTGACATCTTGTTGACTCTGTCATGAAGACGAAAGTTCAAAGAGAAACTATTACCACTTAGTTTTTACATAAATTATTTTTTTGAAGACTAACATCAAGCTTGTTGGCTTTTGAAAAGAGTGGAAGAGGGTAAGAATGCTTTTTAAACTGCGTGTAGAGTGTGCAGTGAAATGCGTGAGACATTGGACTTGTCCATGGATAGAAAAATTAAATGTGATGATTAACGCTCTCTATCTCTCTCTCTCATCCTGTGCTATGTAAAGGGCAGCACCAGTCTGCTGTGTGATATTATATAAACACATTTTTATTATTTATATGAGGAGGTTTTTAACTTAAACTCTCACAAGCGCTGGGTTGCTGCCCTAACATTTTAAGAAGAAAAAAGAAAAAAAACTTTTATTTTCCACAGGTTCAGTATACAATCGTAACCCACATATCCAAGCCGTCATCCCCTCTGTACAAAATAACCAGACTTTGACACAGAAGTATTGGGTGAAATACGATTGGTGTAAAATATTAAAAAGGAAGAAGCGGAAGGAAAAATAAAAGAAGAGCCTGGGGGGAAAATCTATTTGAAACTTAACATTGTTGTGCTTCAGTTCAATCATCATTCAGTCATGCAGGTGCAAAGAAAAAATAAGTAAACTATCCATTTCCCATGTGGGAAGGAGTATAAATAAGTAATATTTAAAGAGGAAATAGTCATTTCATTTTTATCATTTTGATGTTTGTGCATACTATGACTTATTTTGAAAACAATCCAATTTTCCATAAAAAAGGGAAAAAAGGCATGTAAATATTGTACAGTTCTTGATGAAATTCTTTGTTTTCTTGTACATTAACTCTCCTGTATTTGAGAAACAAATAAAATCTGCAAAGAACAAACGGTGTCTCATTTCCCTATAGTGTGTTTGTGTAAATTCAATTAGATTCGGGTTATATTTTTAAGCAACTAAAATGCTTAAAAATATAAGCCCCCCCCCCAAAACATTTATTTTTTTCTAAATCCCTGTGTTTTGAAAGATATTTTAATTATTTTACAAATGTAAACATTTTTGAAACATTCTAAATATTTTTGTGCGTTTTTAAACACATTTTTAAATACATTTTAACATCTTAAGTTTTTTAATCCTGCTTCCTTTAAGCATGGATAGTAGTGACTGAGTGTGCAGTGGAGTGAGAAAGATAGTAGGGGTGTGCGGAGACGTCATTATCTGTATCTGTATCTGTATCTGTTCAACCAACAAAATTATCTGTATCTGTATCTGTATCCGGATACACAACAAGAAGTGGGCGTGGCGTATACCGGAAGTTTCTTTTACATTAGCCTACATTAAAGGAAGTCACACCTAAATTGATTTTCTAAACTAATATTCATTGTCAATGCAATTGTTGTCCCTTCAAAGCATCACATTGATGTAATGTTGACATATAAGTCAAAAAGTCAGATATATTTCTACCTTTTCATCTCTCTCTCTCTCTCTCTTCTTTGTTCTCAGAATACGAAGAAATTCAGGGAACGAAAATATTGATAAATAACAGCCCCGAATCTGTGCATAGGCTACTCACTGTTAGTAAATGAGGGCCAGTGTTTTACTTTTAACTTAATTAAGGTATCCCTTTAACTGGGGGAAATACAGCTGTATTTCATGATTATTTTTTTTATCTCTATCTCTCCCCCTCCCTCTTTTTTTACTTTTGTTTTACTAAACTAAGATTTAGGAACAATATTTATCAACATACCAATCTCATAAACCCTAAATAATATGTTAGCCTTTCCACAAAGCCACATGTGATTTTAATGTGTCAAGTTTGCAGTTTCCGATTTTATTGTATAGGTCCTGAAGTAGGCCTAGCCGTATACGCATTGATTGACAGCTGAAAAAGAACAGGTCCTAAGCATCAGTTTGATGGAAACGTTGTGGTGTTTGAAAGAGTTTAAGCAGTAGGCCTAGTAAATGTAAATACATCGGGGAAGGGCTGACGGTGACTCGGGGTGCAGCATATTCCATCGGTTCGTCTCTTCTCCGCCACGGCAGCGGCCGGGTTACGAGGAAACTCACATAAAAACGGCAGCAAATGCGATCGGTAGAACCCTCTATTCAAGGGAAAGGGCGAACGCGCTGCGTTTATCAGTGGATAAAAAGAGAGACCGCGGGCCACGGGACGCGCCCGGTCCTCTCATGTCCACCGCAGAACAGCTGTTAGTGTCATTCTACCTGTTGTGTCATTGAGGCGGAACGCGCTGCGTCAATTAGGCGCATAATATATTAAAAAAAAATCCCCGAATAATAACGGGACTATTCGGAAATTATCCGTATCCGTATCTAACTCATTATCCGTGCTTATCCGAATACATATTCGGATTCGGGCTCATCCCTAAAAGATAGGCAGACAGACTTGCCCAAATGATTGACTAGTTAAATGTCATTCACACACCCAGTGTTTTTTTGCTATTGCCTCCAATGTCCTGCTGGAGGAAAATAGTAGCCAGTGGAGAACTAGACCCTCCTAGGGAGGTCCGGGGGTATGTCCCCCTGGGAGATTTTTTTTCACCTTTTTAAAGTGAAATGCATGAATCTGGTGCACTTTGAGAGGAAAATTAAGAGGCTAAATATGAGGAATTTTGTGTGAACAAATAATTTGTTTGATGAATTAGAAGCTATTGAAGAAAGACACATGGATTTTCCATAAAAATATTAATTTAAAATAAAAACAATTATGCAGGGTCCTCTGGATTGGGCTTGGCGCTCTTTTTCTTTAACGAGACCTATTTCTCTGTAATATAATGAATGCATGTAAATGCAGTGAGAGGAATGAAGCAGAAGAACTCTTTTCCAGCTATGCCGTGATCTTAATATAAAAAACACAAACTCAAAAAAAACTGTGCCCCACAGTTTGAAAACCACTGGGCTAGGGAATGCTTTATGTTATCTAGCGTCCTCACAAGTGCAGGAAAATAAAAGTGTGTGTTTGTGTTTTGCTGCACATTTGGGGACCGGCCAATACGAAACTCTCGCTGAGGTGACGTCACATCTGGAAAACGAAACTGATGACTCGGGGTTTCCCGAGAACAAATACTCTTCACGTTATAAAGCAGCAGCCGAGCAGAGACTTGACGGCATTTAAGAAAGAAGCGGCAGGGATTCAGTGACGACAGCTTCACTTCATACAGCGATTTATTTACAGTTTTTCTTACAGAAAACGACTGCACGTGAACCTAGCACTCAGCTGCACTGGTTGGAGCCAGTGGTCACCGCAGGTAGGAACACCTTTAAACATAAAGCTGTCAACGGTGTTTACACATTTCACATGGCTTTACATCCTGTTAATTGCCCTTTTTATGGAAATTGTTATGAACCATAACAGGGATTCAGTGACTTAGCTTCACTTCATACAGCGATTTATTTACAGTTTTTCTTACTCCCAGAAAACGACTGCACGTGAACCTAGCACTCAGCTGCACTGGTTGGAGCCAGTGGTCACCGCAGGTAGGAAAGCCTTTAAACATAAAGCTGTCAACGGTGTTGACACATTTCACATGGCTTTACATCCTGCTAATAGCCCTTTTTATGGAAATTGTTATGAACCATTGGACCCTTGAACAAACTGAAACAACTGAAGCCTTACTTATGTAACTCCTCAAGCTCATCTTTCACAATGTAAGGCTACTAGTTGGCTACATCTATATAGATACAGTAGGCCTATGAGAGAGGCAAAGTAGCCTAACTTTTTTTACTCAATAAATAAAGCCTTATACACTAGGGCCTATGGCATTATACCTATAGGCTACATACACCACATGCTGTATAATAATCATATTAATAGTAATAATAATAACGATACTTATAGGCCGTGGAGTGTTTTTTTCAAGCTTGAATACATTTTAATTGAACACATTTATTTTTTAATTCCATGTATTTTGGTAGGCCTATAGGTGCTGAATTCGGACCTGGCCTCAAATTTCCCGCTTCCTCTTTCTTGCGATTCGTAAATATAAGCATATTTTCACAGCTGCACCATAAAAGCAATGCAGACATCAGGACGTTAACCTTCAGATACTGTATCCTATGTTACTTATTTCTTTTTATAGCTTTCATAATTTAATGGGAGTAAAAGATAGAATGCTTAACCCGTCGTTGCGCATAGCTACATTTAGAAATACATGTTCTACTCTAGAGTTGGCTATCTTTTTAGTGGATTTACTCCCCTTTTAAAAATATTACAGATAAAGTATAAGGCCTACACCTTGTGCACGAACAGAATGGTTAAGGCTTTAAAAAAACTTTACATAATATATAATTAAGATCAAATAGAAAAATATGATGATGACAGCCAGACCCCTCAACACAATGTTTAAATGTATGAGTGAAATAAAAAAACTCTTAAAAAAAGTAAATTAAATTTTTTTTTTACATAGGCACTTGAGTTTTAGAACAGATTTAAAATAAAACAACAACAATGGAATCCATTAAATTGTTTGTTTTGTAAAGAGGATCTGGGAATCATGTAACTGTTCAGCCTTGAAAGAATAAGACAGAAAACAAGTGCAATGACAGCCTCTTTTTTGTTGCTCCTGCAGTCATGTCTCATTCTAAACCACTACTCATCCCGTGGCTGAAGGCCCATATTGACAGCGGAAAGTATCCTGGAGTTCAGTGGACAAACTTGGAGCGGACACAGTTCTCCGTCCCATGGAAACACGCTTTAAGACAGGACTCCTCCAAAACTGACATCCTCATATTTAAGGTAATCATTTACGTCCTGCACATTATAGTGGCAGAATTGTTGAAAAAGAATAGTATAAAACAGTATATTTGAAAGTTTTATCAATTTGACATATCTTATCCATTGATTGTTTTCATGGTGTGAATCTATTATGTATCAGTCTTTTAGTCTGTCCACATTGCACTTCGTTCTACCTTCAGCCTGTTTTCTTCCCTGCAGGCCTGGGCAGAAGTGAGTGGCAACGGCCGGGCTCACGGAGACGTCTCGGTATGGAAGAGGAACTTCCGTAGCGCCCTGCGAGCCAAAGGCTTTAAACTGGTCTCTGACAACAAGAACGACGCCGCTAACCCTCACAAAGTCTTTTGCTGGCCTAATGAGTCACCATCAGCAGGTCAGGATCCACCACATTAGCTGTTGACAATCCACAATTTTAAAAAAGTGATCAGATAAAAATAAAATAATAAAAAAAGATTGTTTTCTTGCTTATATAATCTTAACACACTCCATATCTTTCCGTTTCATACATGCAAAATTATTCAGCTTGTATATATTAACTGTCATCCCGGGAAGTTAGAGGCCTCGTATTATTACATTGTAGTGGATTGCAAATGAGAGAAATCCAAAATTTTGGCAATTTTCAGTAAATGTTCCACGCCCAGTACATATCTGATCTACTCCACATACCTATCTGTCTTGCACAGGCCTGGAATTATGTTTCCGTGGTAGTAGAGAATTGTGCAGGTAATATGAAAATGCAGAGCATGCAGGTCAGGAGCGTTTGTAAAGGGGATTATAAGGTTAAAGGGGGTTCCTGAGGAGAATAAATGATTAAAAGATGGGGAGCAGCAGATATTAACTGAGCTCTTCACTTTCACTCTCAAAGCTAACTCTTCTGCTGGATCCCAGGACCAAGATGAAACCGATTTGTTTGAGGATTGTGGCCTTCCCACGCAAGAGGTAAGTGACTGTATGAGAAGCAAAAAGGTGAATGCTCTGTTATTATATAATAGGCTCATTCAGATGTGTGTGTGTGATATGTTAGAGCCAGGTTGTGCCATGCTTTGAAGGCGATCTTTATCTTCCAGAGGAAACTCTGTTTTCAGGTAAGGTGAATCCCTCTCTCCTGGCATGAGTTTTGTTTAATCAGAAGGTACATTTACTTGAATGTTCCCAGAAATTAATTTGATACTGAGGAATATGAAACTGATCTATAATCAATATTTGCCAACAGAAGCCTCTGGCAACCATGACATCCTCCAGGAGTGTCTTAAAGGACTGAACATAACTCCTGAAGCAGGTAGACATCTCAGCTCTGCTTCACAGTTGCCTCTCTCACTGCTGCAGTATGAACAGAAAACAAAGGTACTCGAAAACAGTTTTTCACTTTCTCCCAAACTTCCCCACAGAGGGCAGCGCAGGCTTTGAGCCTCCTACCGAGCAACAGCAGCCCCTAAACATGGCTGTGATTGGTGGACATGCGTCACCCGGGCAACAGCAGTATCCAGTTATGTTTGCAGGTGCAACCATTGAAGCTGGGTTGCCTGAGCAACCGGCACATCCAATGGAGGGAGCAGTAGGAGGGGCGTGTGGTGGGCAGCTGGCAGAGGATTTCCTACACAACATGAACAAGACGATAGATGAAGATCATTTCAGTGAGTTTACAGATCTTACTGTAAACAGAAAGATTGGGGAATTCATGTGATACTCAAAACATTCATATCCCTCATACCGAAACAGGATATATTTAAAGAGGCCATCAAAACATTGACTATATGAATGAAAAAAGGCATGATTAACACCTTTTCTGCTCCTCTTTATGAACCATCAGAGACTGAGTTCAGGATATCAGTGTACTACAGAGGGGTCAAGGTGTCTGAGCAGCTGGTTGACAACGAAGCTGGAATCCGCTTGGTCTACAGGTAACATCAAAATAGAGCTGTCATTTAAGGAAACAAACTAACCCTTAAAGATCTCCTATTGTACTACTTTTCTGGTCTTAATTTCTTGTTAAAAACTGCTATAAAACAACCTGACACGAATCACATCACTAAATCTACTTACCAGGCCTTCGAAAGCTCACTAATTAAAACACTATGGGCCGGTTTCGCAGACATGGATTAAGCCTAGTTCTGGACTAAATTGTACTTTCAATGGACAATCTCCATTCAAAATTCCATTTAGTCCAGGACTAGGCTTAATCCATGTCTGTGAAACTGGCCCTTTATCTCATTTGTGTAATCAATGAAAACATTGAAGTGAAAAAAGGACCAGGCTACCTGCTTCCACCTGTTTCCAGTCTTTGTGCTATGCTTTGCTAAGCTTATGGTCTTCTTGTGTAGCTATATCCTTCATTTTGAATGGTATCAACCTTTTCATGCAACTCTCATCAAGAATGTGATTCGCAAGCATTTCCCAAAAATGTCAAACTTTCCCTTTAATATTCTCAGGTCTATAACCTGCTATTCCACTGCAAACTTAAATGCATAAAATGTTGTCTACACATCAGACCCGACCTCATGGGGCAGACCGGTTTTGATCACGAGTCAGGCCTCACCCTGGTCTCCCTGCCAAGTCCTGGGGCCATGCTGGATCAAACCCAGGTCAGTCTGACCCAGCGCATCCTGGACAAGCTGGGCGATGGTTTGGACGTGGGGGTGTCGGCCAAAGTGATCTACGGCCAGAGACGGGGTGAAATCAAAGCATTCTGGAGCTTCTCCAAGTTTGACAGGACCCGCCAGCCCCAGGAGATCTCCAAACTGCAGCCTCAAGCGCTGTTCATGTTTAAGACCTTTTTGCAAGGTGGGTTAAAAGGAGCAATTATCATGTGGCTTTTTGATAGCTACAGTGTCCGTTAACAAATGTGTCTGTGTGTATCTCGCATGCCTTGATGTAGTGATTGATTCATCCTTTCCCTCTAAGGAATAATTGACTTCACCAAAGGGAAAGACAGCCCCCCCTGCTCCCTGTTCTTCTGCCTTGGGGAGAAATGGCCTGACCCAGAGAACAGGCCTTGGGAGAAGAAACTCATCATGGTGGAGGTGAGAACCTTTAAATTATTCAAACGCACAGACAGTGTTGCGCTCTCGAAGACCTTTAAGCACTATTTCACTTCGGCAGAGATGTTTTTTTTATTTTTTATTGCTGCACATACCTGTATCAAATTTCATGAGTGATCAAACCTCTGAAATTGCCCACTCAAGGGAGCTGTAGTCAGCAGCACTTTTCACCAAGCAATTTTGTCTCCGTATTGATTAATAGCACTGTGGGAACAAAGCCTGAATACTGATGGTGACAGCTGATCCCGCAAGTGTAAAGAGGTTTTTCTGCCCTCGAGCCTCTACGAAATGAAAAGCTTGTACAAAGAAAAAATATTTTAAGAAACCAGCTTTAAAAGGTTCCATTCCTCCAGCTCTTTCAAATTTCATGGCCTCTGTCAAGCTCAAAATGTGCACTCTTGCTCTCCTGTGTGTTTTTTCCGTATCAGGTTGTCCTGACGTCAATGGAGATACTGAAGAATATAGCTGTGAGTGGCGGCGCCTCCTCCCTCAAGTCTGAGGAGCTGCAGATGTCACTCGAAGAGATGATGGAGATGTGCTGACGCATTGTGTTGTGTCTTAAGAAAATCGTTGTTCACCTGTTTAGTTCCCCCCCCTATAATTTACACCAAAAAAAGAATATGGCAGGTCATAATAAGGGAATTGATAATTGCCCTGATGTTGGATTTGGAAAAAATATGTGCTTTAGTAAATTCCCCCTTTGATATTTTTACAAAACAAAACAATTATGATCAGGGGGATTTGATAGGATCTATCTTTAGTCAGAGTTGATGTTGTTGGTGCTAGTGTTAAAATGTGTTGAACTATTAAAAACTGAGCGAAATAAAAGAGCAGATGTTTTTGTGCCCTGCTGTTTATTTTCTATAAAGCAAGAGAGCAGATTTGATCATGTATATGCTCTTATTTGTAATTTGTTTACAGTAATCATGCCTATGTGTCAAGAATAATTAATTCTCACATGTAATTATAACATTTATAATCAGATAAAGACGTCGACTGTAGACCACCTGTACACAAGACCTCCTTATCAAAACTGAAAAACTGTGTGCGCAGTGAAATGAATATACTGTCAGTGTTACAGAGCCGGCCCAAGCCTTCAGGGGGCCCTAAGCGAAATATGATTAGGGGGCCCCTCTCCAATGTTAGCGCTGCTGAAACTATAGATCTTTGTTAAATATCATTCACACACCCAGTGTTTTCCACTAGTGCCTCCACTGTGCGGCTGTGCGAAAATATTAGACAGCCGAGATTCAGACCCTGCTAGGGGGGTCCGGGAGTATGCCCCCCCGGGAGATTTTTTTAACCTTTTTAAAGTGAAATGCATGAATCTGGTAGCCTGGAAATCCAGACCCTGATATCTTGAACGATAGAGGGTCTGGCGACGATCAATAGTAATTTCCAACTCAAGGGGCGGCTCCTACTCGTGCATTTCAAATGCCACTGCACGCAGTTGGAATAGCACTACAACCAATCAGAGCGATGCACAAGGCGACGTAAGCCCCTTTCGTTTAGCGAACAGCTGTTAAACTGTTAAATTAAACGTTTGCCGTTGTCGGTCGGCAAAATAGAACATTCCACTTACTTGCTAATGAAAGATTTGAGTGCCGTCTTCTAAATCGTTAAGGGTCGAGGCCAAAGCAGTCTCAAACTCACACAACATATCCGCAGCCATCTCTGATGTTTACTATCACGGCTTCGACGTCGCATGCACGTCACTGTCGTCATCCGGTTACGTCCTCCCCAGAGTACCATATAAGGGGCTCTGGCGCGCCCGCCAGATTTCTGGTTTTCTTGATAAGCTTCAACGGAGCGTGTCCAGACCAACACGCGCAGCAAATTTAATTTGCCAGCGCCTAGTGGCAGGTCTGGGAATGCCAGGCTATGAATCTGGTGCACTTTGAGAGGAAAATTAAGAGGCTAAATCTGAGAAATTTTGTGTGAACAAATAATTTGGAGAACTCTGTTGTCCAGCTACTGTATCTTTTTTCCACAGACAAGGCTGAAATAGGTTATAGACTATACACAGTGCATGGGCAACTGAGGGCAGCCCCATTTCCAATTGTTTTTAAATAAACTCAATACACACTGTGCATGGATGTGAACGTGACATGATCATCCTCCCAGATGAACTGATTACATTTTTAGGCTATTAATTATCTAGACCAAAACATTTTATTCCTACATATTCCCATATGATGTTAATATCAAACACACAAACTAAAATTTTTTTTAAAAAAATTTCTTTTTTTGAGGGGGCCCCCCAGGCAGTCGGGGGCCCTAAGCGGCCGCTTAGTTCGCTTATGCCTCGGGCCGGCTCTGCAGTGTTACAACAAATAAACCTTCAATAAAAGAAAGGACTGCAAAGCCTTGAACTCTGTTCATTCACAGCCAAAGCTCCAGCGAAATGTGAGGTGACTTACCAGAGCAGATGTGATTGGGACATCTGGGATCAGTCAATGTCTTTGATCTTGTATCTCCTGAGACAGTTTCAGCTCAATATGCAGAATGTACACCTAAGCAAAATGTGAGACAGCTATGTACAACAACACACTAGAGACTGTAGAGAATAGAAAGTCAAGGTGCTTTACAAATGTTTATTTCATCTTGTTCTATATGAGCGTTGCAGCTACACAATGTGTAACGGCTGAAGCCTTTTTATCAAATTACTGAATAAAACTATACATTTAAATTCACATAATATAAGCACAAATAGTAATATTTCAAGACATTTATTTATTAACCTATTGGATTTTACCATGACCTCAGTACCTTCTTAGCATCAAATCTACGTGTATAGAACAAAAATGGTCCCTTTAAATAATTGCTTGATTTTCATCTGCTTCAGACTGACTGGCTGGGTGTGCTGAGCTACATCACTTTGTTTAAATGTTGTCTACACATTTTCACCAAATATTTATACACTGTCAAACTTTTGAAATAGGATATTTACAAAAGAAAATCAATCCATTGAAAATATTTGACATATTTCAGTTCTTCTCTCCTTCCTCTTCCTCTGCCTCTCCGTCAGACTCCCCACCCTCAACCAGCGAATTTTCTCTAAGTCCGGACAGTGGAACCAGCTTCCCCTCTGAATCCACTCCCATAGGCTTGATAATGCTATCCCTGCAAAAGGAGGAACAAAAACATATTTATTTATCAGCATTTACATTGTTCCCATTTGTACTGATTTAATCTGTGTCTGCTCTCAGCCTATACCGAGAACGGTTTAAAAAAAAAAAGAATGCAAGGTTGTTTCACATAATAAACTTCCCAGTGACTGCTGCATAAATGGCAATGGCAAATAATGTGAAATTCTTATAGTGACAGAAGCATCTTCACTGCAAATGTTGAAAGAGAAATACTGTGAACAAAGCATATGATATTTCATTTCATTTCATTTATTGTTTATTTAGCAGGGACAGTGCACAATATACAATTGAGCCAGATTATAGCCACATGGCTAATTTTCGTCTGTAGTCCCTGGACAGGAATTGGTGTTAAGCTAAAAACAAAAAGGATTAAAATGAATAATAATACAAGAATTTGATAATACAATTAAAAGGTGCCCAATGTGCAAATATAGGCTCACAATATTGCATGACCAAGAAGGCATATCTAGTTAAAAGAATACACCAAAACAAGATGTATAATAAAGTAAACATAAAACACCAAACATGAGATAAATGACTAAAAATGTTCACATCGCTGCCTTGTTTTTAGCCATTTCTTGAGACCTGATTTAAAACTACTGAGTGTGTTGCTTTGCCTAATACCTACAGGAATACTGTTCCATAGCCCTGTTGTTTTTACAGAAAAGGCACTTTGACCAAAAGTGGTCCTTCTAAACACACATATGGATTTATATTACCAATGTCTTGTTTAAAAAAAAAGTAAAGTAAATAGCGTTGTTAAATATGAATATGAATGAATATGTTGTTAAATATGAAATACATTTGCAGTGAAAAATAACTAATATACTTTCCTATATAAATATTTAATACTTTGAATACACAGATTTAAAATTAAATGCAACTTTATTTACGATTAGAACAAGTTTTCTAAAGGGTTTTGAGGAAAAGCTTTACAGCTCAGCTTCTGGTTTTGCAGTGCAAGCAACAGTGAAACCACATTCATTTTCAGTGCACATTTGGAAATATCCAACCATTAGCTGTTTTTTTCAGGGAACATAATTCTTGAGACCAGTTGAGCAAGTCTTGAAATACAGCCTCGAGTCGTCACAGGTTTGAGACTCTGCTATATCTTCATAAGCCTAAATCAAAGCTGGTTAATGAGAGGTACCGTGTGTCACTGACCTGGACAACTTGTTGAAGAGCATGATCAGCCTCTTGGCCTCCTCCTCCTTCTCGTCCTCGGTCATGCCCCCCATGGGGTCGGCCTGCTCTGCCTCCACCCGCCCCGTCACTGGGTTGATACGGTCCTTGGCCTGTCTGTATTCCTCAGTGTCTGAGTCAGAGTCACTGGAGTACTGAGTGCCAGAGCTGGGGGTCCTGGACCCCTGGCCGCCAAGCAAACCCCTGGTGGCCAGCAGGCCCGCCGCGTTCCCATATCCGGTGTACTTGACAAAACGATTCACTGGAAGAAGAAGTGAGGGTTGATCACTGGTGGAGACAGAATTGTATAAACAAAAAATAATTGTTCTCGAAAACAATTTACGTTTTTTTTATTAAGTTTTAATCAGATGAGTAAGCTATATACAGAATGAGAGTTGAAAATTAGAACATTTTCAACAACTGAGTCACTACTAATGCAGACAAGCATTTTAAATCTTTTAAAAATTTGAACCTGAAGCTTCCAAATATGAATTGTCAAGAAATCTATATAAAACCATACATAAAGAGTATTTCAAATATTGTTTCCATTCCATGTAATGGCGATTCAAGATTTTTTTTTTTTTTTTAAAGGAATTCAAACCCATTGTTGATGAGATTTGATCTTGAGGAAAGTGATGATGTCTGGTCCTACCATTTTCCTTGCAGAGTACAAAGATGAGGTCAGCAGCGCAGTGTTTGAGGTCTGTATCCAGATGGGTCATTAGACGGATCAGACGACTCTTCACGGTGGACCCTTCCTCTGGCCTGTGTGACACGTCTTTCAGGGGAGGCAGGATCTAACAAGGGCAATGAATTAGCTTCATTTCAGTTTTATGTATGAAAAACTACTAGTCTCATTGGAGGTTTTGAGGGGTATTACATGTTTCCTGATGTAATGGCGTGTTCCTCTGTGCGCCCTGCAGCTCTCTGTCAGCAGATTGAGGATTGGTGTCAGCTTCTCCTTGATCTTATCACCCTAAGAAGCAAAGAAACAAGGGAGCCCCCCTCAGGTTATTTTAGTGTGAGCGAGGTTAAGGCTTTAGTGCGTAACTTTTTCATATGAATGAATGTCGGTTACATTCAAGCCATTGCCAAATAAATAGTGCAGCGTTTACAAACTGGTGTTGCCCCTGACACTGGCACAGAAGCTCAAGAATCGACCACAAAATGTTGCAGTTGTTGATGCTACTGCTAAGAAAATACCTGGACGTACAGCAGAAGGTATAAAATACATGCCCGATGTAGATGCAGAAGACTCCAGTGTTGTTGTAATTACTCAGTATTCCTCATGGGGGCGAGAGAAGTTACGCACTATAGCTTTAATTTGAACTCTTTTCTGCACATTACTTTCTCGCTCACCGACTCCAGGTGTCTCTCCATGAATAGAAGCAGGGTGTTGACACAGTCCATGTTGACACCCTGGCTCTGCTGTGAGTCGGGCCCCAGAGGCACCGTCAGCAACACATCCAGACACTGCAGAGGAAGTGCTGACAGTAGGTTGACTGTGTGACTGAGGCAAGATTTAACAAACAGAGTGAGAGTAAGAGAGAGCAAAAAGTATCAGACCTCAGGATATATATATATATATATATATATATATATATATATATATATTATGGCTGTCAAATTAACGCGTTAATTTCGATTAATTAATCACAGAGTGTGTGTGTGTGTCAATATTTTTGCCTATGAGTACGACGATGGTGAATGTGGAAGTGCAGCGCTGTCTGTTGTGGAGACAGAAGTTACGAGAGACGAAGAGCGAGAGAGAGAGAGAGAGAGAGAGAGAAACTGTAGCAGGCTATACAGCTGTTTATAAACAGGTATAAAAGTGTCATAAAAGTATGCGATTAATTTAGATTAATTAATCACAGAGCCTGTAATTAATTAGATACATTTTTTTAATCGCTCGACAGCCCTAATATAAATATATAATAATATATAATAATATATATATATAATAATATATATATATATACTTTTTTTAAATCATTAACAGAGAATTAAATCATATCTACTTATAATTTGTATCTAGCTGTGGAAGGCTCAAGTCAGTTACCACGAAGGAAATATTTGCTAAATTAACAGATTTTAAGAAGTAATGTTACTTAATAGTTGTAGTAAATATATTATTGATTGATTGAGATTATGTTTAATTATATTATAATTAATGTGTCCTTATGGTAAGGAAATTAAGGGGCTCCACACAGGACCTGGACTTTTACAACCTGATATTTAAGTTTTATTAAACAAACCCCTGTAGTTCATCAGTGTCATCTGAAAGCGTAGACTTCCTCATCAGGCAGAGACGCAAAATGGCCACCAGGTGTCGGTAAAGAGCAGCATCGTTCTGAAAACATAAGAGACCATAGAGCAGGGGTGTCAAACTCTGGCCCGCGGGCCAAATCTGGCCCGTTTCAATATTTAATCTGGCCCGCGAACCAATTCGGCAATTCCATTCAATTTGGCCCGCGAAAAAAAAAAAAAAAAAAATTATCATGATTTTTTATTTATTTTTTTCCTCATGTGGAGCCTGTGCCATGTTGGCACGTCGCACACGCTCCCAACCGTTAGGACACTCGCATAGCTTACCACTAGGAATGTCTGCTGAAAGTTCCACAGCTCAGGATTTTAAGCCATGAATTGATTAACTTGCATTGAAGAAAAGATGTCAGTTTTCTAATGGCTGTAAATAGGCCAATCTATGGGGCTAAATAGCATGCTAATATGATGATTGATTGTGTCAACTGTCTAAGGATGAATGCTAACATTATCTGGTTTCTAACTTTTGCCTGAAGTTACAATATAGCTCACTAACTAACGTTAGATAGCCGCTGATAGCCCACCCCTTTTGTTTCCAATGGTGGCTTTGTATTTCATTACCAATGTAAAGTGTCATAAATAGTTAACACTGGTGCTGGGTCATGTTTCCTATAAAAAAATAAAATAAAAAAACGTGATATGTTTTGAATGTGCAGAAAGTTTTGAAAAATCCAAGAGAAAACATATTGTGGCTCAATCCAGAATGCCTGAGAGCCTTACTGCATTATAGTCCTTTATAATTGTTTCACCAGGAACCTGAATGTTGTCTTTTCCTTTACAAAAATAAAGACATTTAAAATAAAGACATTTCCACAATAAATTGACGCAGAAAAGGCACAGAAAACCAAAACAAAAAAATCCACCAGAATACAGGAAATTAAGTGTTTGACGCACAAAAATTTCTGGGGGAGCACCCCCATACCCCCCACATATAATTTGTCCCCCAAAATATGTAAACAAAATCTAGCCTATGCCTCGTATGTACGCAGGTTATATACCTAGATATGTTGTTTAAGTTTTGGATTAAAAAGAAGGCATGTCAGTAAGCGACATGTCTGGCCCTTCGTGTGATTATCATGTCGTAATTCGGCCCTTTGTGAAAATGAGTTTGACACCCCTGCCATAGAGGTTAGGGAAGGATAGGTTTTGTTTTTTCTTTCTGTTGACCTAAGATTCATTTCTTCAAAAGAGACACACAGGTGAGGGCACTGACATTGCACCTGAAGGCTGAGGTGTATTAGTCACTGACCTCACTTGGCTCCTGCCTATGGGTGCTGTGGGTGATGTTGAAGAGGATTTTGAGGATCTCTATGATGCACTGAGAGGCTTCCAGTGAGATGGGTGGGTCTGCTGGGCCCAGCACACACTCATACTGCTCCTTCCACTGAACTTCCAGGCAGCTCTCCAAAGCCGCTGTGAGGATGGACACACCTCCCTCCTGGAAGAGGAACATACAATGAGTGTGAGAGCCAGTTCAGAGGTGTACAACAAGTATCTTTGTCTGTCCATAACAATATTAGAATAAACTGAAAATGATATGATAAAAAAATGACACATAATGATCCAACACATAGATATATTTTTACAACGCTACCGTATTTAATACAACAACTGAAGCAGAAAGTGTGGCTATGTTACCAGTTGGAGCTGAGTCCTGAGCTCTGGCCGTAGTGCTGTGATGAGGAACATGAGGCGTAGTTCATAGAACCGAACACTGGAGGGAGATGAGCAACTAACACTGGACAGACGCTTGATGAGACCACACATGAGCCTGATGGAAGAAATGACAAAGACGTAAGCTGTGTTTAACAGTATTTGGGATTTGTGTGTGTGTGTCTTTGTGCTGTGAGGAAGCCCACCTGAGAGTGCTGAACCTCTCCTGTGCCCAGGAGCTGTTGTACACCACATTACACAACACCTTCATGGCCTCTTTTCTCTGTGCCTCCTCTCCTGAATCCCCCACTGCCTCCTCCTCTTCCTCCTCATCCTCCAGCTTGCTCTCTCTGCGGTCCCTCCTCCCTCGCTCTAGCTCCTTGTGATGGACGTTGGGTCTGTGCATGTCATTGATGCTGGCGACGGTAATTTCACTATTGATGTCTTCATCGAAGGCAGAGCTCTCTTCGTCCTGGTCATTGCGAGACTGCAACACGTTGGCCTTAGCGAGTGAAGCGATGATGCGATCGTAGAAATCAGAGTCAGGTTCGTAGCATTCGTCACTTGCACCACTGGTGGTGAGCCCGGCAAGTTTGGCTAGAGTCACGAGAGCACTGTCAGTCACCAAGGGGCCGAGGGACTTGTTATCTCTGGAGAGGATTCTCAGGGTGCGGAGAGCTGCTCTCAACAGATGATATTTAACTTCTGTTCTTATGAACCTCAGGAGGACAAGGGCTAAATTCTGAGCACCAGGACAGAAAAATACACAACAATGATATTCTTTGAAAAACAACAACAACACCTCGAGGAAAACAGAGCGTGACAGTGTCAGGTACCTGTCTGAGGATGACACCTTGATCCTCCTGGTCATACTCGTCAGAGTCAGAATCAGAGTTGTCCCTCACTTTATTCTTCCTGAACTGTTACAGCAGAGCCAAGAAGAAATAAGATCAAATGTTTAACACTTTATTATAGTTTATGAATCAGTTTAGGGTGCTACAATCTACGATAAATGTTGTATTAACTGGTGAGCACTGTACCTCTTCTAGTTTTCTTTGCTTTAGTAGGTAGATAGTCCAATTTCATTGAGCAACCCAGCAGAAGAGAGAGAAATGGGTGTCAGTAAATACTTGTGTAACCGCTGTGATCGAAAGGTGTCGTAGCTGAGAGTCTGTCGAAAAGTTTCTCTTAAAGGTGAAGTAAGCGGTTTATTTATGCTAATATAAGTGTAAAATCGCTCTTTATTCATATAGTGATCACTTACATAATGTGTGCGTTTCATAAAGCCGATCTCTCAGTCACCTGCTTTGCATGTAATCGGCAAATAAACTTATTGTAGTATCCCAAAAATGTTATCCAATCAGAAGAAAGAACGCTACAAACTGACACTCGTCTCACTCATAAATAGTATATACACTCACTGGTCTCACTGCCGGTGCACGCCAGAACAACAGATGGGTGAACGTGTATGCGCCTACAATGGCGGAGCAGGTTAAAATCCTTCCCAATGTCTGTTTTGATGGTTTTTATCATGTTTTATCACACTTATGGATCTGAGATGGTGCTAGATAACTTGCTGCTTGAAGACCGCAGTGCATTAATGTGGTGACGTAGGGACGAGCGAGGGGACTGCTAACTGCAGTAACTGACAGGAAGTTAGCTAAAAGAACCATTCCGCTTACAGCACCTTTACGGTTTACTTTGAAAGCTTTTCACAAAGCTGTTAAGAGGAACTTTGTGGAATCAAATTGTATTTAACAAAAACTAAAATACATTTATTAAATTATTTTATTTAAACTATTTAATTAAATATTTGAAATGTTATTCCATTAATATTAGATTGACACAATTTTTGTATATTAAATAAAACATTTATGTTTATTAAAAAAACCTTTAGTATATAGAACATTTATTAGACAGACAGACAGACAGACAGACAGACAGACAGACAGACAGACAGACAGACAGACAGACAGACAGACAGACAGACAGACAGACAGACAGACAGACAGACAGACAGACAGACAGACAGACAGACAGACAGACAGACAGACAGACAGACAGACAGACAGACAGACAGACAGATAGATAGATAGATAGATAGATAGATAGATAGATAGATAGATAGATAGATAGATAGATAGATAGATAGATAGATAGATAGATAGATAGATAGATAGATAGATAGATAGATAGATAGATAGATAGATAGATAGATAGATAGATACATAGACATTTCATAATCTATTGTATGTTAGGAATTTCTCCTTACTCTGCCAATTAGAAGCTACTTTTGGCCATCTGCTGTTCAGTGTCTGAGAGAGCTGAAGGTGTTGGATAGATTACCACAAAGTCTGTTGGTTATTTAATCGCTCTGCCTGAGCATGCAAGGAGAGAGGTTCAGGGACAACTGATTCAGCAGAATAACTAATCACAGACAGACTATAGAGGGTGGGCTGAGGACGGGTGGATGAAATGGAGGAGTGGACTGAGGGGCTTAAGAAAAGAACATAGGTAGGACAGATATGTTACAGTTAACTTTCTCTCCGTCGCAGGAACATAAACCAACTTACTTTCTTTCGGTCCCTCTCCTCTGCATCAAAGAAGAAGCACTGGGCATACTAGCAGAGAGATGATGAAAACATAATAGTGCGCAAATGTCAGAGGCGGCAAGGTAGCGTACTGTCACAAGAATGTGGGAGCTTCTGTGTGGTGTGTTACCTCCTTGTTGAACTCCTGCAGCTGTGTCTGAACACCATTCTCATCCCCCTGCTTGATGCAGTGGATAATCCCCTTCAGGTCCATGTCCATGCTCCCTGCACACACACACAGGGGGAAAGAAATAATCATTTAGGCCATAACAAAATTAAAATCACACAACAAAAATGGTGAGGATGTTGGTGGCAGAGGTTAAACGTTATTAAATACATAGTGACAAAATATACTTTTCCTGTATATATTATGATAGCCCGTTATTCACCCAGGATGTGCGAATAAAAGCCGATTAATATGACATTAAAATAAACTAAAATGCTCATCCTATTGCCCTATCTCATCATCTTACAACCATCACTTCCGTGTTATCGCATATAAATGCCTTGGACAATGAAAGGGTGAATCTGTACCTATAACATGACAATTGTCCATACTAGGATGCATCATATACAAACATGAAAAGACTGCAGAACGATTATAAAGAGTTTAACAAGAGTCCATTTGTTTTTCTTAACTTACCTTGTGTAGTTCACTTAATCAGCCAGGTGATATACTGTAGGTTTACCAGAATCCCATTAAGTGTGCCAACCCAAAGTGCTGTCACCTTTACTTCAGCTAGCTATCCAGTGTGTCTCAGTCCGTATATGCACAGTATACAATGCTCTGCCTTTGAATTAGATTGATTCACTTGTTTTGCAGTTTTACTCATGCACTAAGCATATCTCTCTCTCTCTCTCTCTCTCTCTCTCACTCACTCTCCCTTTAATCCAAGAGAGAGGCAGGAGCCATGGAGTGGTTATGATTATAATCCACTAATGGCCTCTAAGCTTATATCTCTCAGTATTAACCCTCTACAGATTTTCCAGACTTGTGCTGTACATCTCCATCCCTCTAACTCTTTCTTTTTCACTCAAATCTCTTAATAGCTTTGGAATTCAATAACATCACCACCATTTAGATTTTTATTTTTTCAATCACTCTTCTCTTGCTGTTGCATAACCACACTGGAGCTATTGAAGGCTACAATTTATTTGAAAAAAAAACATTGCAGATAAGATAAATGCAGTTGCAGAATCACCTAAAATAACATCAATGTTTTTCAGCTTGAAATGTCCATCAAGTCAAATGAAAAGGTTTAGCAAATAACATATTGTGATGCATTCAGTAATGCTGTTTGTGTCCAGTTTCACAAGATGGACCTCATTTCATGGTCAAGTCAATCAGACCATGATGTCTCAAGAGGCTGTTTATCTCTTGCCCAATATGTGTGCATTATAAAATGTTTCCATTGAAAGTAAACCTAAAATATTCATAAACTTGCTACCAAATTACCTGATACCAAGCAACTGAAATCAAAATATAGTAAAGGATGACAGCAAATTCAGATATTAAAAGGTGGAGTCAGTAATACTGGAGAATGCTTGTTTTCAAATTCACCTTTTGTCAAATTTAGTGAATATCTCTTCACAATCCGATATCTGACCGTACCGTGTGCGCTGAAAAAAGTTTTAATATACAGCCTGGGCTGTGTTAACAGGCATGCCGCTAGCTATGGTGGGCCCCCTTGGTTTACATACTTTTAGTTGACATACCAGTTTACAGAGCCTAGGCTGTGTATTAACATGAGATTTCTTGTTTAATGCACACACAGTACAGACATGAAGCGGATTGTGAGGAGATGATTTAAACTAAAAATGATTTTTACAACAAGCATTCTCCAGAATCTCTGACTCCTCCTACAATTTACAGTTTTCTTTTCAACTAAGCTTACCTAGTTTCATGTTTGATACACAGTACTGTTAAGATAAAGGAGCAGTTCCCACACTTGCTGCAATGTGCCTTTAGTGACCCAAAAGATTAAATCTGTGAGAAGATGATATGCGAGTGAATGACAGGCCTTCCTGGCAGGATGCTCACTCTTGTGCCCAGTGGGTAGAGGAAACAGGTCCCAGAGCCTGAAGTGGCCGGCTGGTGGCTGTACGCTAACAACAACAGGAAGCGCCCTACGTCAGCCATAGGGGGAGAAAAGTCAGAGAGTCCTCACAAAGTGCTCTCATGGAAGTAAATGTATAGTTTCTCAAGATAAATTAAGCCACTTAAGATGCAGGAAATCAACGAATCAATACTGAGAGAGACCGATGACCCACAGTGACCGGAAAAAGCAGTGCAAGAAAACAACCATTGTCATTGACATAAGCAATGCAGGGCTATCTGCTTTAATCATCCAGACACTGGGTAACATCATTAGTGGCTGTCATAACAGCTAGGACACAATATACGACATGTAGCCCAAACTTTTCTGACCTTTGCTAGCTTCAAGGGTCTATCCACTTTATGGAAATCTGTTTTAAAGAGCGTAGGATGTTATGGTTAGAATGTATGTTTCGACGATGTCAATGGTTTCCCATAAGATGTGTCCTCCTGACAGTATGGCCATTCTGTGTTATGGTAAAAATGTATCTGTTAAGTCGGTTAAGGCAGGGGTTCTCAACCTTCTGCAAGCTGGGCCCCCCCAAAGCTGAGTCATTGCAGTTGGGCCCCCCCACCGACCCTGACAACCCCCCCCCCCCCCACACACACACACACACACACACACACACCACCCTACACAGATAGATAGATAGATAGATAGATAGATAGATAGATAGATAGATAGATAGATAGATAGATAGATAGATAGATAGATAGATAGATAGATAGATAGATAGATAGATAGATAGATAGATAGATAGATAGATAGATAGATAGATAGATAGATAGATAGATAGATAGATAGATAGATAGATAGATAGATAGATAATCTATTATTGTTATTATCACAAGGGCTAGGCCAGTGGCGCACCTTTGAGTTGAACATTGGGTTTAGGGTTGGGGTCCGGAAATTTCTTATATTTTAACGTTAAATTCTGGTGCACTTTAAAAGCTAATTATGAGATCGTATCAATGAGACACTGAGGAAATGTTTTTTTTAAAAATATCCTTAGAAGAGAAGAAAATAGTAGCCTAAATAGAACATACACAGAATAAATTCTACAATAGGTATACCTGTTATGAAAAAGCTTCACAAAACAAAGTCTATGATCAATGGGAAAAACTGCTGTCTGACAACCCAGTTCAGAGAATGTTTCAACTATTGAGTCTTGGATTTGGAAAGTGGCCAGATTTAGCTCAAAATGCTACCTGCGATTAATGTGCTGTGCAGCTTGAATGCGGAGTTGTGTGTGTCTCAGTGGCGATTCCAGGAAATTTTGACTGGGGGTGGCCAAGGTGGGCCACAGAGCTAGAGTGGGGTGGCCATCGCACCCCTGAATGAATAGCATGTGATATGCTGTACAACAAATTCAAAGATGATTTATAATCCCAAATGCCCAAATCATGTTAGTATCCATTGTAATGTTTGTCAGAAAACTAAACCCCTGAAGGGGGGTCTGGGGGCATCCCCCCCAGAAGATTTTTTTGTGTTTTTAACATGTAATCTAAGCATTCTGGTGCATTCTGGCGAGGATAATAAAGGAAAAAGTCAATATTTATTTCAGTTCAGATGAATAGTAAAATTAGCAAGACAACATAACTTGCTAGCAGCCAGATGCCTAACAACTGGACAGAGGGACGGATGACAACTAGCTTTTGACCAAATATCTTGCTAAAAAAATAAACCTTTATTTATGAAATTCTGCCCTAAGAACATGTTACACTTGCTAACTACAAACTTAAATTTTTTTATTCAGATTTTAAAAATCTGCTGGGACACGTGCCCATAGACATGCATGGGTGGCACGCATGTCACAAGCACACTTATGCTGTTTTCAAGACCTTTGCTGACCAGAGACCAGTTCTAGTGGCCACAGTCCTACCATTAATTCAGTACTTGAAAATTGCAAACTGATCTCATATCAGTGGATTGGAGTGTTTGTGTGATGAACTTGGCAACTACCTATCAAAAAAAGTTAAGAAAGAAAAAAAATACATATCATCTCTGAACTAGGCTACATATCAGGGAAAAAAATTAAATTACCAAATTTTTTTTTATCCCCCTCGCGCCCCCCCGGTAGAGTGTCCGCACCCCCCCACCGGTTGAGAACCACTGGGTTAAGGAATGACCCAGTTACTAATGTATATTTTAAGAAATGTTCCTTTTTAAAAAAAATCATGTTTATTGTATTTTCAAATAATATAAGATTAATTACATTATTATTATTAACTTACATAGTAATAAGAAGTAATTGCAATAATTTCCCTTGTATGTTATTTTCATAAAGTCCCCCTCCACTCCAAAATGTGTTTCGCTTCTTGTTCCCTCGCTTGGATGTTTGAGCTTCACTGTTCAGAATGAGGTTGTGCCAACATAGTAAATTAGTAAAAATAGTAAAACTAAATTGCCACAGTAGTTTGGACTTTTCAATAAGTAAGAAGGCATAAATGTTAAGAATTACGTTTTTTTTTTAAACAAAAAAAATTGAAAAACATTTTTCAAGGCAGAGTACTGTAGTTGTATGTTTCTTAAAATGATTTTTGTTATATTAATTAATAACACAAATTATACTTGTTTTAGTGACTTCCAAGTTTCCGTTTAAATGTATAGGAAAAAGATCCTTATACTCTCCAAGAGGAATTACAAAACATTTTATAACTTGTTTCACTTTGCAAACTGAGTGGAAAACTGCAACACATAATTATTTGAAATAACCTGCTAAAAATAATAGTTAGAGATGCCCATCACAATATTCAGCATATCCTCATGCTTGAGACCCTGAAAATAGGGAAAGTTCGTCATTTTAGCTTGAAAAACTTCTTAAAACAGTGAAATAATCGTCAAAGAGCTGCAAAATAAATTTCTGTTGATTGATTTATCGACTCATTGGTTTATGAATTATAAGTGAAAAAAAATTGCTTACTGCCATTTATTTTGGCTTAAAATGGTTGTGTTTTCGCCAAAAATGATCAATTTGTTCAAAGCTAGTCAGCAGCAGCTGTACGAGATCTGGTTTACTATGCTTTCTTTCTTTTGGCACGAGTCAAATTCAAGCTAATTGTAAACTTTTAAGGGGAAATTATTCATAATACCATACTTGGTATATTCCCTATTATTATATAGTCATATAAAATCACGAGACTTTTAACATGATTCGACTGCTTACGCTCGCCAGTAATGACTCAGTGCAGTAGTCTGAGTGACCACACAACCTGCCCAGGTGGTAGTAACAGGAAAGGTACACAATAGACTCCATAGGGGAAGTTGTGATTCATAGAGAATGAAAGGGGCTGGGAGGGTGCAGAGGCTGGAAAACATTATATGTGACACTTGGCTCCCCATGGATTTACTGTATTATTAAAAGATTTAGAGTATGGGATAATTTCCTAGAGAGATGTTAGAATGTGGCCATGTGCCAAACCTGAAAAGTTAATCTTTTTTTTATTATGTGACTATTTGTGAGTGGGATAACAAAACTTTAGACCAATATTGGATTCTTTAATGTAATCAGTTTATCTCCAAAATATGATTTGCTGTTATTGAGGAAAAGTACTAAGATCTTGAAGTTGTTTTTTAGACTTTGTATGTGGGGGACTGTGTGTGAAGGACATTTCAAGAATACACACGGTGACGGCAAAAGTGACTCAAGGGAAAAAGGCACAGGAAAAATGTGGCGATAAAGAAAAGCCCGGAGGAGGAGAATTGGGGTTATTTTGGGCTCTGCGAGCTTCCTGCAGGTGATGGAGATGAAAGAATGATTTCTGGAACAATTGCTCAGCAGCAAGTGGAGTGAGGGAGTAGAGAGATGGAGGAGGATGTGGATGAGGGGGGGGGGGGGTCGGTGGAGCAAAGAGTGCACATAAGAATCAATGTAAACATCACACAAGGGTACAAGGTCACTTCAAGTACAATGTTGTGGTTGGACGCTGTTTGTTAAAGGTTGTTTATGTTAGTATCTCAGCTCTTGTAAATGGAGGATAAAACTGCCACAGTTGCTGATTAATTACCAAAGTGGGAGTTGGTCTCCTAGGATGACTACATAACAGACACACGCCCCCACCCCTGCCTTCTCACTATAAAGGACCAGATGTTCTAAGGGGATGACAGAGTTGGGCATCCAACGTTCAACAAGAAACTAGGAATAGTTTTCTCAAAAGGACACAGAAGCTTTTTGGAATTTATTGGCGGTAAGTTTCATCATGGAGTCACGTTTATGTTCTCTTGAACCGTTCTCTTATCCATATATGTCTTCTTTATTAACTTTTGATGTCACAACATCTTCTGTCTGTATTATTGCGGCTAATTGAGCACCACACTTGTTGGGACGGTATGCTTTCCTCAACATCACTAATTGATATTCTTCCACAGGCCTGTGCGGTATGGAGATAGCTGTTCTACTGCTGCTAATTGTGCCTTTGACCGCCGCCACTCCACTTAGACCAACTCACAGGTAAGTGAAAAAACATCAGTCAATATGGATAATGATGGAAGGGAAGTACTAAGGGTAACCAACCACAGGGATGTAGCATTCAATGCCGGAAAATCTTTAAGTAGTACATCAAAAGTAGTGGGCCTCAAAAGTGATGAAGGAATTTGTAGGAAAACTATAGAAAAAACTAGCTTACTATAACACATTATTACACTATGTAAAATCACAGTTGTTTGCACCATGAAATGCCTATGTTAATGAATACCTTTTTATTCATGGAACCACAGGTCAGGCGCAGACGCTGTCCTCCCACGGGACACGGTCCAGGCTTCAGGGGTGGAAAAGTCAGAGGACACACAGGAGCAGCATGGTCAGGAACTCAAGATCATACCATTTCGTTCAGATGACAAACATCTCGATGTGGATGCACTGAAACACAGGTACGACAGAGCACATATATGTTCAAAAACAGAGTGTATATTTCTACGAATAAGAAAGTACAGTAGTTTTACCAGTATAAGGAACAGCTGTTGCTTTTAGTAGTCTATTGATGTATTTAAAGTGCTGGATAAATAATGTAGTGTTAATTTTACTTCAAATATGTGTCATGGTTTCAGTAAATCCTATATTATAGCTCTGTGATTAAGAAGAAGAAATTGTTAAATGTTTGTGAGGATTTTTAGAGCTTGAACTTTATTTTTATTTCTCCTCTTCATCATTTACAGCATGGCGCCAGTGTTGCGTCCACGGCGTGCACCTCGAGGTTGCCAGCTTGGAACATGCCAGCTGCACAACCTGGCCAACACTTTATACGTACTCAGCAAGAACAATGGGAAAGATGAGTCGAAAAAGGCCAAAGACCCGCAAGGATACGGCAGATAGGACCAATAGGAAGAATGACAACGAAGTGGAACGGTCTCAATGTAGCCTCCCATCTCATTTACAACCAAATGTCTCTTTATATGTTCTGACTGACTGGTACTTGTCATAGATTGGTGCTGTGTAAGCACATAAAATGTGGATGTTAACACATTACCTTTTTTTAAATATAAATTCCTCAATATTTAAATGCACAGTTTAATAAATATTTAATATCAACACGTATGTGTCTGTCGAGGCAGTTTATTCATACCCGGATTAAGAAAAATATAAAATGGAAAGGTTACAGGTTGAATGAGGCTTGCCAGGGACTCTTTCTAATGATCATTCATTGAAGTGCCTTGCAGATGATAAAAAGGTTCCGAAATAAAATTTCAGACAAGAAATTGCCTTTAAAGGGCTATATTTGTGTGCTTTTCATCGCATCTGAATTAACACACATTCTGACTGAAATTTGATAATGCATGTAAAAACAACAAAACATTGAAAAAACAAACATTTGCATTACTCTTTAATGCAATTACTATACTGGAAAACGATTGAGCTAGATTTCTTCTACAAAAGTTGCATTACAAATGCATATTTATTATTGGTTTGACTGAGGCAGCTGCCCCACTTGCACTTTTGGACATTTTTAATGCACAAGATATTTTTAGGCAACCATGACAGAAGCAACTTGCACTGTTCACAACACAAGCTAGTGTGTCCTCTGTTGTCCGTTTGCTACAGTGGTGTCAATAGTGTCAACACCTAGCAATCTTAACCACAGCAGATAGGCTATGACTTTCAACCAAGAGAGGGATTTTAGTTGTTAAATTAACTCATCTTGTTTAAGGATTGTATAATAAGTAGTACACCAGTTCACATCCAAGGTGTGCAATATCTGGCTTCGACTTGCCCCTCCTATATATATATGTTGTCAAAGTTTGGAGGCAGGTATTTGGCAAATTGTCTTCCTACTCCTGTAAAACCACACCCTCACCTGTGTGCTAGTGTCTACCCAGCACAGGGTTTCTCTCAGCCTACTTCTTGGAGACTGGGAAATGGCATATTGGGTTACAGCAATGCAGAAAAACTAGTCTCTTCACTGGAAAAAGAAATGGCAAGAAAGAAATCTCAAAGTCTTGTTTCCACTATCTCACCCTGACTCGGAACAGAAAGGAAAAACAAAATGAGGGACACAGAAGGAGAAAGAGGCGGCGGTAGGGACAACAGCGGTAAAGCTGAGAAGGACCAGGTTGGTTTACTTTAAAAAAACACTCAGCTCCAGTTGAGATAGATAGAGTGGTGTTTTGGCATAGACTCCAGCTGCGAAAAGACTTCGTGATATAGCAGTGTTCAAAGTAGAAGTTGTTATGAAAGTTGTCAAGTCTCTGGGGCGCTGACCCACAACAATGACGGGCGACAGACAAACACGTCTCTGCGTCGAACCGCACGCATCAAATGATCGTGTGGTAAAATAATAGGCTAGCCTACTCTCAATTAACGACCTGTTCTGGGAATACACAACCAAACTGCAACGTTGAATGAAGCTGTTTGTGTAGACAGCTTTCGTCCTATACGTGTGGCTAATGCCTCGTTTCTGCTCGTATCTTGACAATTGTCAAACCGGCGGAAGTTAAGCTAGCTGGCTTTTTACTGGGGAAAAGACGCATTCAACAAACAACGACGTCGGCTAATTAGACGGACAATGACGTTGCCAGGGAAAAGACCTCCGGTTAGCCAATTTCCTTACTTTTGTTTACAGAACTCGTCCTGGCTGTCGCTGATTTGAACATTGTCGCGAGAACACGCCCATAGTTGCATGCACTACTCAGCGTTCACCAACTTGCTAAAGTTAGCATAAAATGTAGTTCTACATTTAGCCCACTATAGCTTCGTAATGTTGTTAATTAAATTAAAGCTGCATGCTAACATACTAGTAGCCGTTACATAGGTCTACCGACATTCAAATGATACGAGTAAAATGGGATGTGAAAGGGTTGTTCTCACAGCAAATGATATCCATTCGGCATGCAGAGGTGTAAATAATGAAAAAAAACAATGGCTGCATTCCGCTTAGGCGTGCCAGCCATAGACATTATAAAGGACTTTATAATGTCTATGGTGCCAGCCCCCCAGGGCTGTGGCATTGTCCCTCTGGTGCGCTGCTTACTATCTATGGTGCGCTGGCACAACCACAACTATACGGAACGGAGCCATCACGTTACACATGTTCCTTACCGTTTACCCTGATCCAAATGCTGCATGTCCTGTGCCAGGGGCGGATTTAGTCTTTTTGGGCTGAACGCAAACAGCCATGGGGCCGTCAACATCTCTTGTTATCCACCCTTTACAATTCTTATTTATAAGAAAGACCTAAATGTAAATTGTTATTTCCCTAAAATTCTCATTCAAATGTTTTTACTGGCATGGAAGTTTAAAAAAAGTTACCATCATGCCCAATGGACAATAGCTACAAACACAGTAATAATGCATTTCATATTTACATTAAATTAAATTCAAATTGATACATTCACATTCAACGTTTAAAATGTCTTCATAATTGACCTCTGATGACTTGAAAATAGAAAACAGGAGACCATCAAAGACATGGGCAACAGCATTTACTAGATGGGAAGAAAGATGGATAGATACTGTAAAGGGGCAAAACCCCTTATTTTTGAAAAACAGACATGGAGCGTTGTAAAAGGTTGTTCACCAGAAATGATATCCAGGACCTTCCAGGATCCCAACATGGGTGGACAACCTGGTCAATTAGCTGCTGGAAAGCTACAGCGGACCGATAGAGCAAATCAGAACCACTGTTTAAGCGAATGGGGTTGGGCTAAAAGGGATTTTTTTTAACTTATAGGTATCATTATGAAACTTTGTAAGTTGATTACTGACATTAAAACAACAACTTTTTGTATTACAGTATTTTCCAAAAAGTTTGAATAAATATGAAAAATCATCAATATCTTACTAATGATGCGTACATTTCATAGATAGTATGGGGCTTTGCATATCTGCAAAGCCCCAAAATCTAGATGTTGGACAAAAGCAGAGTCAATTTGTTTTTAATTTTTAAAACAAAACAAGTGTCCAACTGCCTGAAGCTTTTCCTAATCACAGTTCAAATTTGATCAATAACCCATCGAAAATGAATTTTTTACACAGTTGTTTCCAAGGGAATGTCTAGCCGTTTCCTAAAATACCAGCTGGAGACTCTAAAAGGACACTTTTGGTCCATGGCACATGAAATGTAACTGTGTAAAAAATTATTGATCAAATTTGAACTGTTATTAGGAAAGGCTTCAGGCAGTTGGACACTGGTTTTGTTTTCAAAATTTAAAAACAAATTGACTTTGTTTTCTTCCAACATCTAGATTTTGGGGCTTTGCAGATATGCAAATTAATTCATTACGCATCATTAGTAAGATGTTGATGATTTTTCATATTTATTTAAACATTTTGGAAAATACTGTAATACAAAAAGTTTGTTTTAATGTCAGTAATCAACTGGCAAAGTTTCATAATGATATCTATAAGTTAAAAAAATTCCCCATTAGCCCATCCCCATTCACCCCCATTCACTTAAACAGTGGTTCTGATTTGCTATGTCGGCCCGCTGTAGCTTTCCAGCAGCTTGTTGACAAGGTTGTCCACCCAGGTTGTGATCGTGGAAGGTCCTAGATGTCATTTTTGGTGAACAACCTTTTACAACGCTCCATGTCCATAAAATCACTTTGCCCCCTGGGTAATATGGATAGGCTATAGGCTAAAAATTGACATAAATACATACATTTAAAAAAAAAAATACTGTTACAATAAGTTTATGGGACACTTGGTAGCTTGGAGCCCAATGGCCTAACCCTGCCTAATCATAAATCTGCCTCTTTGTGAGACAGCTGTGTTAATTTTACATCTATTGATTGACACAACAGTGGATAAGAAACTAGTTTGAATGTGAAGAAACTCTTTGTAGCTTAAGTTTAATCAAATTTGTTAAGAGAGTCCAATGGCTCCTTTGTTTGACCAGGTTGTCAGTTGCACACAGAATATACCGTACACTGAGGATGTGCATATTAGTAGCCTACGTGCCCACCCACCACACACACACTCCCCCCCTCACACACACTTTTAAACTGGAACTAAAACTACAGCACTGCGTCAGAAGTCACATTCAGGTGTTAAGGGATGGCCTCTCTGTCAAGCTTACCACGCGTCACTTCTCTGAGCCAAAGTCAACATTTCTCACACAAACGCTTTACTACACCCTGCAGCCAAATGATTTCCCGGCAGAGAAGGGTAGGGTTGGAATCAAACTTCTTTAAATTGAACAGGCCTGTAGATTGACTCGGGTTATTAACCTGTATTTCATGTTTTCAGAGTTGGATCCCCAAAATCATCAAGAAAAGAGCGTGCACCACGTTTGTAGAGGATTCTTTCAGGTACTGCGAACTCTGTTGACCACATTCCTCTGCGTGTCTCATGGTGTATTATTGACTGTGTTGATACTCTATCATTTTTTCACATGCGTTGTCCTCTCACCTTGTCTTAGTAATGGACAGCTGTGCCAATGCGGGGGTGAGAGAGACGCCCACGGCTCTGTGGCCCTCGGCGACTATTTCAGCACGGCGATTGTCAACCACTGGGACAGCGTCCAGCACTCCTCTGAATACCCAACAGATGCCTTTGGAGAGCTGCAGTTTGCAGGATCAAGCAAGAGGCATAGCTATGTGGGTGGTCTGATAGATTTTCTCCAATTAAATCCTTTTTTTTAATTATCAAATTTGTTGTGTTTTTGGTCGTGTATTTAAGACACATGCCTGTGAAAGTGAGACAAAAAATAGGAAAATACATCAAGAGTTTAGTGTTAAAAGGTGCTCCGAGGAACTTTTGTAGTGTTTTAAGACGCCAGTTGTTGTTTCTGGGGGAGCTTACCCATGACAAAGGCATTAAGAAAAACTATATAAAAATAACATTCTCTGCTATCATGGTCTCGTTTGCGGTTGCATGCCTTTTATGATCATCAGAGGAAAATTGAGACTCTTTCAGAAATATGTAAAAGTTCCTCATAGTACCTTCCTAACCTGTCTAAGCAAACACAATGAACTTAGATGTGTCTCTCTTTTGTCTCTCTTGGGAATCTCAGTTCTTGCGTCTGTCATGGGACACACCCCCGTCTATGGTATTCACCCTGATGACAGCCCACTGGGGTCTACCTTCGCCCAACCTGGTGGTATCTGTCGTGGGCGGAGATGGCAGGACAAAGGTGAAGACATGGGTACGGGAGGTCCTTAGGCAGGGGCTGGTGAAAGCCTCACAAAGCACAGGTAAACCTTCAAGCCTCTCAATCAACCACTGTTAACAAAAGGCGGGTCAAAGGTTACATGCAATACAACAGTATTGTAGAATCCTGTACACACTGTTTACAGCGTTACTTGACATCAATTAACTTGTAATATGTGAAGTATTTTGTCTATGTTTATCAAATTATGTCATGTATTTACAGACCTGATCCTTTGACGTATAGAATAATTGTTTGGACTTGTATGCCTTTTTTTTCTCAGGGGATCTGCAGGATTTTTTTTTTTAAATATTTTCCTTAAAAAGTCCTCTTAAAAAGTCTGAAAGACCTACTTCACCGGTGGAAATACGAAGGTTTATTGAACTCTGTGATCATATTTAGTATAAATGTGCAAACACTTTTGAAATCAGTCCATCCTAGCCTGAGAAAAGGCAGAAAGAGTGATTTATGGTCTCACTGTCTAACCCTACATTTTACTAGTGTGACATCACACTAGTAAAAATGTAGGGTTGGGATTAACAGGAAAGCTGGGCCAAGGGAAGACTGAGGAAAGACTGAGGGAAGAACAACCTAATTATTTTTATTATAATATCGATTTTATAATGATAGAACGCCGGTTCCGTATGGGGGAAGTATTCCTTTAATATTAAGTTGATAAACCCTGAATTTTTTTAAAAGCTTTGTTAATAGCTTTTTTAAGTTAATTTGTTCACCTTTCCCACATATCAAAGTGTTTTTTTACAGCTGACAAATGTTACCCATTTTATGAGCTACCTTTTAATATTAGTAGTTCTAACTGTGTAATTGTCACATCAGATTTAATCACCCCTCTTTTTTTCCCCTTAAGAAATGACTTTGTGTTCTATGTATTAATCCCTATTCCCTTCATAAACGTTTCCAAGTAATTGACACATAATGTGAGGTAAAGAATTGACACTTTCATGTAAAGTCACAGAACCTACTTGGGAAAAATCCAGCAGTTTTGAAATTTAGTACCATTAAACCTATATAATTCCCCGGGGTCTGATAATAATTTGGTACTACAATGGCCGTTTCCTTCCGACTACTGTGCCAAGAACAGGTGGCACACACGATAATGGTGTCCATTCCATCTGAGGTCACCGGCTGTTCTCTCTGTGTTAAATTGCAAAACACAATGTCAGAACTTTCTGTCCAAAAGTGAATTACGGCAACAACAATACAATTTATATATACTTATTATTTTTCACGTCCTGTTTGTCTGTTTCTACCCCAGGAGCGTGGATCATGACCACAGGCTTGCGTGAGGGCGTTGGCAGGTGCGTTGGAGAGGCAGTGAGAGATCACGCGACTGCGGCCTCGTCAGTCTCCCTCAACAAGGTGGTGGCGCTGGGCATCACTCCCTGGGGCCTGGTGCATGACCGACAGCAGCTGATCAACCCTCAGGTTGTACAGGCACTCAAATGCTGTATCTATACATATTTTATCACACAAAAACGTATATCTTTATAACTTTTAGTTGGACATTATTCCAAATAAGAACAAAGTAAACTGCCCCAAACTGAAGAAGTGGAATTCAATAAAGATGTTCATCTTGTTCATCTTAAAGTGTTAATAGTAAGGGGAATGTGTAGATTCCTTTATGTCCTATCAAAACATAGCAGGACTATTTTCTGATCCACCAAACGCTGGCCTCCAAAGCAGCGCATGTATTGAACTCCCCTTTGAAGAAACCCTGCTATATCAATGCTCCTGGATTACTTCTATTGCAGGGCAGCTTTCCTGCAAAGTACCATGTCCAGAACGTGTCTCGGGACTCCTGCTGCCTGGACAACAACTACCAGGCCTTTCTGCTGGTGGACGACGGGAGTGTGGGACGCAGAGGAGGAGAGACGGGCTTTAGGGCCAAACTGGAGGACTACATCTCCCACCAGCGCACAGGCATCTGGGGTGAGAGGAGCTACTTCTTTCCCCTTGCCCTTATAGTCCAAGAATTAATTTATTTGTATGAATAGAAAGCTGCACAGTATAATCTTCCTACATTTCAAGCTATTTGGCCCCCTTGTGGCGATCTTTCATTAATGCAGGCAACAAAAGGACGAGTCCACTCGAGCAAAGCCAAAGCATGCCACTGCATGAATTTCAGATGTGGCTTATCAACATGTTGAATCAAGCAGCGATTTGCAAATAAAAATGTAACCGAGGGCTTTTTATTCGTCTGTGCTCACTTTTTAAGCTCTAAGGTTACAAGAAAAGCATGTTGTTTGATTGTTTTAAAAACGTGATCATAAATGTCTACGTTAAAGTTTTTATAATTGATTTGCCAATGCATTGTAGTAGTTGTTTTCTTTAAACGTTTCTGCATTTTTGCAGGCAGCGGCAGCATTGACATCCCTGTCCTTTGTATGCTGGTATCAGGGACAGCAAGCATGCTGGAGGTACTGCTTTATGTGTGGCTTTTTGTCACAAAGAACATTCATTTTTATCATGGTTTATCCTTTTGAGTTACATACTTTTGGGACCTTGTGAATAAACGACTCACTGTCTTGTTCCTCAACTACTTTAAGAGAGTGGATCTTTCCCTGAAAAACTCCATGCCCTGGCTGGTACTGGCTGGCTCAGGAGGCATCGCTGACTTCTTGAGCGACGTTTTGGAGAATCTGTCGTCGGCCCCGGTAGCTCAGTCTTCTAGTGAGGGAGAGGGCGAGGCAGGTCCCAGTGTGGATCTGAAAGACAAAATGGCAGAGCGGGTGAAGAAGCACTTCCCCTCTGAAGCAGAGCCAGACAAACTAGTCGAACGGGTAAGTACAGTGGACAGCGGCGTCCAGCGGGAATGTGATGTTCTATCATGTGCCAATCGGGAAGGCAGCGGGAGATTGGCATGCAATTTGGGGAGATTGACATGTTCTTTCACCTCTTGAACTTTCTTAAAATATATATTTAATGTATGTAAACGTATCACTTTATGGTCCCAAGTTTGGATTGTTGTTTCAACATATGCTGCATTCATTAAACAAACATAACTGACAACTACAGGGAACAAGAAACATACCTAGAACATAAGAAGAAAAAAAAATCATCATATACTAGTGTAAAAAAGATAAAAACTTATGGTACAAATAAAAAATACAGAAAAAATGCTACAACTGGAAAGTTCTCCCAGCTCCTTTTGATTTTTGTGACTCATGCCGGGAAAGCTATTAGATATGTAGACTTCAGGCTTTCTATTAAACTGTTCCCTGTCTCAGTTTGACCCAGATTCCTAAAAACTGCTGCCTATAGTAGACATAAAAAAGGCTTTGTTGGCCCTGATACTGATCCTCCTGATCTCCTTAGGACATGTTGTCAAAGGTTCCTTCTACAGCAGAAATTTGGCTTCCTGGAAAGTTCCCAGAATGCAATGTTAAAAGCCAGCAGTGTCTGGACTGATTGGATACACACATCTTTAATCTTATTCTTTTCTACTAGTTGGTCAATAATTACTGTTGGGGCTGGAATGCAAGATAGGCTGAGCACTTTAACAATATATCACGGACTAGACTATACCATCTGTCACCACATCTTTCTTCATAGCTGTTTGTAAGCATTTTCTTTCCAAGTATTCTACTCAGACGTTGACAATTCCTGTTTTTACTGTCTTCTTACTCCTTGTTGTGTGTATCTAGGCTCTTAGCATATACCAGAACAGAGACTTCATTACCATCTACCATGGAGAGCAAGAGGGCCCAAATGAATTTGACACAGTTCTGCTCAAAACGTTGGTGGGAGGTACACACAACTTATTGGAATTCTGGGAAACTGCTAAGGCTTTATGTTGCAATGTTGATGTTTGAAGTGGGATTCAATTTTGATTTATTCATTCTTTTCAGCGAGTAAGCACCGCACGTCAGGCGATGCCAGCCCTTACAACGAAGAGCTGAAGCTGGCCGTCACATGGAACAGGGTTGACATTGCCAAGAGTGAACTTTTCAATGGAGACATCCAATGGAAGGTGAGAGGAGGGGTGGGCAGGTTACATTCAGGAAATGACAAATACAACACGTCTAACCCTGTCAGTGTCATTGTTGGTATAAATTAATTGAAAATGTCTTAAAATTAAAGTACTTACCTTCAAAATAGCCTTATAAACTATCACGTTGTTCAATTGAATAGTATGAAGACTTGGAAGACTCCATGACAGATGCCCTGGTCAACGACAAGCCTGAGTTTGTGCGTCTGTTCACTGAGAATGGCCTCAACATCCTGGACTACCTGACTTATGGCAGGCTGGAAAGCCTCTACCGCTCGGTGGCTGATGGGACAGTGCTTTACCAGCTACTTCAGCGCAGCCTGGTGGAGCGGCTTGGAACTGCAGCCGCTGCGCCCACACCATCAAACCTGCAGGACTCGCCTGCCAAAGCAGCAGCAGCAGATAACATACAGAATGGGCCAGGGACAGAGATTAGCCTTTTTGAGGTGAGTTTTGTCTGACAAAAAATACATCCATCCCTCAGGTCTAGGAGAGTAACACAAGTACAAATGTTTCACTCTCTCTCTCTTTCCCTATATTTTCTCAGGTTGCAGGGGTCCTGGAACTGTTGTTGGGTGATGTCTGCCAGCCGTTTTACTATGATGCTTTGGAGATGGAACATATCTCATCCAAGAGGAGAGCTCTTAAGGTAATCTTCTGAATATGTAGACGCATATCAAAGCTAATGATCAACTGGTTTCAGAAGACAATAGAGTAATGACAGGCCCAACTGTCAATGCTGCTCTCTCACGGTTTCTTTTCATCCAACCCCAGCGCGTCAGTAAGCTGCTGCGTGGAGACTGCCTCTATCGGAGTAAGCGCTGCCTCTTCCCCTGGTCGTCGCTCTTCACCTGGGCCGTCCTACAGAACCGAAGCGAGATGGCAACTTTCTTCTGGGAGATGGTTAAAAAAAACTACGAGACATACATGAACACATAACATTCAATCTGCTGCGTTTCTAAATAACATGAAAATTAAACGCATGAAAAACCTCTACACATTTCCTGCAATATATATGGTAATATATGGTAATAGTACCAGATATGCAGGAGTTTGTACGCACTGACATCCCTTGCTGTCTGTCCCAGGCAAGAGAGTCCGTGCTGAGTGCTCTAAGTGCCTGCAAGATGCTAAGGGAACTGTCCAAGCTAGAGGGTGAGACTGAGACCAAACTGTCCATGAAAGAGCTGGCTCAGCGGTTCGAGAACCTGGCACATGGTGAGACCACAAACACCTCATCCACTAACTAAACAATAATGATCGGACATTTCATTTCAAATGCTAATTAGTGGATTACTACTCTGTTATTCGGCCTCTCCCTTCTAGTAAGCAATGCATAACTATTGTATACCTTTTTTTACTTTTTGTTTTCTCAATGGTGACCATACAAACAAACTCTTTCTGAACTTGTATTTCCCTCTCCTCAGATGTCTTCGGCTCTTGCTATCGGAGCAATGAGAGTCGCTCTTTCACCCTGCTCATTAGGAAATCTCCGGTTTGGGGCGGTACCACCTGCCTCCAGATGGGCATGGGCGCCGATGCACGACTTTTCTTCAGCCACGATGGAGTGCAGGTGTGTCCCCATTTTTTTCCCACCTGTGTGACTGTGATATTCAATAGACCATAACGGAACCAGGTCACTAACTTCATTGTGGTAGTTTAAGCAGTTCTATCTATGCTTGTTTTTTACTGCATCTCCGGCTCACCTGGATTTTGAGGTTAAATTGAAATCCCCTTTGTCTTTTAAATTAAACTCCATGTCCTTTGTTTATATTTAGATATATGCTCTTCCAGTTGTTTGATTTCTGATGTGTAGCTCATAACAAAGTAATATTGATTAGAATTCTACAAATACAACACGTACAATTTCATGTTGAGCAAATTAATTAGTTGGTAAAATCGTTCTACGTTCTTCTTCCAGTCTCTGTTGTCTCAGATCTGGTGGGGCGACATGAAGAGGAACACTGAGGTGTGGAAGCTTGTGCTCAACTTCTTCTGCCCTTTCCTCTGCTACACCAACCTGATCTCCTTTAGGTAAAATCCACAATAGCCTTATTTTTGGTCAATAAAAAAGTCAGAGTTATTTCACTTTTCACAGCTGATACCTTACAACAAACTCCACCTCATAGGACACAAGAGGACTATCAGCAAGAGGAGCAGGCCAAGCCCGTAGAGGACGGGCCGGGCAGGGACAGCGACAGCCTCTACGGCCACACCATCTTCTCTTTCTCGGACATTAAGCACACGTAAGACTCTTAAGAATTTCTGAAAAAATGCGATGGCTTGGGTAGTGGTGCGGTACAAATGCAGTTGAATGGGACACTTTTCTGGTCCCACCGTTTTGAATACACACATCAATTTAATAATTAAGTAGGGAATGAATGTCTGTTTGTTCTGGTGTGTTGATTCATTAAAAGTGTGTCATTGTTGTACCAGTGAAGCGGATGCACATGGAGCACACAGTCCCAAGATGGCGACCATTAAAGGTGAGTCCTCCTTGTTAAATGCAGCCCCAACACAGTGTTGTAATTTGTAGAAAACAGAACCGAGGATAGGAAGGACTGATTTTCAGAAACCCTTAGCCACTATAACCATGTCCAATTCTGTCCTTAACAGGCATACCCCACTCTCACAGACCACCCAAGCGTCCATTCATAGTATCAAGGTGGCGTCAGTTCTGGTTTGCGCCCGTCACCTCATTTTTGGGCAACTTCCTGATGTACTTCACCTTCCTCCTGCTGTTTGCCTACGTGCTGCTGGTGGACTTCAAGCCCCCGCCACCCCCAGGCCCGGCCATCACAGAGTATGTGTTGTACTTCTGGGTATTCACCATGGTGTGTGAGGAGATCAGGGAGGTGAGTGCGGAGTTAATTCATTTATTGTTAATTATCTACTACAGTATATGGAGACATCAAAACGCACCAAAAGCACAAAGTGCCATTAAAGTATTTGGCCATATCTGATATTCTGTTTACGGCTGTGTTTAATCTGTGGATGTATTAAATTGATTGATGTTTTTCTTCTCCAAGACGTTCTTTTTGGGAACAAAGACTTGGCGTCAGAGGATCAGGGTGTACATTCAGGACGTGTGGAACAAGTGTGACCTCGTTGCCATCATGCTGTTCGTAATAGGAGTTATCTGCAGGTACAGACAACACTTACAGGGACAATATACACTATGCATAACTACTGGATTATTCCAAAACCTTCCACAGTGTTATTGGTCAATTAAGTTTTCTTATTGCAAAGTAAAAAAAAATAAGAAGAAATAATTAAATTTTTGCATTGAAGTCTCATGTTCACAGTTGCTTTAAACAGCAGTATAATACAACTTGTGTCACAAGGTCACAGGGTTAATGGATGCATGGTTCAAGCAGTTTGAGTAGATTTGATGGTAAGTATAAGAAAATGCAATGCACCCTTTTAAAACCCTTTACACACATTGGAGCAAAACAACGGTTAAATAACGAAATATGTCTTAACTGTTCAATCCCTGTCTTGGTCCAAGAAAATTCATTGTGTGAACACTCTCCCTCTTATTGCTGTCCTCTGTATGATCCAAATTAGAGTTAAGAACATTTTGTGTTATTTTACAAGTTGACCACTGGGTGATGCTGTTAACACTGTATTTGCTTCACTCTGTGTGTGTTTTAGGATGTTCCCTTGGTCATATGGATTTGGCCGGGATGTCCTGAGTGTGGACTACATGGTCTTCACCGTCCGTCTCATTCACATCTTTGCTATTCACAAACAGATGGGGCCAAAAATCATCATTGTCGGCAAGATGGTGAGAAACCCCTAAATGTGACTGTAAATTGACTCTTAATAATGTTACTTTTGCTTTGTTGGGATTATAATGAAGGAAACTGACATTTGTCTCCTCCTGTACAGATGAAGGACATCTTCTTCTTCCTCTTCTTCCTGGGGGTTTGGCTCATGGCGTATGGCGTAGCCAATCAGGCTTTGCTTTACTCCTACGACCCTAGCCTGAATCGTATCTTTCGCCGGGTATTCTACAGGCCATACTTGCACATCTTTGGACAGATCCCCGTGGAAGAGATGGATGGTATGTTTCTTTGCGTGCATCGTGCATATTGACAAAATAAGAATGTCTTTTCTGGACGTTTTTCAACATCAATTGCAACATTGTAAAATTCTCCATGCTAAGTAAAGCTTATGTTGTCATAAACTGATAGCATATTTATATGTTAATGTCCAAAAAAATATATTTTTATCTCAACTTCATGTTTGTTTCCATCACAGTGGGGAAGCAGTGGGACATGCCCTGCACGCACAATGTAACATTGATTGATCTCGGTGAAGAGCCGTGCAGAACTACTTATAGTAACTGGCTGGTGGTTATTCTGCTGGTCGTTTACCTGCTGGTCACCAACATTCTTCTCATCAACCTTCTCATCGCTATGTTCAGGTAAAGGAAGAGGAAATAGGCGTCCTTCACTGTGTCTTTCTGTGGCTACACTCGCATGCTGATCTCAAAACTCTGCTCCATTTGTTTTCTGCCCAGTCACACCTTCTCTGAAGTGCAGGCTAACAGCGACATCTACTGGAAGTTCCAGCGCTACAACCTGATTGTCCAGTACCACTCCCGTCCCAGCCTGGCTCCTCCTTTCATCATCATCTCCCACATCAATCTCTTTATCAAGAGGTACATCCGCAAGGTGCCCTCTGTCAAGATCCACCACTTTGGTCAGTATTTGAACTGGAGTCTAATTAATTAAAGGTGCACTATGTAACAATTTCTAAGATATGTTCTCATGACTGGATAAAAACACTTTCCTCACAGAAGAATTGGATCCCTTTTGAAGTAAAGTTTCACTTTTGTTGTATACTGCAGCAGGGCCCACAGTTTTGTTTAAAAGGGTTAGGGGTTAGGTGAATTGGATGTTTTTAATTGCAGCCTTTCCCCCCACTCAACACATTTCCTCTCATGGCAGCATCCAATAACTATTATAGGAATTGGATTGTTGTTTACAATTGATACCTAGTTGGCTTCACCTCAGCCACAGTGGATCCTTCTTGGTTCAGGAATGGCAAATGATAATAACGATTTAAATAAAATCCCTTTTCTAATAGTGTTGCAGTTAAAAGGGAAGATAGCTAACAGGCTAATGACATGGGAAACCATTCAGAAGGAGGACTTCCTGACTGCACAGAACAAGATCCAGAAAAGCAGCGACTCAGAGAGGCTCAAACGGATGTCTGTCAAGTGAGGAGACCTTTTCTACACCAACACTGTAACAGTAGACATTACTTTTGTAAATAAATCTTACTGTGGGGAATGTCTCCTTTTTCCCCCTCTCTTTTACATTTTTTTTTTTTTAGAGTGGATGGTGTAGTAAAACATCTGACTGAAAGCAGAGACTTTGACCACCGGCTGAGAGCTCTGGAGAATGAGGTGAAATGAAAGCCCTATTTTTCTAAAGTATCTAACTGAGCTCACTCTCCGTTTGTCACTCTATACCATTTGTCACTGTGAAAGAACATGCAGGCTCACTCAACCTATCCTATGTTGAGGTGAAATAAATGTCAACCATCCACATATAGCAGGGCTTGGGGATACATATACATATCATGACAACTAGACCACTGAGTTCTGTGTTTATGCATGGGAATATTACTTGTATTTTATTTTTAAAGGAATAGTTCACCAATTTGGAAAGTTGATACTATGCTTTTTTTTGCGGAGAGTTGGATGACATTGATACCACTCTCACGTCTGGGTACAGTACATACTGTATGAAGCTACTGCACAGCACACAGCAGCTTATCTAAGCTTAGCATGAAATAAGGAAAGGGAATAGTAATCAAGAGGAGGAAACTGGCTAGTGCCATGCTTGATGTAACAACAACAACAGGTTGCGGTTATTCTACGGCTTATGTGGTAGACTATTTCTTGGACAGAACTTTCTACTTGTTGCATGAACACTGTTAAGAGTCAATACAAAGACAAGCAAACACACACTTTTATAGAAAACTGTGTCTTTTTATTGTTTTTTGTGCATATCAAAAGAATTAGGGGTGGGAAAAAAAATCGATTTTCCGATTAATATCGATTCTCTCTCGAACGATTCTGAATCGATTCAGAAAAGTTAATAATCGATTTTTTTTTTTTTTTTTTAATAATTTTTTTTTATATAATATTTTTTTTTTTTTTGTAAATACTAATACTTCCTGCGCCATTGCGCATGCACACCACACATGTGCGAGTTGTTTCCAAAGTGGCTTCAAAAGGGCTGAGAGCAGCAAACCCATGACCTGCACCGGCTTTATCTCTGTTTACGTTTTTGTATGAGAGCTGAATTCCAAGCCATACTTTTTGTACAATGTGTTGAAATGACATAGAAAATAGATAATAGAATAGAAATCATATAGAAACATGATTTACGAGATTAGAAATAAAATAAAACTGAATCGGTTTAGTTTTTACATACTTCCATATTGTGTTGAAAGCTGCATTGAGTATTGCACTGTTCATAGAAAGTCATATTTGTGACAAGAAAAGCTTTTTCTCTAATACAATATTAGAGAAGGCAATTCATCTGTTGATTGTCTTTAATGATCATCACAAAAGTAGGAAGTGATTAGCAAACTGAGTAGCAAACTCAGATGTGCATATAAATATATTTTTGAAATTCACACATGGGTATGTACACATAAAAATTTTTTTGCATTGAGATGCATTGAAAATCGATTTTGAATCGAATCGTTGACCTCTGAATCGGAATCGAATCGTGAGGTGCCAAGAGATTCCCACCCCTACAAAAAATGTATACATGTTAATTAGTAAGCTCTCATTTAGGGCTATTTTAAAAATCCCCTCCGTGTAGCTTTAGTTAAAGCCACAAAACCCGAACTGCTAGTACTGTGCAGCCCACAGCAGATTAGCTTTGTTGGGTGAATTAGTAAGCTCTCACTTACTACTTTCTCACCCTTCAAGTTCTTGCTACCTGCCTGTAGCTTTAAGACCACAAAATACCACAATGTTATTGCAAATATTTTCAATGAACCATAACTGTCAACATGTAGCCCTGGTTAACTGCATTGTATTTGTTTAAATACTGATCCTTGCTTCAGGTGTATTGGACTTACTGAAAGTTCAAACATAGCTTTAGGCTTTTTTGTTCTTCCTTCTCAGATGGAGTATTGCTCAAATGCCCTCAGCTGGATTGTGGATACATTGGCCCAAGGCAGCACGTTCAAACCCCCCCGGCCTCCACCTGCATTTAGAGGTATTTCCAATTCCAGACATACCAGTATTTTCACAGAGAAACAGGAAACACATGTCAGCATGTGGGAAGGCGACAGGTGGTACTCACACGGCTGGTGTGACCATTTTATTTGATACCCAGTGTCAATTCATTCATACAGAATTCGTCCCCTCACAAAACTTTTCTCTGCCTCTTCTTCCACACAGACACTTTCCCCTCTTCTTCCAATTCTGCCTGATTCAGCCTTGGTGATGCCTTCACTTGCTCAGGGTCGGTAAAAGACAAGAATGAAGCGCTCTCACTGCCACACAACCTTGTTCAACTCTGCACTCGGTTACCAAATAGTTACAATTGTTCTGAACTGGAAAGTAACAGCAGCCATCACTATTTGTTACAGTATTGAGTAAATACAAAAGCTGATACTTAAAAGTGTGCAATTATTAATATGCCAAAGTCTTTGTATATATGATGTGGCATATGATATATGTTGTGCATTTTATTTGCCAATGCAGTTATGTCTTTGTTGCTGTAGTTTGAAGCTGAATGCTGGACTTTTTTTAAAGGTTTTTACTATTATATAGATGCCATGATATTGTTTACAGTGGTTACATTCAGTGCACAAAATATAACTTCAGTTTCAGTTCAGCAACTTTTAATATTCATTCATGTATTTGTGTTGCTTATTTTATTTTGCTCAATAAACTTGATATACCACAACTGAGTTCGTACTGCTACTATTAAAGAAATAGTGTTAGTTTAAATTTTTTGGACGCTTACTCACTTTCTTGTTGAGTTGGATTGATGCCACTCTAGTGGTGAGGCAGCAGACAGTTAGCTTAGCTTAGCACGAATACTGGAAACAAGGGGCTAAAGCTAGCCTGGCCGTTGATACAGGTTAGTTAGTTGGTAACAGAAGCTGGTGAGAATTGTAGCCTATTACTTAGAATAGAATAGAATAGAATCTTTATTGTCATTGTACAGGACAACGAAATTCTGTTTGGAGCAGTCCTCCAGTTGCACAGTACAAAATATATAAAAAAATATTTAAAACAAAACACGACACGACATTATCCACACAGTATATACAGTATATATATATATAAATAGAATATATATATATAAATAAAATGTTTTATAAATAGAATATATATATATAAATAAAATGTTTTAAAGAGTCCAAGTGCAATAGTGCAATCGTGTGTGTATGAGATGAGATGGGGAGTGTCAGTGTGGCAGTAGAGTGGGAGTGGAGTTTACTAATGTCACAGCTCTGTGGTAGAAACTGTTTTGCAGTCTTGTGGTGTGGTACTTGTGGAGTTACCTGGGCCAGCTGTTTCCCCTTGCATACAGTCTTTATGCCAAGCTAAGCTAACCGGCCCCTGGAAAACAAAGCAAAAAAGTGAATTTAAAAGTTAATATAAGTAGCCTAGGCCTATACATTTGTCCAAAGTAACACTCCGTGTCTATAGGAGATGACATTTGTAAATAGGGCCAGTATAGTTAGCTTGCTAAAGAGAAACCAACTGAACTACATATTGATATATATGAAAATTACGTTAATGTAAAAAGACTACAAAATAAGGTAGTTGGGTTGAGAGAAGGGTATATGGATAGTGTGGAAGGAGAACCATGTTGCTGAGTTTCAGTTTGCAAGTGAAGGTCACATAGTGGAGCAGGGCTATTGAAGGAGCCTTTACTGTAAATAGACGGCCGGGCCACCTGTCAATCGCAGCCACAGCTCACACTGAGAGAGGCGGTGTCATCACTTTCTGCCGTGCTGCCCTCTCGCTGCATGACAGATGCATGTTCAAATATGTCCCCATGTAACTGAGCATGTTTGTCTCACGGTAGATTTGGATTTATACGCCACTCGTTCCACACAACCAGCAACTCTGCTGAGTCTTAATCTCCTTCCATCCTATCATTGGGCTTCATGATTTAAACCCCTAAATAAAAACATTTGAAATGTAAAGGGTTTCTTTGGAATGCCAGTTCATTCACACACTACATGTGTGCAGACGATCATCTCCATTTCTTTCTATTTGCATCCTTCCCATACATCATTCTGACAAGTCCTCCTCTGCTTTTGTACTGGCAAGCAAATATTTCCTTCGCTGTTGAGACCGTGTCTTAGGGGTGACGGTTTAACTCTGTGGTAATGTTATAAGCCGTCGTTAAAATGTTAAATAATGTGTTGTATTCTATTCGCCTCCAGTGGACCCTTTTTTCAAATTTGCAGTAGAGTCGTACATGCAGTCTCCATGCAGAGTTTCAGCAAGGGTTAATACAAGATTAGGGGAAAAAATTGCACTTGAATGCACCCCTAAACTTTACTTTATTGTGAATGAATGTAAAGGGTTGCTTTCCTGAGAGGATTCAGCACTATGACACAAAGGTTTTATTAATAGTAACATGAACAACATTTAACATCAGTTGGAATTATTTAATGTGGGCAATAACACTTCTCCCTCTCTCTCATTTCAACGTATACTTTAACGGTTCTTCTCCTCCCCACCCTCCTGGGCTCCAAATCCCCCCCACCGTTGGCCATATGCACACACCCACCTTCCTAACACACTGGGTTAAGGGCATCAGTAGCATTCTTCCCCAGACATGTGCTTCTGTCACTCATGCACATGCAGCCACACAACTACCCCGCACAGCCAGTTGTGTTTCCACTGTGTCCTCTGTGTTCCCAGCACAAGCCTGCTCGCTCGGCCTTGTGAACACGGCCCTCCTCTCCCTGTCTCTCTGTAGCTTGGAAACATATTCCTGAATCCCCACACTGCTCGCTTACGTTTCCTGTGGATCTATTTGTCTTTATTTTTTGTCTGCGGAAGAAACAGGATAGAGACATTCCTTTTGGTGTGGAGTTGTATTTCAGAAGAAGTCCTCAGCTGTGTTAGTGTTCCAAAATGGCTCCTGTCAAAGGCTGGATGGTGGGGCTCCTGCTGGTTCTCCTGTGCCCGTCCCAGCTCCCCCTCTCTGGTGTAGTTGGTGCCCAAGATGTGGCCGAAGCCGAGGAAGCCAGACATGTTGAAGAGGTTGTTGCCGAGGAGGCTGAAACCGCCGAGGTGGGCGATGATGGCGCTGGTGATGAAGAGGAACAGGTAGCAGAGGAGGAAGATGACGAAGAAGAGGCCGAAGAGGAGGAGGAGGAAGAAGAAGAGGAGGCTGAGGAGGAGGAAGAGGAGGAAGAGGAAGAAGAGGAGGAAGAGGAAGCTGAGGAGGAAGGAGAAGAGGAGGAGGCTGCTGCTGCTGTCGAGGAGGAGGAAGAGGAGGAGGAGGAGGAGGAAGAGGAGACCGCTGAGGAAGAGGAAGCTGCTGCAGAGGATGATGAGGAGGAGGAGGAAGATGAGGAGGAAGCAACAGCAGAGGAAGATGAGGAGGAAGAGGAGGAGGCAGGAGAGGAGGAAGCAGTAGAGGAGGAAGCAGTAGAGGAGGCAGTAGAAGAGGAGGAGGAAAAGGAGGAGGAGGAGGTAGAGGCTGCAGATGATGAAGAGGAGGATGATTCTCAAGAAGAGGATGATGATGAGGCTGCAGGTGAGGAAGAGGAGGCCGCAGCTGAAGATGACAACGACGAAGAGGAGGCAACAGAGGAAGAGGAAGAGGAGGCGGTTGAAGAGGATGATGAAGCAGCTGATGATGCTGAGGCAGTGGAAGAAGAGGATGACGAGGATGCAGCTGAAGTGGTTGAAGATGAAGGTATATCCACTTATATATACTTTTGATACATTTCAGGATGATCAATGTGGATGAATGCACTAATTTAGTAATAAATATAGAACACTGTTATTTTCCAAGGGGCCTTTGCCTGCTCCCTTACCCCAACAGAAGCCTTATGACATTGTTAGGCCTGCTGCAGCTGCAGTGGGAACACAGTCACACACACATATCAGTCCTAAAATAGACCGGTTTATCTGAGAGGTACCTGGCACAGAGCAGTATCTAAACTATCCATGCCTTTTGTTTGAACCAATGTGGCTATTTTTAGAACCCTTAAACAGTTAGTGAAAATGCGTTCGGAGAAATGCTCACATGCAAATGTTGGTGCAAAAGAAAAGAAAAATAAACTTAGTGGAATTACTGGCAAAAGTCACAACAATGTACACAACAACAGTTACACTTGTTAACTCCCTCTGAGTACAGCTGACCCAGAAAGTCAGCCTGCTCCACAGTTTGTTGATCGTCTGTTTCCCTTGCAATGAGAACAGCTAATTCGTCTCAGGTGGCTTTGGTGTTTGTGCTGTTCTTTATTCCTTTACTGTGCCACCATGTGATACATAACAGCTTTCATAACATGGCTATGATGTATCTGTGCTGCTCACTTGCAATGTCCTTATGCTTTACCTACTTGTGTTGTAAAGTACTGCATGTATGCATTTGGCTCCTCTCAGACAAGACAAGTATCTCATCCCCAGGGCTTAGTTTTTACAGCATCTAAACATTGACTGTCAGCATATTAGCATATAGCATAACGTGAAAATTGCTGTCTACAGCCTGACACTGATAATATGATCTCTGGCGAAGGGAAGGTTTACATTAAGTGGAAGCTACAGCCCGATGCTGATATCCATATTTAGGAGTTTGAAATCTCGATACAGATCCCCTGTTACGACTATAATAGAAAAGCAAATTTCTCAGAAATGCAAAGTGCAGCTGAGCCTTATGACAATGTCATCAGTGTTGCAGGTCATAAACCTCAGTATGAGACGAGCTGATGATAGTGCTAGGTTGAAAAATAAGGAAATCAAACGCATTACAGTTTGTCCATAACTGTCTGTACCAAATTGAACCGCAATCTATCCGGAAGTTGTCGGGATGGTTCTCTGGTAATCACCAATGTGAACCTTAGGGTGGCGACACAGGGAAAGTCAGGGGAATCTGCAAAGTCAGTAGGAGTCAGCTGTGAATGGCTGTACAACTCCCTCATATAATATGTTGAGATATTTTAGTCTGGGCTAAAGTGGTGGACGACCGACCGACCAGCTGACAGAGAGACTGTGTGACATAATACTCCTCAAAAATCATCAGATCTCTCTGGTGGAGAACGCGATACTGACACTGTTTTACTTCAAACCTACCCTGTGTTCCAAATCACATTTATTTATTTTTTATTAATACATATTAAAGCAGGCTGGTATGCATACTGCAAAAAGCAACATCTGGATATTTTTCGGCATATGGAATTGGCATGCATGTATTGGGACATCCTACATATTTCATGGGATACTAAATAGTATGGAAGTATGGGTATCTACATTTCCTTAGGGCTCAATAAAGTATTTATCCATCTATCTATTGAAACGCAGGGCTAGTTTGTGATTTTCACGCTGCAATATCTTGGTACTTCATCCAAAATATACATTGATATTTAGGCAACTGATATCGTTCAGACTATGTATCGGCCTAGCTCTAGCTAGAAGCCTAATGTTACTCTGTTGACTTTATAAATAGATGAGTTTGAAGGTGACGACGCAGCAGACGACCAGGATGACACAAGTGACGAGGAGGCCGTCGCTGACATACTGGAATACACCCCTGGCTCTTTGTGCAGCGTCTGCTCCATCTGTAAGGTAAATACAAGACTGTTATCATGTATCCATCCAGTATTTAATACTCTGAGTGTCAGAACAATAACCCACTCGGACAACCTCTCACCTTAAGCCGATGAAAGATGAGTCACCAATCATAACTGTACATTATGTTGTTCCCTCCCTCTCTTTAGCACTGCTCTAGTAGCTGTGACAAGTGCCCGTGTGAAGAGGGAGACGAGTCAACTCACTGTGAGCACTGCCAGGTAAGCATCGCCACTGTCCAACATACTGTAAATAATACATTAAAGTCAATAGAGAAGTAATTTAAACCCTATTTTGTCTTTCAGGGATGCTCATCTTGCTACCTTTGCCCCATTCTGTGTGACACAGTTTGCACACCAGGTAAAAACTGGTAGTATTTGTGCTGTCTCTGTATCAGCTTGTTGTGTATTTGATGTATTTGCATTGTATATTGTGTATGTATTGTTGTTTTTGCTATGCATTTGTTTGACTCAAAATCGTTGCATATGAGGGTCACCCCTCAATTGATCTCACGAATATAAATAAAGGTTCAATTAAATGGAATGATACTGTTCATGTATTTATATATTTGTTCAACTTTGGTCTTTCTTAACTTATGTATTTATGTTTTTTTTTAAGGTGGCCTTCTTGATGAGATTACTGGATCCATCTTTGCGTAAGAATGATCACCTCTCACAACACATTGATATTTAATTGCATGCTGCTGCTGTATCTTTACTTTAGAGGTATAACAGCAGATAGACACATATTTGGAAATGTCACGTACGTTTGGTGCTAAAATGTCCTCATTCCCTGGCTTTTGTGTTGCAGGACCGTTGCATCTCTACTCTGAGCGCCCTTTTGACAGTACCATGTGGTTGCATGAGGTCCTGCACTCAGGATCAGAGCTGTCCGGCTGTTCAAACTCCTCCAGCATCACGAGGACGCCCTCGCGACCTTGTTACGAATGTGACAGCTGACACAAACGATTACAGAAAAAAAACATATTTAAATCATGTTACGGTACAATTTTCTAGTCTTGTAATGAGAGAGAGAAAAAACTGTTTTATAATCAATTTTCTTTTCCTTTATTTAATGAACTGCCTACTGTACATTTCCAATGCAAAATGGCAGATAAAACATTGCTAAGGCTTTAATATAATATTAAATTTTTTCTTTTTGAGAATTACTGTAACAGTTTTAGTCGAAAGCAAAAAATGTTATCTTAGTGGCAGAAATCTGTATAGATGCACAAGAAAGATGCAGACTTAATGCCAACTCGTGCACATTGCAATCCGTTGATAAGCCTTCACTGGCATGTTAACACAAAAACAACTTAAACAATGTTACTGATTCTCATCTGATAATACATTTCTCCTTATCTGTAATGTGCGTCACTAGAGCAGTTTTTTTTGCCATGTGCACTATAAGCTGATCTTAACCTTCTTTTTCATTTTGTTAACTGATGTCTAAAGTATTTCTATAGATATTTTGTGTGCATACACTCATGACTTTGGCTCATCTTTCTCATTTAAATTGCAGTTGATGTAAAAAGATGGCAATAACTTGTTTTAAATAGGCCTATAAAATGCTTTTTAAACCACACCTGTGTGTATAAAGTCAGGTATTTTCCCTTTAACCTATGATGTATACATATTTAAAATGTGAATTATTTCTTATCATAAATTGGGTTTGTATACAGGGAAGTTGTGAGGTGTAAATTTTAAGCAAATATGCCAGTTGCAATGACAATCCTTTGCTCTGTTTAAGGGGGTAGTGCTCCATTGACTAAAATACTTTGATTACGACCATTCTTCAATGTTCAAAATGTCTCAGACATTATAAAGCCGTTTTCACCTTTTCAGGGCCTTTTGTGACAAGTAAACCAACTTCAATGTGTGAAACGGTGGAGCACACTCAGTAGTAAAGAGTTGGACAATTGCAGTAAGCCACACGTACTGCTGTTTCTTGAATAAATTACTTCTGTTCACCCTTACAAACATTTCTCTTTTGATCTGCTTCAAACTCTAGGCCTTGCCCAGGTCCTACTCAATAGAGTCTGCTTTTATTTCCCAGTTGCTCTATGTTTACATGTGTGTTCATTACTTATTTATTGGTAGAGATGTTATCACAATAATTATCTCCTACACACAACTTGACAAGCTGATGTATCACTGAAACACTTTTGTTTAATCTTTTTCTACCACCACAAATTCAATCGAAATAATCATGTCAATTGTCCAACTAATCACAACCGATCACTAAATGAGTCCCAGCTGCAGCTTGGCTGAGGCAAAGTGTTTATTTTCCCCTCTCGAGTCATTCAGGTGAGCTCTCTGTGAGTTCTTCTTGCTAGCTGATAGTCCCCGCTGAAAGGTTTCCAGGTGAGGGCCTGTCCTGTTCCATGAAAAAAAAATCCTTTTAAAAAAGAAGTAGGAAAAAGCCCCCAAATGTGCTATTGAATAAACAGAGACTGAGCCAAGGCTTTATCACTCGGGTGCATTGGCCCAGTAGCATTGGCCCATTTGTATCAACATTTATCATCTGTATGTAATTCCATGGCTACCCAGTCAGGACAATTGGGCTGATTGTGAAAGAAAGACCAAAATGAAAGGCAGCGCAAGTTGGCAGCCCAATAGTAAAAACAAAAGTTTGGTAGAGCCAGGCCGCCAGCAGCTTTGTTTTTTTGGAGGTGGGTCTTATTGAGACGAGGCCGCTTACCTTGGTCAAAAAAGGACATTGGGATAAAAACTGGTAAGGCCTGAAAGAGGTACAAAAACATTGGTAGAATGGTAATTTTAATTGAGTTTATTCGGCCAACAAGAGACATTGATAGGGGTGACCATTGCGTAATCGTTTGTTTGATCTGATTAAACAGATTGATAAAGTTCTCTTTGAAAAGATCCTTGTGCCTCTTTGAAACCTAAAATGCCCAAGTATGAGAGCTTGTTTTTTTCTATTTTAAATGGCAGGTTGTTGAGGACCGGTGCTTGTACTTCATAGTTAATGGGAAACAGTTAGACTTTTCCAAGATTTATCTTATAGCCTGAAAATTGACTGAAATTATTGAGCAGTGACAAAGCAGACTGCAGAGATGTGTCTGGGCTAGAAACAAAAAGCAGAAGGTCATCAGCATATAGGGACACCTTATGCTGTGTGCCGCCCCTCCAAATACCGGCTATGTCCTCACAGCTACGAAAGGCTATGGCAAGGGGTTCAATGGCTAAGTCATAAAGCATGGTGCTCAGAGGACACCCCTGGCGGGTTCCACGATGTAAGTCGAACGGCTTGTGTTGGAGCCATTATGCCATTCTTTTGTTTGTTTTATTTGGTGACCTGTAGTTCTGTGTTTTGACCACTGGGTGGAGCTTTGGGCTCTTGAGAAGGCCTAAAGGTAATCACCGGGCACGGCCAGGTGTGTGTAATTGTGAAGAGCAAACAGTTTTGTACCATATCAACGTGAAAGTGGGTCATCTAGCAGCGATATTTTGCTCTGTACAAAACCTATGAATGAACTTACCTTACATGAATGAAACCATGGAATATGTGCTAAAGGTGAGAATGCACTTGTACAAATAAATGAGTCACCGCACTCAAAGAGACGAATGTATTGGACATTTATTACTGACACAACAGAACACGCGTAGGACCGAGTTCTCACACACCACACCAAACAAGGCTAATGTAGAGCTGGTTAAAAGGCTCTACAGCTTGGAAATCTGAGAATTTGTCCGAGCTGAGGCCAAAGGGTGGGTGAGAGTATAGTAACCTGATCCACGATATAAACCATTGAGCCACGATCGCCCCCCCTCGTGGCTCAATGGTTGAAAAAGCGCGCTAAAGTGCCCTCAAGAGTGGTGAAAACGAGAGGAAATGCCTTATTGGCTGCCCTTTTCACATGCAAAACATGATTAGGTGCCCTCTAGAGTGCCCCTTCATACAATAAATTATGATGATGTGCCCTCTAGAACAAGAAAATTTGATGACGTGCCTCAATGAGTGCCCTTATAGTCCCCTTCTGCCCATCTGGTGCCCTTTTAGTACCCCCTATAGTACCCTGATAGTCCCCTTCTGCCCGTCTGGTCCTTCTGGTGCCCTTCTGCCCGTCTGGTGCCCCCATGGTTGAAAAAGTGTTGCTAAAGTGCCCTCTATGGTGGTGAAAATTAGAGAAAGTGCCTTATTGGCTGCCCTTTACACGTGAACAAATATGATTGAGTGCCCTAGGTTGCCCCTCCATACAATAGGCCTAAATGATGATGATGTGCCCTCTGGAGCAAGAATACGGCAAACCAAAAAAAACATGTTGTGGTTAGCTAATGAGGTGCAGACGTTCCTCTCTTTGGTAGCCGACGAACGGGGAATGCGAAAGAGGCGTTGCTTTCATGTGGCGTCGCTATGACAAACAGCTACATCGAGTGGTATTTAAATCTCCACTTTATCACAAAGCAAAAAGCGGATTAAGAGTATGTCAGTATTGTGGAAAAGCGCAATTAGTGCCAAGTTAGAAAAACGTAATATTTTCAGTTTGCATAATCCGTTTAAAATGTATATACATTTTTTGAGCGTTCAAGATCGTTCAAGTGTAGGTCATTTCATGCAAGAGAGATGACAATAGTCAGCTATCACCTCAACATGAAGGAAAACTTCCTTCAATATTTCCGTAGCTGGCTGTCAAAGGTCAAAGACGGTATGGTAGCGGCACATTGAATTTTCTCCAGTCTAATTTTTACTTAAATGTTAGTAAAGATGAAAGCAGAAAGGAATCCTCCTTTCTTTGGCTAAAATGTGAAAGTGCACAATGATGTGAACAACTCATTTTGGTGTTTATAAAGTTGCTAGAATAAGGGGAAACAGTGTCTTTGAAGCAAATTTTTTTATGGGGGTGGGACCCCCAGACCCCCCGTTTTATTGTATGAGTCCAAAAAATTTTTTAAGTGCTACATGGAGATGTAACAAGTGCCCCGAATGGGACCTTCAAGGCAGCACTTGCTAAGGATAGGGGATAGGACCTTCCAGGCAGCACTGCCTTTAAGGCTCTGTTGGGGGAACAAAACACCATCAAGTTAGAAAAGCCACTGTGTCCGCTGGTGGGGCCCATGTTGTCCAGAATGTGCCCTTTTTATTTTTTCACCCCTGCCCTTCAAACAGTCTGAGTCCACCACTGGCTACAGCTATTTCTGACGGTGATATAGGTTCTTCCAATCTTTCCTTAAAATCCAATGAGAGTTTGGGAATGTTAAGACTGCTGAAAAAGTCAAGCAATACCTTCTGATCTGGTTGAGATTCGGAAGTGTAAAGCTTAGAATAAAAATCTCTGAAAGCGTCATTAATTTGCAAGTGGTCTGAAGTTATCTGGCCATCAAGCATGCACATTTTTGAAATATTCTGTCTCACTTTGGCACCTTTAAGTTGATTTGCGAGCAATTTGTCAGTTTTATCACCATATGTGTAAAATGTGGCTTTATTTTTTAAAAGTATGTGTTCAATTGAGTGAGTAGTGAGTAAGTCGAATTTGGTTTTGAGTTCCACTCGTTTTTTTATAAAGAGTTGGGTTTTGAGTTTGCGCATATTGCTTGTCAATCTCTCCAATTTGATGAGCCAATTCCAAACGCTCTTTAGTAGATTGCCGCTTCATCTTGACAGTGTAAGATATGATCTGCCCCCTAAGGTAAGCCTTAAGGGCGTCCCATACAATCAAGCTAGATGTTTCAGGGGATATATTAGTAGAAAGAAAAAATGTTATCTACCCCTCGATAAACTCCACAAACTTATCATCCGAGAGCAAAGTTGAATTGAATCGCCACTGCCTGCTCTCTTGAGGGAGATCTGGAAGGGACAAGGCCAGAGAAATAGGGGCATGGTCAGAAATGACAATACTCTGATAGTCACAGGAATGAACTAGGGGTAAAAGTTGGTTATCAAGGAAGAAATATTCAATTATAGTATACGTGTGGTGGACATGTGAAAAAAAAGAGAATTCCTTATCCTGTGGGTGTAAAGAGCGCCACACATCACCGACACCATAATCGGAGAGAAAGGCTTGAATAAAACAAGCTGATTTACTCACTACACTGGGGTTAGTAGAGGATCGGTCTAACAGAATGTCTAACCAACAGTTGAAGTCACCGCCAAGTATAATAGAGTACGTGTTATTATCTTCGGAACTTTTGAAGTTAATTGATTCATAGACTCTTGATTCTCAAATGGTTCTCCTGTGTTGACCCTGTGCCAATTTGACTTAGCCTTAAGTGCTTGTCGTTGTTGCTGCTTTGGGAGATCAGGGTAGGGTGTGAGTGTGTTTATTTCGGTTTTTCTAAGAGTAAATAAGAGAGATGGCTGGGAGTAATGAGGTGTATCTGAGAACGTGGTGAAGGGCATCAGGCCTACAATTTCTTTGAAGTGGGAAATAAAAAGGAAGGGGGAGGAATTCAACTTGGCGTGCAGGTCATTTACTGTCTGTGTGTACATATAAACACAGGAAATGTTACAAAAAACATTTCCAGGTACTAAGACGTCCTTCTTCCTTTCAAGCTAAACGTCAATAATACCTGTCTCCTATCTGTCTGCTGAATGTGAGGGTATATCCAGAAGCTATTAAGCCTAGCTAAACACAAATTGGAAATATATATCGAAGCAGCTTGCCGGGCTCTTTCCAACAGTTCATTTCACCTTCTACCATTCCCCTTGAAATTTCTGACCAAACATCATATATCATTTGTATAATCTGTACAATCACTTGTAAAAAAAACCACATCATCCAAATAGAGTGGTTATCAACTGCCTCAACCAGACTCGACTCACAAGAGTCAAACTTACATGTGTCACAAACATAGCTGCCAAATTAATCGGTCTCCCCACACCCACACTGTCAGAGCTCAATGTCAAGGCCATCACACGCATCGCATTTACAATAGCACAGGACAACACACACCCACTCAACTGCCACTTCACCATTATGCCTTCTGGACGCAGGTACAGGTGCAGGAGGGCTCGCTACGGCAAAAGCCTGGAACCTGCAGCCATAGCAACACTTAACAGAAGGCCAAGATAAAACACCCCAGTCCCACTCTGTTTATATATTCTGTATGCATGTTTATTTTGTTGTGTTTGTTGTCCATCTGTCTATTGTCTGTCGGCGTGCGGCCCTTAAATGTAATGTGAAGTGGAAAAGAATTTCCCCTTGGGGACAATAAAGTCTAAAGTCTAAAGACGAGCAGCTGAAATTTAATCATTTGAATAATGTTTCAAATGGTGCTGCTGACCATTGAGCACACACAGTGAAGCATCTCATGTTATTCCGGTTTACAGTCAACACTGGCTTATGTAAGTTAGCCCCACATAATCCAGTGTGTGAAGAAATGGTCTCACTAAGATTCTCGGGTGTCAGTTTGCAGCACACCTGTCAATTTAGAGCTTAACCTCATTGTGTCCCGTGTATGAAAAAGGATGTTATGCGAATAGCGCAAATTCAGGATTGTGCATTTGGCTTAAATCTGTTGTTGTTGAAGACCAGGAGGAGTGTGTCAAATATCAAAACCTTCCTAGAGTATAATATATAGTTGTGGTTAAATGACAAAGCTCTTCTGTAGTTGTCCTAATCTGCAATGAATAAATAAAATAAAAAACAGATTCATTAGAGGCTATGTTTTACACCCCCTGTATTTAGAATGTATAAACATCACATGGTGTGTTGCATTTTAATGTAGTTGTGGTGTTAACTATAATGCCTGCTGTGGGAACCCAGAATTGGAGCCTTGTATCTAAACAGAATGACAGAGGTAAAACACAGTTGCAGTCAAATAAAATGTTGTATAGTTTATGAATTGACAAATACTTTCTAAATATTCGCATCAGTATAATGTTATTGCTTAATGGGAGGGATTTAGTAAAGATATTTCCAAGACTTTTATTTTAATTTAATTTCTTAAGGGTGGAGGTTCAACTTGGGTCAACTATTTCAGTCTTGTACTGAGCCAAACTGGGTGCTGTGTAGCGGAGCATGATTGAGTCCCCTATTGACCAGTTAATTTGCTTGCTCTTACACCTGTATTTTCATTGCATGTCCTGGGGGAAAAAGACAACAGTGATCACGGGTACGCTTCTCCCCCATACTGATTTAGTGATGTATACACAGCGGGCCCCTGTCCCATTACATGTCCCTCCTACTATATATCAATGACCTCAAACCTCCGGGGACACTCTTCCACATTCTCTTCACTGACGGACTTATTTGGAAATGGTCGTGTGTTTTTAATGTGACCCCTTAATCTGACATACTTTGTGTAAATTTTAAGCCTTAGGAACTTTAGGCCTGGACAGTAAGGTAGGATGATTTTGTCAAACTTTAACACACTAATTGTCAGTTTTGTTTTGTTTTTTTTCCTTTACAAAACTTTGTGAAGGAGAAAAAGAGAAAAAAAAACTCCATTTGAAAATTTGTCAGAGCGTCTTGAACAGAACTTTTGATCAATCGCCAGAGCTCAATAACTTTTGAAATCCATCAGCACCACTGCTCTCCTGGTGAATGCTTTTCAGGCACTCTTGCAAGAGTTTTTTTAGTATCTTGGTACACCTAAACAGGATTTCAGTCCAGTGGTGGACTCTAGTGCGCAGCTTTTGTCAAAGAGGTGGCTGACTAGTGTCCAGACCTAAGGCTGCTAGAGGAAAATGAAAGATTTATTATTGATTATAATTTGGCTTATTAAACATAGTGGGGCTTCAGCAGTGGATACACCTGCTGGGCAAAACTGAGACTGGTATAGAGCGGTTTCTTCTTTCTCAAAACTTGGTTACAGGCTTAAAAATAGTTTGATATGAGCTATAGATTGATGACCAGTTTTCTTTTTTCCTCCTGAAGATGCATCTCTCCGCCCCTCTGCTGTACCTGTGTTTGGGAGCTTTGGTCAAATGTGGTGAGTAAAATACAACTTTTAACGGCGTATTACTGAGCTCCATTTATCTCTGCTTCCTGTGCTATGTGATCTATACATTTTGTGGGTGGAGTATATAGCAGGATACGTGTTTTCCTCTGTTTCTATTTTTCAGAGTTTGATGTAATTGTATAAGGACGCAAATGTCCAACATACTAAAATTGAAGCCAAAGTTGGTAGACAATTGAAAAAGATCATTGACTCAAGCCATCCAACATGCCAGGTTTCTTAAAGGCCTACTTCACCGGTTTGAATATGAAGGTGTATTGAATTCTGAGATCCTATGTAGTATAAATGTGCAAAAAAAAATTAAAATCGGTTCATCCTAGCCTGAGAAAAGGCAGAAAGAGTGTTTTTTTAACCCTATATTTCTCTTTCTCGTGACATCACAGAAAGAGAAATATAGGGTTAAAAAAAACGTACTTTGTAAATATTACTTTGATGTCACAGTAAAAGACATCACAGTAATATTTACAAAGTACGTTTTTTGTTAACCCTATATTTCTCTTTCTGTGATGTCACGAGAAAGAGAAATATAGGGTTAAAAAAAACACTCTTTCTGCCTTTTCTCAGGCTAGGATGAACCGATTTAAAAAAAAATCGCACATTTATACTACATAGGATCTCAGAATTCAATACACCTTCATATTCAAACCGGTGAAGTAGGCCTTTAACTTATAGCTATTTATAAGACATTTCTGAAGAAGCACTCGTTTTTATTTTTTACTAATTTCTTTTTCATCCATGTCAGATTTTAACCTCGAAAGTAACTAGTTGTCATGCAACTGTAGTGGAAACATTTCCCTCTGAAATATTGTGGAATAGAAGTTTAAAGTAGTACTAAGTTTTAGTTTTCTATCACTTGGCTGGCTCCTGCAGTACTATCACTATCTTTTGCTGTGTTTCTGTTTCAGCTGCTGGAAGTGACTGGTGCTATACAGGCTGTGGTACGTACGATCAGGTGTCTGACTTATTGAATGATATGGATTAAACCATCATTATTTGCCGTTTTGGAATTAGGCAACTCTTACCTTTCATAGAGCACAGCCCGGACCACTGGAAAGACATCTCGGGTACTTTCTGTGGACGGAGTAGGCAGTCTCCTATTGATATTCTGACCGCCAACGTTGAAACCGACGATAAACTGCTTAGCTTTACTTTTGCCAACTTCACTTCCCAGCAAGTCATCAAGTCCATGACAAACAATGGACATACAGGTACACAAACGGTGACTTCCATGTGCTGCTTTTGTCCTTGCCTATGACAGACAGTAAAGTGTGTATTTGGGTCTAGCCTTCAGGGCACAAAGCCAATCGTATGATGCGGTTTGTTTAAATTCCTTTTGAACTCAAGACTGTCTGCATCTCTCCCACCCATAGTGAAATGCGCTTTGGAGGAAAACAATGTTGAAGTGAGTGGAGGTGGTCTTAATGGAATATATTCTGCCATTCAGTTTCACTTCCACTGGGGCGATACAGAGCATCATCCTGGGTCAGAGCATATGGTTGACGGGCACAGATATCCAATGGAGGTAAAGTGTGCTTCACTGGCATTTACTCATTCCTCTCTTCTTTAAAGACGGTGTACCTTATTTCACCTTGTCCCATCAATTTGTGTAATCTTTTGCAGATGCACATAGTCAGTCTGAAGAAAGGTCTTGGTGTGACTGAGGCCACAGGGAATTCAGAGGGAATTGCTGTTCTTGGATTTTTCTTGAATGTATGCCCTACATCTTTTTAAAGGAAAAACACACACACACACACACACACACAGAACTGCGCAAAAGTTTTAGGCACTGCGAAAAAAAAATGCTGTGAACAAAGAATGCTTTCAAAAACAGAAGGGAAAGATATATCCAGCAGTGCCATCAGCTCAGACCTGTCACCAGTGGGACTTATACAAACATCTACTATTGGATGTGCCCAGTGCCTCTCTGGATCTGCCAACCAATTGCATAACGTTTGGTTGTGACGTATGTCATGTGGCGGCTTCTGAGCTACTCCCTCTGTTCGCTGATTGGACAGCAAAAAATCTGTCCGGAGAAAATCAAAGAATATACCGCATACCCAGACTGACTACTGAAGGGAAATGAAAATTGAGCGGAAGTAGGTAGGCGGGCGGTGTCAGGCTAAGCTGATGGCACTGTTGGACATCCTCCGATTTCGATGGGAAATAAACTTGATGTGTTTTTTATTTGAAATCTTTGTCTGGGAGAGACCTTGCTTATCCAGTATAACTACCTTGTTCGCTCACTTAGCATTGTTTAGAATTTAAAAATTAACTATATTTTTGAAAGCATTCTTAGTTTACAGCATTTTTTCACACCTGCCTAAAACATATTGCACATCACTGCATATTTTTTCAATTACAGCTTGCTCATTAGGAATTGGTTGTACTTATGAAATTGACTTTGTTTAATTATTGTGTCTTCTCCCTAAGGCAACAGAAGACGGGGATATGTCGGGACCATGGAGCAAGCTCACATCACACCTGACAAACGGCAATGGTACATTCCAATATTTAATGTTTGTCAGTGATTGAGCTGAGTGCCATCTAGAGTGCAGTAGAACATAAGTGACTGACGAGGTATTATGCTTTGGTCTTGTGATATGCCCAGTCATAAGAACAGATTCTTGGTTTTTTAACATGCTTTCAGGCGGTGTGTTCTCTTATTTAGAAGGGCAATTTATATTATTTATAGTGATAAAGGACACTGGTTGTGGGTGAAATAGACTTTGAGATCACTTATGGTGATGTTGTCTGATTCTCGTCTAATTGTACTACTTATAATGAACATGGTGTGAATTCCATTTGTTGACAGCCTTTTTTTTCATCTTTTCACAGACACAGTTAATATAAACGATGCCATCTCTATCAATGACCTAATTGGGAGTGTAGACCTCACAAAGTTCTACCGTTACTTGGGCTCCCTGACCACTCCCAACTGCAACGAAGTGGTTGTGTGGACAGTCTTTCAACAGCCAATCAACATTAACAAAAAACTGGTGAGTTAGGAGTCGTTTTGTGGGGTAGGAGGAGGAAAGGCCATGTTTAGTCAACACATGCCCTTCAGCAGAAAGACAAATGTAAAGGCCTTTCAAATATGTCAAGTATTTGCCATGTTACAGCAAAATCTCTTAAAGGGCAAAAACAGAGCGGTGATAACATAATGCAATACAAGGCCAAGAAATATAAAATTAAAGCTGGCAATGGTCTGAAATAAACATATTTTAAAGGTGGTTTATAATTTGGTATCTTTATAGTAATATATTAGATGGCTATGTAATATGGGTCGCTTCTGAGGCCTTCCAAGTGGCCAGAAATCAGTTGTAAGGAGAGGTTGTTTTTCAACCTGTATGTTAAAAGGCCTTGTGTCCCTTCAGTTTAAAACAAAAAAATAACTGGTATAAATGTAAAATATGTAGTATATTGAGTCTAGTCAGTGGTTTGGAGGGCTTAGTAATAAATTAACTAAAATAGGTGAAAAATTAGCATAGTAAACATCACACTTCATTAATTTTAGCCTATTTAACATCTGACAAGTCCATTAAGTAGCCTAGCAGCTCTTACACTGATGAACTTTAATTATATACATTAAGAGCAGTGAAAGCAAACACTAGGCTTAATCAATTTGAATTTACAGCATAATCCATTTGTCAACAGATGGTTGCAGGAAGTTTTTTTTTCTGTGTAAGGCTGTCACAGTTTGCTTCATTTACTGTGTGTAACCAGAAATAAGAAGCCTCCTGTTCGGGATCTCCTGTGGGATTATTTTACTTCTGAATTAAAACGGAACATAAGTCACACTGTACAGCTCAACCAGGAAATAAATGTGACCTCGGACAAACGGTTACACAAGCAACCACTCCTGCCTGCAAGCCAGTGTTACCACATAATTCAAGTACATAGACGTAACTGGTACATACTGGTTTGATGATAATCTAGTAATGACATAATGACGTTTGCACGACTAGAGAGGAAAAAAAGGTTTTGATTGTTGCAGAATGAGATGACATCTTGTCTGCGTCTTATCTAGCTGGCAGCCATCAGACACGTGGAAGATAGTCAGGTGCACATATCTTTGCTCTTTGGCTGCGGGCTCAGCAGGTGCTTGACTCTGACTTAACCTTCCACAATACCAGTCTTTCAGCATTCAACACTCCTTTACGGAGCCCCTCTGGTGACATCTGTGAAAGAAAAAAAAAATCTGTTTTCTCGATTTAGTGATCTGTTTGCATGATTTAATAATCTGTGGCCTGTAGTGCTTTTACATAATTCACCTATGGAACTGAAGTTCCGGGGTTCCGGGGGGACTGTTATAACTGGGGGAATTTCCTGTTTTGTCTTGTTGGCGTTTTGAGACTATCGGGAGTTTACTGTCTGCTCCGTTGTTGTTACTCGACAAGTGTATTAATGTCATTAAAGCAGTTAGCTCCGTCTTTTGACACTCCGCCTCCGACTCCCGTCTTTGCACGCCACATTGGTGACCCCGACGTCAGTCCCGCTGAAGATTCCGAGACTGATTTGAACATCGATCGCAACAGCATGGCGCTTTCCATCGTTCTCAAATTGCCGGAGTTCTGGGAGACGTCCGCGGCAACGTGGTTCGCACAGGCAGAGGCTCAGTTCACCCTCCGTGGGATTACAGATAATGCCACACGCTATTACCACGTCGTCTCAGCACTGGGGAGCTCCACTGCAGCCAGGGCAGTAAGCTTTATTACATCTCCTCCTGCCCAAAATAAATATGCAGGGCTCAAGGCTTACCTCCTCAAAATCTTTGAACTGTCGAGATCGGAAAGAGCCCGGCGTCTTCTTGCCATTCAAGGCCTGGGGGACAGCAAACCCTCCGAACATATGGAAATGATGTTAAACCTGCTGGGCACGGAGGTACCAAATTTCCTTTTCATCGAACTCTTCCTGCGACACATGCCACCACACGTCCAGACAGCGCTCGCGAATACATCCATCACGGAGCCACGGGCTCTGGCAGAGGAGGCAGACAGGTTCTTTCTGGCCACCCAGCGTTTCGCCCCGGATGTGCTGGCCCCGACACGCAGTTACACTCGTCCGGGCAGCAGCGCTCCCCTTGGCGGAGGACACGCGTCCACTGAAAGCCTTACCGCTGCGGGCCTATGCTATTTTCATGCACGTTTCGGGGCCAAGGCAAAAAGGTGCCGCTCTCCGTGCACTTTCAACGCGGCGGGAAACGCCAAGGCCTGCGCTCAGTAGTGGCCGTGAGCGCAGGCACAAAGGGCCGGCTGCTGTTCATCGTGGACACCCTCTCCAGGCGTAAATTCCTTTGCGACACCGGTGCACAGAGGAGCGTAGTGCCGGCTACGGTGGACGACGCCGCCGGCGGGTTGCACGGCCCTCCCTTAACATCTGCCAACAACACCCCGATCCGAACGTATGGCACGAAGTCTGTGGATTTATGTTTTGGAGGTCAGCGGTTCACATGGGATTTTGTTACAGCCGACGTCTCCTTCCCCCTCCTCGGCGCAGATTTTCTGTGTGCACACGGGCTGCTGGTTGATGTCAAGAACGAGCGCCTGGTGGACGCATTGACCTTCTCCTCGTTCGCATGTGTCTGCGATGAGGGGACATACGACGGCCTTTCTAACTCGCTCTCTGAGGGTGACAAGTACCAGCGACTGCTCAGAGAGTTCTCTAGCCTGCTGCAACCAACCTTCTCGTCCACGTCGACGAAACACGGTGTGGAGCACCATATTGAGACGAAAGGGCCCCCCGTCCATGCCAGGGCCCGACGGCTCGCTCCGGAGAGACTGGCGGTTGCTAAGGCTGAATTCGCCAACATGGAGCGCCTGGGCATCATTCGCCGTTCCGACAATCCGTGGTCCTCGCCACTCCACATGGTTCCGAAGCAGGATGGCGGCTGGCGCCCATGTGGAGACTACCGCCGCCTAAATGATGCCACCACGCCCGACCGCTATCCAGTGCCCCATATTCAGGACTTCTCCGTGCATCTGGCGGGGAAGCTCCTGTTTTCCAAAGTCAACCTTGTGCGGGGCTACCACCAGGTTCCGGTGCACCCTGCGGATGTCCCGAAGACAGCTGTGGTCACTCCGTTTGGGTTGTTTGAGTTCCTCAGGATGCCATTCGGCCTGAAAAACGCGGCCCAGTCCTTCCAGCGGCTGATGGACTCGGCACTGAGGGACATGCCTTTCATCTTCGTCTACTTGGACGATGTCCTGGTCGCCAGTTCCTCGGAGGAGGAGCACCTCGCACACCTCCGGGCCCTCTTCACAAGGCTCGACCGCCACGGCTTGATCATTAACCCGGCGAAGTGTGTTTTTGGGGTGCCGTCCATCCAGTTCCTCGGGCACCTCATCAACAGGGATGGTGCCGTCCCCCTTCCGTCGAAGGTGGAGGCTGTTTCCAACTTTCCCCGCCCACGTTCGGCCCGGGGGCTCCGGGAGTTCCTGGGGATGGTCACCTTCTATCACCGATTCATACACCGGGCGGCCCACACTATGCGCCCGCTGTATGAGGCCCTCAAGGACAAGACGCCCGGCCAAGACGTCGACTGGACTGCAGAGAGGGACAGAGCGTTCGAGGACACTAAGACTGCATTGAGCCGGGCCGCATTGTTGGTCCACCCGTTGCCCGGAGCTCAGGTGGCCCTCACAACCGACGCGTCCGACTACGCGGTTGGCGCGGTGTTAGAGCAGTGGGTCGGTGGCGCCTGGCAACCGCTCGCCTTTTTCAGCCGCCAGCTGGTGCCCCGGGAGCGCAAATACAGTACTTTCGACAGGGAGCTGCTCGGCGTCTGGCTGGCAATCCGCCATTTCCGCTTCGCCCTGGAGGGCCGTCAGTTTACGGTTTTTGTAGACCACAAACCCCTCACGTTCTCCATGTCCAAGGTAGCCGAGCCGTGGTCCGCCCGCCAACAGCGCCAGCTGTCATTCATCTCTGAGTATACCACGGACATCCGGCACATCGCTGGCAAATCCAACGTGGTCGCGGATTGCCTCTCCAGAGTGATCGTCGGCGCGGTGCAGCTGGGTCTCGACTACTCGCGTATGAGTGCGGAACAGGCCACGGACCACGGATTTCAGTCCCTCAAAGACTCGGACACCGGGCTGCGCCTGGAAGAAGCGGCGATCGGCGACTCAGGGGTCAGGTTGTGGTGTGACCTCTCCACCGGCCAGCCCAGGCCACTGGTCCCTGCCGGCTGGCAGCGGGCTGTTTTCGAGGCAATACACGGCCTGTCCCATCCCGGCAGGAGGGCGTCTGTGAGGCTGGTCTCTCAGAAGTTCGTCTGGAAAGGGCTTAAGAAGGACGTATGGGCCTGGGTCGACTCGTGTGTGTCCTGTCAGCGTGCAAAAGTGCACCGCCACACCAAGGCCCCGTTGGAGCCATTCGTCGTCCCCGGTAGGAGGTTCGACCATGTCAACATCGACCTGGTGGGGCCACTCCCCCCTTCGCATGGTTTCACCCACCTCCTCACGATGGTGGACAGGACGACGCGTTGGCCTGAAGCTGTGCCACTCACCTCGACATCGTCTTCCGATGTGGCCCGTGCGTTTATCGGCACGTGGGTCGCGCGCTTTGGGACACCTTCGGACCTCTCCTCCGACCGGGGTGCACAGTTTACCTCAGAGATCTGGAATGTGGTTGCCAGGGATCTGGGGGTTAAACTGCATCGCACCACCGCATACCATCCTCAGGCTAATGGTTTGTGCGAGCGGTTCCATCGCTCCTTGCGTGCCAGTTTGACGGACGGCAACTGGTTGGACAAACTTCCTTGGGTGATGCTGGGGCTCCGGACGGCACCTAAGGAGGACCTGCAGTCCTCGTCTGCCGAGTTAGTCTACGGTCAGGTGCTGCGAGTTCCAGGGGATTTCATTCCGAACGCCACAACACCCTGGTCGGCGGCCGGGCAGCGGTCCTCTCTGCTGGAGGTCGCCAAGCAGTTCGCACCCGTCCCCACTTCGCAGCACTGCACCCCCGTTTCCCTGGTGCCACCCAATCTGCACACGGCGGAGTTTGTGTTCATCCGCCACGACGCCCACCGTGGACCGTTGCGCCCCCCCCTATGACGGGCCGTTTAGGGTCTTGCGACACGGGGATGAGGGCCTGGTCGTGGACATCGGTGGTAGGCCCGAAACTGTCTCTGTCGACAGGATCAAGCCTGCCCACGTGGACATTTCCAGACCGTTGGAGTTGGCCCAGGCTCCGTGCCGTGGACGCCCCCCGTTGCCACGCCCCGCTGGGCTCCCTGCCGCCTTGTCGGTGCCGTTGCCGCCCAGTCCTGGGCTTAGTCCTGCTGCGCCCACCACGCCCCTCCCCTCTTCGGCCCCTGCCACTCGTTCTAGTCGCGGCCGGGCCATCGTGCCTTTCCGGCGCGGGGACTTTGACTATGGGTGAATTCTGGGGGGGCTTGTGTAGTGCTTTTACATAATTCACCTATGGAACTGAAGTTCCGGGGTTCCGGGGGGACTGTTATGACTGGGGGAATTTCCTGTTTTGTCTTGTTGGCGTTTTGAGACTATCGGGAGTTTACTGTCTGCTCCGTTGTTGTTACTCGACAAGTGTATTAATGTCATTAAAGCAGTTAGCTCCGTCTTTTGACACTCCGCCTCCGACTCCCGTCTTTGCACGCCACAGGCCACAATTTATTAAATTGTGGGAACGGGATAATTCATTTGTGGCCACAGTTTAATAATTTGTGGGAACGAGTTACTTATGTTGTGGCCACGAATTAACAATTATAAAAGGAGTGTGTGCTGTGTTGTCTATCGTTGCAGCAGGGGTTAGACCATGTCGGCTATGGACAAGCTAGAAGAAATAGAAATATGGTTCTATTTTAACCTCGGAATGATTTACAATGATAGCCTATTTAATGCCATTTTATTTCATGACTAAATAAAATGCTGATCTAACATAAAACCGCGCTGAAAAAGGCATGAAATGAGGCAGCCAGTAAGTAGGCTTCCTCTGCCTCACTGAAGGGGGCGTATGCGTGAGCCAACAGGGTTTACAGGATAGCCTACTTCCGTTACCTTCACAACCTGTAGCCTACCTAGTTGAGCTGGCTTTATTTATCCATTATTCCGTTTGGCTATTTTTCGTATTTATTTGTGTAGGGTAATGAAAGGCAGATGTTGCAACTGAAATTTGAATTAGCCTTAAAATACGATCAGCTGGTTCAGTAGACAGCTGTCACTTCGGCCGCGGCGCAATGACTGAATACAGATCGTCAACATGTAGGAAGAATAAAAACATTTATTTGGAGAGATGCCCGAAGTTACTACTTTGCAACCTCGTTGATGACCAACGAGTGCGCATGCATCCGGTGCAGGCGGAAGTACACACACTACAACGATAGACAACACAGCACACACTCCTTTTATAATTGTTAATTTGTGGCAGTATTCGTAGTAAGTATCTCGTTCCCACGAATTATTAAACTGTGGCCACAAATGAATTATCTCGTTCCCACAATTTAATAAATTGTGGCCACAGATTATTAAGTCATGCAAACAGATCACTAAATCGAGCAAACAGATTTTTTTTTCTTCACAGATGTCACCAGAGGGGCTCCGTACTCCTTTAGAATTGTGAAAAAAAAAGAAAATGGCACTGTTTATGTGGTGTGGCTCAGGGAACATCTGATCAGTACGATCATACTTTCTTTGTTCTGGCTGGCTGCCAGGAAATGGCAAGGCTCATTGACAACTTTAAAGTGTTGAAAAAGCGTGTTTTGCTCCTATTCTCAGATTGAAATGTTCCCAATGAAGACGGAACTTACCAATGTTTATCGGCCTAAGCAAGATCTCAATCGACGTAAGGTGTTCGCCTCCCCTGCAACCCCTTTACCTCCCAGTGAGTTGGAAATTTGAACACAATCATGACCAGTACTATTCATGACTCATGAGTTGACACATTAAGTCTGATTGTTCTTTAGGTCATCCTTGGTGCTATGATGGTCACTGTGGTATGTATCGGCAAACTTGTAGAAATTCAAATCTAATGAATGGACGCTTTCTAAATACTAGAATAGGATTTGGACTCCTCATGAACTTCTTCCCCTCTTCCCCCTAGAACACAATCCTTCTAAATGGCATCTTCTACCACAATCGCACTGCGGCGGCGAAGGACAGTCACCCATCAACATTGACACACAAAACATCACACAGCAAAAGGATATTGACGCCTTCACTTTTACAAAGTTTGAGGACAAACATGCCATTGATTATATTATTAACACAGGCCACTCAGGTTAGAAAGTCTTTCATATTTGTGGATATCTGAAATTATTCAAAAATGTACTATCTTGGTTAAACTTGTGTTAAATCTGTCAAAGCAAATAAAAATAGCCTACAACTTCATAAAAAAATAATGCTGATGAGCTTTCAAATTTTTTTTAAAACTGAAGGTAAATATAGTATATTAGGGTTATAATTAGAGCGACAATTGGTCAGTTAGAAGATTAAATTAAGACAATCCTTAGTTGCAGCCCAAGATGGGATACATGACAGTTTGTTGGTGTATAATTCAAGAAATTGTCGTGAGACTGGTGGTTACACTACTTTTGTAAACTGATCACACATTCTTACGTATTTTGATATCTGCGTTTTATAATTGGTCTGCCCCTACCAAATCGACTTAAATAAAAGCTGTTATTTAAGTCTCGGAAGGAAATTTAAACTTTTCTTTGTCTTCTTTAACTCCCAGTTAAGTGTGTACTGAAGGAAGGTACGGTGGAGGTCTCAGGGGGAGGCTTGGAACACATCTACAGCACCCTTCAGTTCCACTTCCACTGGGGCTCGGCCTCCCATGGCTCTTCCAACGGCTCCGAGCACACAGTGAATAAACACAGATACCCGATGGAGGTAGATGCAAGCATTCATCTATTGTGTTAATGCGGGGGCAGGGATTTGCTTTTGCCAGTATATACTGCCTGTCGTTAACTGTCTTTATCCAGATGCACATAGTAAACAAGAGGAAGGATCTTAATCTGGATGTTGCAACAACACATTATGATGGCCTTGCAGTGCTGGCATTCTTCATTGAGGTAATATTTACTTTTGTAGTAAGTCATAAGTTGAGATACATATCCTTACTTTTTTCAATCAGCAAACGGTTGATACAACTTGTGAACTTGTTATATAACTCATGATCAGGTGAGGACTTAACGGGTTTCCAGCATGGTATCTGCACTTGACTGCTGTAGAGTTCATGATATGAAAATGTTCCATCAACATGATACACCTATGACATTGATTTAACACTTGGAAAGCAAGTTGTGTTGAAAACTTAAAGTAGGAGTCATACAGCATGAAAAGGATCGTGCTCAACAGGAGACATTATTTCTAGTGAAATTCCAGTATAATTTGACAAGAGACGAGAATTTTACCCTTATAAAAGCCATTCTTTTGTGATGTACAAGTGAGTCTGTTTTGCAAACTGCTTCCATCAATGTTTATATTCTAGGAGTCAGATGCTACAAAAAGCAGCAGCAGCAGCAGCAGCAGTTCAGAACATAATGAGGTAAGTGGTGTAGCTTACCTAAAGCATCAGATTGTGTAACTCTAGAGACAAATGTTCCTTAATCTTTCACTATGTTTGTTTTTTACAGCCTAATCCCTCGTCTGATACAGGTGCATGGAAGAAACTGACCAGCTACCTTTCTGCAATGCAAGAAATCGGTAAGTGCATTTTTATATTTGTTTGCATACGACTCTAAAAACACTCTCTGTGACACACATGTGCCAGTACATCTTGTGCATTCCTGTTTTGATATAGGCTCCAAAGCTGAAGTCACAAAAGAAATCTCCATTGATGACTTGCTTGGCGACGTGAACAGAGGAGCGTTTTACCGCTATAATGGCTCCTTGACCACCCCTTCATGTAATGAAGCAGTGGTGTGGACAGTCTTTAAAGAGTCTATCAAGGTCGACAAAGACCTGGTAAGTGATCTGATATTTTAAGTTACTTTATTAGTCAATGGTTACAATAAATGTTGTCTTTCCCGCATATCCCCTCTCAAGTTACCACACTTTGGAGGGGGTCAGAGCGCAGGGTCAGCACCCCTGGAGCAGTTTTGGGTTTAAGTGCCTTGCTCAAGAACACAATGGTAGAGATGGAAGGCACCGTAGACGTTATACCAGCCACTTCTAGTTTTACAACTAGTACCCTCCTGTCCGGTGCTGTGGATCGAACCAGCGCCCTTATGGTTCATGGTGGGCCACCTTTCCTCTAGGCCATCCTACCACCCATATTTTACATTATTGTACCATCATGATTTGTTCCCTGATTGTTTTCAATCCAGTTTGTTGCATTTAGCTTTTCTTGATATCAGCCAAGATTATAAATAGAGATTTGATGGAGTGAGAATTTAGGGCAGCAAGATTGAGTCAAACTACAGTGCCCAATAACTGCTAAAGTCTGGTACAGACACAGCACTGCCAGACACTGGGTGTCTAACCTGGTTATGCTATGCTAGACCTGAGATATCTTTCCTTTTATCATCAGTTTGGTCTTTCGGTTTTGAAAGTCGGATAAGTCAAGAACGTTTAACTCTTGCAAATAACTCCTTGGTTGATTTATTGGTAGTTTAGCATGGAAGGTTATGTATGACGACTGCTATAAGTCTGACATCTAAAATGGATGTGAGAACCCTAAAACACCTAAAAGTCATCACTTTTACTTCAGTTTTTATTTAATTTTCAACCTTTTTTAAACAGGACCGCAGATCAAGTTGTACTGCCCTTTTAAAAAAAATATTCTCAGGTATTCTAGCAAATATTGGCACCAATGTCCACCCGATGCTTCACAACAAGAATTCTTCTAGGACTAACTGACTAATGATGAAGGCATGCATTCAGTCAACATGACTGCCCCTTGTTTATTATTAAAATCCAAATAAATGTCTCAAACCTTTTTGATGAAGGCCTTCTTCATACCAGGTTATACTGCTTAAAGAGCACCTATTATGCTTTTTCAACTTTTATGACCTATAAACGTTGTTATGAGGATTTATAGTCATGTTTAACCATACTAAAGTGTCAAATAATGACTTGCATGCATTTAGACGTATTCCCTGCTGACCGTCTGGGGTGGCTGTGCCGAGCGCTAAACACTAGGGCAACCGGTCGCGATTGACTTGTTCAAATTTCCGGGATTTATCTAAGTAGATAAATCCGGATTTTCCATGTATGGTAATGCTGCAACATGCTCAGGCACGCTCCGGCCATGCCCCCACCTGCCTGCGCGCCGCTGAAAGTCTTGCGGAAGGTAACCAATCACAACGGAGTGGGGTTGGCAGGAGGGGGGGGAGAAGGACGAAGCCTAGTGTTGATGGAGAATGCTGAATGCGCCCAGATGAGAGGAAGAGCTTCCCGAAAATCTACATAATTTTTTGTGCTGTGATTCGTGTCAGGTTGCTCTATAGGAGTCATTAATGAGAAATTAAGATCAGAAACGTAGTAAGGCAAGGCAAGGCAAGTTTATTTATATAGCACAATTCAGACACAATGCCACTCAAAGTGCTTTACAGGGGCAAGATTAGAAAACATAAAACACATTATAAAACATTTAAAAGCGAATAAAAGAAGCAAATAAAATAAAAATTGCAGGTTAAAATGGAAACAAAAAAGTCTTCAGACTCGATTTAAAAGAACTGAGAGTTGCAGCAGACCTCAAGTTTTCTGGGAGTTTGTTCCAGATTTTTGGTGCATAATAACTAAAAGCTGCTTCTCCTTGTTTAGTCCTAACTCTAGGGACTGTAAGTAGACCTGTCCCAGACGACCTAAGCGCTCTGGACGGTTCATAACGTATCAGCATATCAGTAATGTATTTTGGCCCTAAACCATTTAGTGCTTTATAAACCAACATCAGTATTTTGAAATCCATTCTTTGAGTGACAGGAAGCCAGTGTAAAGACCTCAGAACTGGGGTAATGTGATCCACTTTTTTGGTCCTAGTGAGGACTCGAGCAGCAGCGTTCTGAATTAGCTGAAGCTGTCTGATAGATTTTTTTGGAAGGCCAGCAAGGACACTGTTACAGTAGTCAAGTCTACTAAAGATAAATGCATGGATAAGTTTTTCTAAATCTTGCTGAGACACAAGCCCTTTAATTCTTGATATGTTTTTTAGGTGGTAGTAGGCTGATTTATTAATTGGTTCAATGTGTTTCTTGAAATTCAAGTCGGGGTCTACGACAACACCAAGATTTCTGGCTTGGGGTGTGGTTTCTAACATAACGGATGAAAGCTGTGCGCTGACTTTTAATTGTTCATCTTTGGCACCAAAGACAATTACTTCAGTTTTGTCGTTGTTTAATTGAAGGAAATTTTGGCACATCCAATCATTGATTTGTTCAATGCACTTACTCAGTGCCTGTATCGGACTGTAGTCTCCTGGTGATATGGTTATGTAAATTTGTGTGTCGTCTGCATAATTATGGTAGTATAATAGGAGATCTTTAAAGGTGCTCCAATAAACGTTCAGTTTGTGTTCATTCTTGCAGTGGTAGTGTTTTTACTACGTCAGCTGTAGTTCATGGGTGAGAGTACACATGATAAAGGCATTAAGAAAAACTATATAAAACTAGCATTCTTTGCACTGACGGTTTCGTTGGCTGTTACATGTCAGTTATGATCATCACAGGAAAAATTTGACTGTTTCAGAAATATTGAAAAGTTCCTCAAATCACCTTTTTTAATTATGTTTAGTGCAGGGGACATTGTATACAAATAAAAAGGGAGGCCTTCAATCTTACAATAAGTCAATTTAGTTGAACTTGTGTCCGCCTTAAATTAAAGCTAACATTTTCTTTAACCCCATCAGATGAGCCTGTTCCCGACTAAGACAGGATATCACGACGTGTTTCGGCCTGAACAATCTCACAATGGCAGGAAAATCTTCTCCAGATCTTCAGCCAAATCTTCAGCATCCAGCGCCCCTCGTTCCGTCATACTGTTTCTGCTCCTGGCATGTCTCTGTGCCTTTTACATATAATCTGCATTTGTGACAAGCTTGAACCTATTTGTGTCTTGCACTGTTCAGATTTTAATTCTAATGTTTGGTAGCAAAATACTTAGAATGTGGTGTTTCACTAGTGGTTTGCATTATCTTGTAATTATATATCATATTCAAGGTTTTGGCAACTATGGAGTCGTGGGAGTTTACTTTGGTGAAGACGCCTACAGCAGCTTCAATGTTGTTGACTACTCAGCAATTTAACTACAGAAGTAAAGACATAAAAAAACACATCACACACCACCTCACTGGAATTATAGTACAGTTGAGATGTTTAGTTCTTGATCTAAAAGTATCATTCAGTTTTCTTTATCAAAACATGTACATATTATTATATAACAAGATGATCAACTATACTGTATATCAGGAGATTCAAGGCCTTCTGTCTGCTAATCTAACCCAATGATTACAGCTGTTAATCACAAACAAATGTATTAATGTATTCTATTGCTTTAATCAGTGGGGAATGTATAAAATAATAACCGCTTGAAAGGCAAAAGCTTCCTTGAAATGTATCACAACTCGCGTGTAGATTACTTTACATGATGATTTACTGATAAACTGGTATCGTCACTGCTTGCACTCTGTCTGCCCTAATACCAGTTTATAGCCATGACACGGTACTTTTAGGAACGGGATTTAAAGCATATGGAGATGTTGATGAGTTCCAACGCAACCAGTTAATCACGATGCCAAGAGGTAGAGATAAATCTATTACAGGCTGATGTTGTCGGTGTAAGTCTGAGACTCACCTCAGTTGACCTTGAGGGAAGCTTTTGTGTTGTAATCTTGGGACTAAAGATGTGAAAGATGGCTCTTCATATTTTAGCTATAATTTCCTTTAAGGAAATGTTTTCCCTTATCACACATGCAGGAACGTGACTAGCTGTTTTTTTATTTTTCATTATAAGGAATGTTTCTCTTCATGGCTTTTCTTAAACACCATTGTCACTCTGTCACTCCGGATGGGAACATGTCCCCGATGTCCCCACGTGTAAACCAGCAGCTACCCATATAACGTAGTGTCTTGCCACTGTATGAGGGGGGCAAAAAAATGTACTCCCTTGAACAAATATCATGGCTTCTCAGGAAGACAGAATCTCAATTAGCAAGAACAGAATGAATGACAAGCCAACACCACCCCTCTGTACTGGCACTGATAAAGTTGAAGTAAAATGAAATCTGTTTAATGATGCACTGTTACTTTAAGCTCACAAGAGGTATGGGTCTCAAACACTATCCTGAAGGGCTATATGTTGCTTTTCCCAACGAACAAGCTTACTATACCCAGCCACTTATGTTTTTAAAAGTGAATGAATGCCAATGATCCCTCCTTCTATATACTATCATGCATATGGCGGCAGTCAGGAAATATGCTGCCCTTCCAGGATGAGCTAAAAGAATAAAGATGCTTTGAAACAAAATAACATTGCCCATTTTCACTGGCGAGAAAGATGTATTTCATGTAGCAGAAGCGTGCTATAAGCTAGCTCTTTCTACAAGGCAGGAATGATTGAAGACTCATTTCTAAGGTCAAAGGTGAAATAGCACAATACCGCACAGTCTTGTAGTGGGTTTGTTTAAATAGGCAGTGAAAACCAGAAAACAAATCTATAAGGCATACTTGAAGCAGTAAAAAAGTAGAGGCAAATTATAGTATCTTTTGCTATGAGATGACATCTTTCGCTCCATCCTCCATAATTGCTTGTGCGCTACAGCTTCTCAAACATTTTCTGTCATTCCCCCCTTTAGATGCCAGATGTTAAACTGTGCACAGTATTTGTTGATTGACCCCAAATAAATCATGTGTATTTAGCATCACTCAAACATCCCAGGTGCGCAGTGATGGCGGAAGTACTCAGATCCAAAACTTAAAAGGTGGAGTCAGCGATTCTGAAGAACGCTTGTCAAAATCATTTTGTCAGAATCAGTGTATATCTCTCCACGAAAAAGATCATCACACATTTTTAGCCTCTCTGTCTTGAGAGAACCCCACATTTCATGAGCTCAGAGCACATTCCTGTTTTCAGCTTTGCGCTGATCCATGGAGGAATCATGACTTTGAATCTAATTAAACTGTCACCAAATATGGTGATGCATGGTTTTCACGATACAGTGTGAAGGTATGAAAACAAGTAATTAAAGCTTTAAGACAAATTTATTAGAAAAATTACAATATTTTTCTCTGAGATAAAACAAATCTATCCCCTACAGTTTGAGACCCACTCAGCGACACTGTGAAGGTTACTAGCAGCTGTTAGTTCAGTGCAAATCTTTGGTTTATAAACTGAGTGAACAGCATAAACATTGTACAGTTTGTATGTAATAAGCAATGGAAATTGGACAATTCTTCGAGCTTTAACAATTGATCAACTCCTCCATTACCACATCATACATAAATGTGAAAAAGTTTGACTACTGTCGGGCACACGAAACACAAATCGTTTTCAAATACTGCTATAGCTGTTCAGTAATGCAGGAAACAGATCTTTTCTACACAACCGGTATCTCAGCCAATTGTTTCTCCTACCTTGCATCTGGCATATCAGATTCAAAGGAATGATGAGTAATAACTTTGCATATGAAGTCAACAATGAAGATGCCATTATGTGTAAGCAACCATCACCCAAAGGTCATCATCACATGCAAAATCACAAAACCTAACGTTTCTTTGCCCACATCAAGGAAAACGTGGTAGTATGAGAGGGCTTCTATGCAGCAGAGTTGTCACAGCGAGTCCTAAAAATAAAATAAAAACACATTGTGGGTAGGGCAGGTACACAGCATAGGACAGTCTAGATATGTATTTATGCAGGCAGTGAAGCCTACAGTAGCATACCGAACGATATCAAGTAGCCTCCTCTTAATCTGGCTCTCATCTAGTATCTGTGTCTGCCTATCCCTCCATCTTTTTGTCTGTATGTGCTTTCGAGCACGTGAAATACAAATGTTGCCTGCCTTGTGCACACAGCCACCCAGTCACCTTCCTTAGAAATGTTACCTCACATTGCTTCAAGCGTTGTTCATGAGTCATGAGCCTTCTGGCGAATTTCTCTTTTTTTTCAATCAAACAGCTTTCCAAAATCTATGTGCACTGCGCAACCTCAGACACAATAGGTAATTTTTTAAGGTGCCAATATTCTCAAATATATTTTTCCTTGTTCCTCCACATCATTTGACAGAGTTGAACTAGCTCAAACCAGCCATCTCTGACAAGGAAATGTTTTCTATTGGGAAAAGAAACCTTTCTCTAATACATTAAGAGTTGACACTATATCAAACTTTTGATTTCACGTGTGTGTGTGTGTGTGTGTGTGTGTGTGTGTGTGTGTGTGTGTGTGACTACATCATTTAGTACATTGTAGTTATTTATGGTGAAATAAGAGACCACACAAACCCCACACACGTCCAACTCAGGGGGTTTTGGGTTAGTATGGGCCCAAAAATAATTCTCGCCCAAGGCCATGTGAGCAGGTGATCCAGTCACGTGAGAACAACCTGTAGTGAAGCTGCAATGCTAACCAAGGAGTTTCTAGGCTATTCCCATTTACAAAGCAACTGAAGCATCTATTCAAGCATATAAGTGCTGCATGGTTGCACTGGACTCATCAGAAACTTGGTTCATATTCACTGGCAGATTTACACTTTCTATTATTTGGCTGAAATCATGTTTATTTGGGGAAAGAAGAACTCCATGTGAACAAATTATATAAACTGACAAAAGTGAATAAGTCTAAAAAAAATCATCCAATGAGGTGAAGATCTACTCAGATGTCAAACAGAGGCGGTTTCTAAGCAGCAGAGTGGAGCGAGCTCATAAAAAGGGGGAGGATGAGTCTTCACAGACGCTTCCAAGCAGAGGAGATAGCTAACAGGTGCCCTAAAGGTAAGAAAGGCACTTCTGATCAGCTCTTGCATCCACAATAACTGTTTTTTTTCTCCTTAGGCATTGTTATTTCTTTTCACTAACCACCTACCAGTTTGTGACTGAAGTTGGTCAATTTAAAAATTGTGCTAATTTGCTTATTTGCCAAATTAAAACATTAACTTAAAATCCATTCATTATTATTATTATAACATATTTTTATAAGTTAAGGATTTAATGTGAGTGGACATTTGTTTTTGTGAAAAATAATATATTTCAGATGATCGCGATTGTAGCTGTGCTTGCTGTGTGCGTCCTTGTACCCAGCGCCCATGGTGCCAACACCGATACCGGTAAACAAAAAATGATCTTGGATTTATTGTGACTGTCTGAACAGAGCGTTTCTTTGTAGACTGTTAACTATGAGCAAGTCATTTACTCAATGTCCCCTTTCCTTCCTCCAGAATGGTGTTATCATCTGACATCCTGCAGTAAGTGGCCCAATCTTTACCTCTTAATAACCACAATAACATTTTAACCGTGGATACTCTTCAGCTACTAAAAACTCTTATTTACTTTAGATGATGCTACCTGGCCAACACTTTTTCCCAATTTTTGCAATGGCGCCCGTCAGTCACCCATCGACATCATATCTGCATCTGCCGTGGAGAATACCAACCTGACTGCATTCACCTTTACTAACTACGACAGCATCTCCACCATGACAAAGATCGAAAACACTGGACACACAGGTGAGGAGTGGGTGCGGTCAGAAATCCCCTATATGGTGCCAGATGGGTTTAACTTTATTGGGTTGTGTAAGGAAGAAAATATGCTTTTAAAGGTTTTAAAAAATATACCTGCAAATTATACTTCTCTTGAGGCGACACAAGTAGTGGTGTAACACAAGTACAAAAATGATCATGCTGGGCTATAAATGTCCATTTTAAAACTATAATTAGAATACTGGTCACAGCACTTCCTTTAATTGTTTCTCCCCACCTGTGTTGATTCAACGTTCTTGTTTTCACCCTTTTCCAGTTAAAGTTACTCTTGCAAGTGGCGTCACCGTTTCAGGGGGAGACCTGTCTGAGACCTATGACAGCCTGCAGTTCCACTTGCACTGGGGCAACGGGGCTACTGTCCCTGGATCTGAGCACACTGTGAATGGCAAGCGATATCCCATGGAGGTAGGGGAAACTCTTTGTTTTACATTGAGCTCTATTATGGAGTTCTGTCAATAAATTCATATTAAAATAATATTGTATTTACTTCACTCCCACAGTTGCACATTGTAAACAGCAAGTCATCCTTAAACCGCAATACAACTTTAGCAGTTGCAGACTCTACAGGACTTGCTGCTCTTGGTTTCTTCATTGAGGTGAGGTCTTATTTTTCAAACCTCGTTGTTCCATACCGGCCACTTCTTACAACACACCTATTATTAAAACCACTTCCCCATGAAGCATTTCAGAAAGCCAACTTTAAACAATGTGTGCTAATTTCAGGAAAGGTCAGGTGATGAAACCGACCAACCTGCAAGCTGGAACAACTTGTCCTTCTACCTGTCTAGGATCACAAATAGAGGTAAAGAGAAGTTTTACTCTTCATTTGTCGAATATTTTCTCTCATTGTTGAAATGTTTTTGCTCCAGTCCCTTCAGAGTTCTTGTTTTTGTCCTCAGGTGAATCTGCTACGATTGCGCCTGGATTTTCACTGGATGATCTACTGTCCGGGGTGGATCGCACCAGTTACTACCGCTACCTTGGCTCCTTGACCACCCCCACTTGCAACGAGGCTGTGGTCTGGACTGTGTTCAAGGATACGATCAAAGTCAGCAAAGAATTGGTGAGTATCTCTGGTGTGTCTTTTCAAAGTGCAATGACCAGGCACGATTGGTACAGGCGCTCCAAAAGTGTTTCATGTAGCTAACTGGATTTAATATCTCATCTCCAGATTAACCTCTTCAGTACAACAGTACACGTCACCAACAGCTCATCACCCTTGTTGGTCAATGTCTTCAGAAACGTCCAGGCACCCCAACAGGTCACAACAACGCTTGCCAGGAGCGATGACAGCGTCAGTGCCAGCAGTGGTGCTACCGCCACAAAGAGCTACTCTCTGGGGCTGATGGCTCTGGGCCTCGCTCTGGTGGGGAGGAGTTAAAGCTGAAACATTTTGTTGTTGTGCCTCAGAAACTTCATTAGTTTTGCTAGTAAACCTGTTAACAACAAGGCAAACTGTTTCTATATAAATTATGCATTCTACTACTTCTAGTGCCTTTGATTAAGTATGCAGGACACACCCAAGAAAAAATTTGCCGTAACATCACAGGAACCTTGTTGCTTTCCAATGTTGCTGTATGTATTCATAATGTTTCTAGAAACGTATTGGATTTGACGATTGCCGTGCCATCTGAGTGTCAATTAGGAATGTTTAACAGGGTTAAAATTGCTCTAAAGAATTATTTATCCATCATCAGATTTTTATTACGTTGTATTATTGCCTGTAGTTCTTGCATAATACACATTTATACCTATCATGATGCACGCACAAATGTGGCCTTAAGTTATGTAGTATGAATCACTTGTGTATGTTCTAAGCTGGCAATGCTATACATTCAAAAAGGGGAAGCAGTTTACCAGGTAGATGTATGATTAATGGCAGTTTGGAGATTCACTAATGTAATTGGAAAGTGAAAGTATTTACTTTTTTGTATTTGTATATATGATCCGCTTTGCTTGTATTTAGTTTTCATCAGATTACAAAATGAATTGTAGCCACAATGCCAAGCTGAACACTCAAAATGAAACCCATGCTACCTTTCAGTCGGTGTAATGAAGGATTGACGTGACTCTCAATGAACACCATTTTTGTATCGCAATGACGTGCAATTGCTGTTCCCCTTAGCCCTGTGCTGCACTTCTTGCACATCTAACAGAACTGTGACATCTTGATCTTGTTAAATGTTTTGAACACCTGCCTATCCATCTTTATGTTAATATGTGCGTTTGATCACGTGAAATAAAAATGTTGCATGCTTTGTGCACACACCCACCCAGTCTCCTTCCTTAGAAAGGTTATAATGTTACCTGACATTGCTTCAAGCTGTGCTAATGACTCATGAGTCTTCTGGGGATTTCTTCGTCCTTTTGTTTTTTTAAATGTCAAGCAAACCTAGTTTTCCACACCGTAAAATATTTGCATTTGGCAACCTCAGATAAAAAAAGTACCTTTTTATTTCCGACTATTTTTAGATATATTTTTTCCCCTTGTTCCTCCGTAACGTAGGACAATGGGTAAACCAGCTCAGACCAGCCATTTCAAGGAAATGTTTTCGACTTGGGAAATAAACCACTTTTCAAACACTGTACATCAAGATATAACACTTAATCAAACTGTGAAGTGATGAAAATATGGTAAGTGAAATGTCTAAGTAGCCGAGCAACAGCACCACTGGTCACAGTGTGGGCGATTGATGGGATTTTCCAGCCTGATGGCCTGTGGGAGAGTGCACAAGGTGTCATTGTATGCTGATTATATTCTTCCATATATCGCCAACCCTGCTCTATCTCGTCCCTCTATCCTATCCCAGTTGAATCAAATCAGAATTGATTGAACCTGCGGAAAAGAAAAGTTTTCCCTTTGATCCCTCCTGCTGTTATATCCCTGCCTCTCTTGGTTTCCCTTCAGGAGATTGAATGCACAAATTACCTTTATTCATTAGCTTCATTACTGGGCATATCAGTTTGCTCATAATTAATATTGTACAGACAATTCCTATATCTTTTTCAGAACATTCCCGTTCTCGTTCCTAAAAAAACAGTTTAACTCTCTTGACAGTGTTTTCTCAAGATTTGTCTGGGAGGGCAGACAGCCACAGATACATAAGGACCTATTACAAAGACCTTACGCATTGGGAGGGATGTCTACACCCAATATTCTTCTATTCATTAATACTGGGCTAGTAAGATTCAGATTCCATACATGTCAAAACTAGTTCACTTCACAAATAGAATCACATGATCTTACCATTCACTCCGTAGTCACTTCTCCACTACCACTGGCTATTGCTACATCATGTAATAAATAATAATCAATTTATTGTTCACACGATCTATACCTCTATCGTGTATTCGCAAAATTCAATCTGTTGGCAGGAACATTTTATTGACCTCCATCACACTTCTACCATTATTTACAGATTAGGCATTGGGTTCAGAAGGGTTATCATCCTTTCACTGAGACACCCCCAACAACACAGATAAATCCATTTTTAGCATACTAGTCTCAGGGCTAGCAATTAAAGGATCTAATATACTAGCCATCATAAATCATCAACCTCTAGCCTCAGAACCCATGGGAACAGGATCTTGGAACACTTTTTTCTTATGATCTGTGGGAGGTGGTTTTAGGACAAATACACTCTTCCTATTCATCATGCAGTATATATGATATGGGCTTATACAACTTAAGGTTGTTCTCAGTGTACATATCACTACAGCCAAATTGCCCAAAATCTACCCTAACATTGATCCCACCTGTGACAGGTGTAAAAATACTCCTTGTTTTCCTAAATGCCATATTGTGTGGAGAGACCTGCCAACTGTGAAAGGCAATCGAACATGAAGAGTATGGTGGCCTTCATTAGCCTACTGGCCCGATGGCTAATACTTTTGAATTGGAAGGACTCTCAACCGCCATCCTTTGTCAGATAGATTAAGGATGTCATGTTTTATCTTAAACTGGAAAATATACAATTTACTTAACAGTACATAAGGATAACTAATAAAAAATAAATAAGATAAAAATAAAATGTGGATGCCTTTTATGACCTATTTTGATCAAATAACCAATGACAGAGATTCTTCTTGAACTGAATAGGGACTGACTAGACTTGCATTTCGAATTATAATAAATGAGAGATGAAAGTGGTCTTTCATTTGCTTTCTTTTTTATGTGTATATATTATTATTATTTTCTTTTGGTTTTGGTTTATTAGTATTTCAATAAATTAACTTTTTATTTTATTCAGAGGATGTGGGAAGGGAGGTGATTCTATTTTATAATCGGGCTAACAAATGTAATATGTAAGTGCTTATTGTTGAAACATCTAATAAACAGATGTATATATATTAGGGCTGTCAAGCGATTAAAAAAATTAATCTAATTAATTACAGGCTCTGTGATTAATTAATCGAAATTAATCGCATACTTTTATGACACTTTTATGCCTGTTTATAAACAGCTGTATAGCCTACAACAGTTTGTTTCTCACTCTCTCTCTCTCTCTCTCAATCGCTCTCCGTCTCTCGTAATTTCTGTCTCCTCCCCTCAGCCAGGTTTTCAAAACAAACAAGCTTCTCTCTTTACTTTTCTCCCTTTTACCCGTTTAAGCTACAGGTGCAGCTGCGCATCACTTTTGCACAGGGTCAAAGGGCATTATAGAAGTGCGATTAATCTGCGTTAATTTTTTTAATCGCGTTAATTTTTCTGTGATTAATTAATCGAAATTAACGCGTTAATTTGACAGCCCTAATATGGGTTTTTCACTAATCACTCACACGCCTTAAAGTGAGAGCAGTTGAGGCCATCCTTTGCTCCTTTTTAAATTGTCAAAAGGCATGATTTTATTTGTAAATATGTAAAACAATTAAATATTCCTCAGTTCATAGTATTAAAATCAGTTATTAAAATCATTAATTGTTTAAATTCGTTTTGATGAGGTATTTGAAATGGGAAACCAACCTTACTGCATTCACCTTTACAAACTACGACAGCGACTCCGCCACGACAAAGATCACAAACACTGGCAAAACAGGTGAGAAGTGGGTGCGGTCAGAATCTCCTTGAATGGTGCCGGAGGGGTTTCCTTAATTGGGTTGTTCAAGCACGAAAATATGCATTGAAAGAATTGGCCTGTAAGGTATTTCTCTTGAGGCTTTGAAATGCAACACTGCAAGATTTTCTTGTCTGTCACAAGCAATTGTGTTTGTGTAGCACACAAATGATTATGCTGGAATATAGGCTTGGAGTGAATGCATTATATGCACATCAGCCAAGAAGCTGGGAACACTAAAGCATAACAGAGGTGTTTTTAATAACGTGAAATTTCTATAAATAGATTCCATACCATTTCACCTGCATTTCTCAGACAGGGGATTGTTTCCTGTTGAGGAAAGTATCGCTTACTTATGTATACTTAGTCGTATGTTTGTTATCTTTTGTTTATTAATGTACTTCTGTTTCCTTTAGTTCTCAAACAAGGACTTCTAGAGAAGCCAACCACTGTTAGTGTGGCCTAACTATTTTATTTTATTATTGAATAACACTTGGTCACGTTACTTTAACCCTTTAACAGCCACACCAAGAAAAAAGCAATGAAAAAATTGTTTTTTTGCATTTTGTTTCCCCTTGGGTCAATAATAAACACAATGAGAACAACAGAGACGGCGATTCATGGTTAAAGTACCAAAATTCCTAAAAATACCAAAAACAGTAGAAAAGTAAAATATAACGCCAATGTATAATGAAATGAACAACAAAATATGTTTTGTGGGCATTGAATCAAGTTTTTTTTCTTGTAGTATGACAAAAAAAATTGCTGTTTTTTATTTCAACAGACGAAAATGTTGAATCGAGCAAGAAAACTTTGCATTTCCAACTTTCATCTAGACCTCATCTGTGTTGAGGTGTAACAGCCCAATATATTCAACTTGAATTCACTTTTGATTGTATGCTAGCTGTCTTGTCGTCAAAATACTGCAGTATAGCGATTGCCATAGTGCCGCGGCTACTCCGATTCTCCAGGCAGTCTCATGTTCCATTGCCCGCTCACTTGCAAACAAGGCCCAGAGGTTCTTGAATTCCTGACTTATTCTGAAACTCAAAAAAAACTGCATAACAGGAAAAAATTGCATCAATGACTTATGTCTTACCAACATTAGTCATTTGGTTGAAATCGGATTATGTTTGATAGTTATGATTTCCACATATTTAGTTACGATTTCCACATAGGGGAGAGTGGCCTAAGTTGTGCAACTTTTCACTCAAAGTGACTTTAAAGTAAGGCCTTGACAGTAAAGTCTCCAACTCAAATATGTACATATATTTCAGGGTGTTGTGCATCCCTGGCAATAAAAACTTTGGATCTGGAATAAACTGTTGAAGAAATATAGCTTTCGGAAAAAAAGTTGTCTTGATGCACAACTTGCCCCCGGTGTGGTGTAAGTTGTGCGGTTGGAGAGAATACCATGGGGTGAATTGTGCCATTGATATATATCTCATAAACTGTAATGCAAGACAAATCCATTAGACAATCACTTATTTAAGGTGTTTTTAAAGTGAATAAAGTAAATAGTTGACAAAGATTGAAGGACAATTTTCTTAAACAAGGCCTAGCAGATCTAATGGTTTTACCTGCAAAGCTCACAATGACAAAGTCACCATCATCATCTTTCTGGCCATCTGAACTCTCATCAGTGGTGTCGTTAAGTGGAATTGAGATGTCACTCTCTTCTGAGCTACTGTAGACAATCACTTTCTTTTGGTGACCAGCGTATACAGCCATGCCACTGGCACAACTCTCAGAAATGTACTTTGCAGTAGTTGCTCCGTGCTTGTGGAACCAACTGCCACCTGACAAATGTGATTCCCCTACATTTCTTCCTTTAAATCAAGGCTCAAAACCCATATGTACACCCTGGTGTTTCCTCCCCATTAACTATCTTACCTCTGCACTACTATCTGTGTTTATGTGGATGTATGGGCTTTACGTCTTTTATTTTGGTTATTGTTATTTTACCTTCATTGTTTACCTACTGAATGCACTATGTACAGCACTTTGGACAGTGCAAAATGTCATAAATGTGCTTTTATAAAGACATTTTACTTACTTACTTACTTATAACTCACCCAGGCCCTTTGGCACAAATCACCCCAATCCCAGAAATTTGGATAATAAGCATGATGCAACAATTTAGGGCTGACATCGTGCTAACTGTATAGACTCAAAATGTAGCATACCAAAGCACTAAAACATGTGTCAAATGTTTTCAAACTTGTCTATAATTGTTCAGACACAATAATCAATAAACAATAAAAAACCTTGATCATGGAAATTTTACTTTGAAAGGCAAAACACAGTTTTTTTAGCTTAAATGTGCTTATATCTTATTCCTTGTGTCTCCCTTCTTTACAGGATGAGTCAAATGGATGGCTCTTCTTAAATATGTGGTCACATTTCCAATTTCTTCCACGGTTTTCTAGAAACAAGGGGTGGCACAACTTCCAAAATGCACAACTTAGGCCACTCTCCCCTATTAATTTAAGATATTTACCAAATTCAATCGGAAAACATCCTGTTTGTTATATTCATAGACAGGATATCAAGGCGTAGTCATGGTGGGGAGGGGTTGCAGTTCAGTGGGCTGAGGATCTCAACTCTGCTGTTTGCAGATGATGTGGTTCTGATGGCATCATCGGTCTTTGACCTTCAGCTTTCACTGGATCGGTTCGCAGCCAAGTGTGAAGCGGTTGGCATGAGGATCAGCACCTCTAAATCTGAGGCCATGGTGCTCAGTAGGAACCTGATGGTTCAACTCCAGATATGGAATGAGTCCTTACCCCATAGTGAAGGAGTTCAAGTAGCCTACCTTTGGGTCTTGTTTGCGAGTGAGGGAACAATGAGAGTGAGATGGCCAGAGAATCAGAGCAGAGGGGGCGGTTTTGCACTTGCTTTACCGCAACGTTGTGACGAAAAGAGAGCTGAGTCAGAAGGCAAAGCTCTTGATCTACCGATCGATCTTCATTCCTACTCTCACCTATGGTCATAAAGGCTGGGTAATGACCGAAAGAACGAGATACGAGTGCCCAAAATGGGTTTCTTCAGGAGTGTGGCTGGTTGCTCCCTTAGAGATAGGGTGAGAAGCTCAGTCACCCTGAGAGATTTGGAGTAGAGATGCTGCTCCTTTTGCAAAGAAAGTACTAGTTAAGATGGTTGGGGCATCTGGTAAGGATGCCCCCTGGGCGCTAGCCTGGCTCTGCCCGCCCGCCTACTTCCGGCCAAATTTCATTTTCCCTTCAGTAGTCAGTCTGGGTGTACAGTGCATTTCCCAGCTTTCGCCGGAGAATCTACAGTCGTCCAATCATGCGAACAATCACGTTCCAGTTTCAGTTGAATGCTGCGCTCCTTTATACTCGGAAGAAGGAGATTTCCGACTTGGTAGTTCCGAGTTCCGACCTGTCTGTGTTCCAGTGCATCTGCTCGCGAAAGTATGGACGCCTAAAACCTTTCTCGTCCAAATAACTAAACGTTAGGCTCTAACAAGTTACTGTTGCCAGGTACCGGTAGATTCATTGACTACAATATGTAGTGAAGTTGGAAATTTCCGAGTTCCCTGTCCAACTGGAATGCACCGTTAAAAGCCGGCTCATGACACACGTGACGACCAAACGTGATGCGATTGGTTGGCTAATCCAGAGTGGCACTGGGCAGATCCAATAGTTTTAAACTTCGACAGACACCCGCCTCCAAGTGAGTGAACGTTTGCCAATTACAGCACTTCCAGACCTTCTGTACAAATGAAATGAAGTACGATGGTCTGGTTGGACCAGGCTACCTGGGCGCCTCTCTAGGGAGATGTTCCAGGCACGACCAAGACCCAGGACTAGATTGAGAGATTACGGTTGCGTTCCGAATCGCATAATTTCTACTATATAGTATGTAGAAAAAAGATTTAGGATGTCCCGATTCTTGTGGCCAGATTTAGGATGGTTAGAAGTACCCGGATGTCCTACTTCATGCGGCCAAGATTGTTAGTGTTGAAAAGTGCATCCTATTTGGGCGATTCTGACCCACAATCCAGTGCGCACGTGAAGTGACGTAACATCGACGAAGCCTCCATATGAAAACAAACGGGGATGCGACGGATATAAAAGCAAGAGGCAAGATCAAGGCGCAATGTTATGATGAAATAAGAGAGTAAAGTATGTCCCAATAGTATGCCTACTGCATCCTGACTAGATTCTTTTTATCGTCGGATGTAGTATGTAGAATAGAAAAAAGAAAGAGTATGCGATTCGGAACGCAACCTACATCTCTAAACTTGCCTGTGAACACCTCAGGATCCCCCAGTTAGAACTGGTTAATGTGGCTAAGGAAAGGGAAGTTTGAAGTCCGATGGAGCCGTTGGCCCACCGACCCAACCCTGGATAAGTGGATGGGCAACGTATAAATGGCTGAATTTTGAAAAAATCTCAGAAAGTGACAAAAACAACGTAAATAAGAAATTATTTTAGCATATTTATGATGAAATAGCATTACATGTTTCATATTTACAGCAATGAATGATCAGAAGTATTGATTTGTATTGCACATATTAAATTATAATGGCATTAGATGCACTTTGCTACATTAACCATAAAGTGCTAAATCAACCGTTTGGTTGAGGTAGTTTTAAAAAAATTATTACACGTTTAGGCTATTTAAGTCTTTTGTGTGGTTCAATTTACATAATTCTGTTCATTAGGGCGTTGGACAATATGACTTGTTGAAAAAATATACTTACCATTCAAAATTTCACTCAAAAACTGTCAACATGTTTGGAGTGATTTTCCTGTTTACGATTTTCAGGTTTTAGGGGACCTAAGAGGCATACCATTTAAAGACACAGTGATCTAGTGTTTTTTTTAGGATAACACACGTTAGCCGAATGGTAGAGATGGCCCAATCAGGTTTAGTTAAATTGAGCACCCCTCTCAATAAAATATAGTGACTCAAAATGTGCTCTACCAAACGGTTGAGCAGGCAGTTAAAGGGTTAAAGACTCTTGAATATGAAACATTTATATTTCTGAATAAGTTATACACAAGTTGAGCTTTTTATTTTTGATAGAAAACAATTTGAGTTCCATGTTTTACATTTCGCTGCAATTTTATTTTATACTACATAATGTGTTAATGCAATTTAGGCAGATTGACACTTTCTATTATCGTAGGTTATGTATCCAGTTTATCTGGAGAGAGAAAACTCCATATGAAAAAATATTAGCAGTATTTCTCGACTGTTAATCAGCCTAAGAACAATCCTCCAATGAGGTGAATAGCCTACTCAGGTGTCAAACAGAGGCGGTTTCTAAGAAGGGTGGAGCGAGCGAATAAAAAGGGGGAGACTGAGTCGCCACAGACCCTTCCAGGCAGAGAGGAGATAGCTAACAGGTGCGCGAAAGGTAAGAAAGACACTGCTGATCAGCTCAAGCATTCAGAATAACTGCCTTAGTATTTTTTTCTTTTTAAACAGTAGGCTGGAGTATTTTTTCCCCACTTCCCATTAGTTTGGGATTGAAGTTGATAACATTCAAAATGTGTGCTAATATGATATGATTTGATTTGCCAATCTAAACCCTTAACTTAAACTTAATTCGTGTTTGTTTCTTGATTTAATGTGTGGACATTTCTTTTGGTGAAAACGTTTTTTTTGGGGGGAGGGGAGGGGGGGTGATTTTTATCTAAAAAAATACATGTATATATTTATATTTCAGATGATCTCGATTGTAGTTGCGCTTGCTCTGTGCGTCCTTGTACCCGGCGCCCATGGTGCCAACACCAATACCGGTAAACATTGTTCTCATCTTGGATTAATTGCGACTCTTTGAACAGCGCATCTTTTTGAAAACTGTTTTAATATGCCTGAGTGATTTAACTCGATGCCCCTTTCCCTCCTCCAGATTGGTGTTATCATCTTTCCTCCTGCAGTAAGTAGGCTAGCCTAATCTTTATCTCTTAATTACCACAATATCAACTTAATCGCGGGTACTCTTCAGCTGCTAAAAACTCTTCTTTACTATCTATAGATGATGCAACATGGCCAACAACTTTTCCCAATTGTAATGGCAGCCGTCAGTCACCCATCAACATCATATCTGCATCTGCCGTGGAGAATACCAACCTTACTGCATTCACCTTTACAAACTACGGCAGCGACTCCGCCATGACAAAGATCGCAAACACTGGCAAAACAGGTGAGAAGTGGGTGCGGTCAGAAACTCCTTTAATGGTGCCGGACGGGTTTCCTTAATTGGGTTGTTCAAGCACGAAAATATGCATTGAAAGAATTGGCCTGTAAGGTATTTCTCTTGAGGCTTTGAAATGCAACACTGTAAGATTTTCTTGTCTGTCACAAGCAATAGTGTTTGTGTAGCACACAAATGATTATGCTGGAATATAGGCCTACTACTGTTATGTGTCAAATTGTATACCACAAATTAGGAAACTGGCCATAACATATGGCCTATGGATTTATTCCTCCCCACCTGTGTTCATTCAACGTTCTTTTTTTTACCCTGTTCCAGTTAAAGTTACTCTTGCAAGTGGCGTCACCGTTTCAGGGGGAGACCTGTCTGAGACCTATGACAGCCTGCAGTTCCACTTGCACTGGGGCAACGGGGCTTCTGTCCCTGGATCTGAGCACACTGTGGATGGCAAGCGGTATCCCATGGAGGTAGGGGAAACTTTGTTTTACATTGAGCTCTATGATGGACTTTTGTCAATAAATTCATATTAGAATAATGTATATAATTTTTACTTCACTCCCGCAGATGCACATTGTAAACGCCAAGTCATCCTTTAACGGGAATACAACTTTAGCAGTTGCAGACTCTACAGGACTTGCTGCTCTTGGTTTCTTCATTGAGGTGAGAAATTCATGGATGTATTTTGTCATATTTTTCAAACCTCGTTGTTCCATGTACCAGCCACTTCTTAACAACATTTGTATTTATAAAGCCACTGCCCCATGAAGCATTTCTGGAAGCCAACTTTAAACAATGTGTGCAATTTTCAGGAAAGGTCAGGTAATGAAACCGACCAACCTGCAAGCTGGACCAACCTGGTCTCCTACCTGTCTAGCATCACAAATAGTGGTAAATAGATGTTTTACTCTTTTTTTTGAAAATTGTGGAAATTTCATCTCGTAGGTTTGAAAAAAATGTGTCCACTCCCTTCAGAGTTCTTGTTTTTGTCCTCAGGTGAATCTGCTACGATTGCACCTGGATTTTCACTGGATGATCTTCTGTCCGGGGTGGATCGCACCAGTTACTACCGCTACCTTGGCTCCTTGACCACCCCAACTTGCAACGAGGCTGTGGTCTGGACTGTGTTCAAGGATACGATCAAAATCAGCAAAGAATTGGTAAGTAAGATCGTATCTCTGGTGTGTCTTTTCAAAGTGCAATGACCAGGCATGATTGGTACAGGTGCTCCAACAGTGTTTCATGTAGGTAACTGGTTTCATTATCTCCTCTCCAGATTAACCTCTTCAACGCTACAGTACACGTCACCAACAGCTCATCACCCTTGTTGATCAATTCCTTCAGAAACCTCCAGGCAGACCAACCGGTCTCAAGGACGCGTAACGGTGCTACCTCCACAAAGAGCTACTCTCTGTGGCTGATGGCCCTGGGCCTCGCTCTGTTGTGGAGGGGTTAAAACCAAAACCTATTGTCCTTTTGCCTCAGTTACTCTATGGTTTTGCTGGTAAACCTGTTAGCAACGAGGCAAACCCAGCATGTCCCTCTTTCCCTGTATGATTTGCCTGACTCTGTCCAAACTGTTCTACTTCTTCTCATTAGTGCCATTAGTTTTGATTCAGTATGCAGGACACAGCCAAGGAAAACTGAGCCGTAACGTCACAGGAACTTTATTGCTTTCCAATGTCGCTGTGGTTGACATTATGAATGTTTTACAGGATTAACACCTGTTGTAAAGAATTCTTGATCCATCATCAGATTTTAAATACATTATATCAATGCTTTTAGTTCTCGCATTCTACACATTTATACTTGCCATGATGCAAGCACAAATGTGACCTTAAATTGTAGTATGAATGCAATATGAAAAACATTTGCACTAAGTTTACCGGGTAGATGTTATACTTGTAGTTTGGAAAATCCAGCAGTGTAATGGGAATGTGACAGTATTTCGTTTTTAGTATTTGTATGCTGTATATGACTTGCTTTAAGAGGTAAATTGCTGCCACATTGCCAAGCTGTCGATCAATCTTATTAAATGTTTTTGAAAAATATTTTGTTGTCGCTCTTCATTTCAGTCAAGTTGTTAGGGTAAAAACATAACTGCACTGTGTAACGGAATCAAAATGTAATCCCTATTGTTGCACATTGACTGAACTGCAGCCAGAAACCTGAGGCGTGGCTTTTGAGAGCTAACCTTTGTTTGCATGATTTCAGATATCTATGGCACCTTGCTCACAAAAGGACTGTTATCCTGAGGATACTATTGTTGTTCAATGAGCTTTTAGGCCATAGCAAATGACCTGTGCCACTTCCAGGTTGTCCACCTTTTTTTCATCACTTGAAAGTGAACAAAAGAATCCTTGGTTTAATCAAGTGCGTTAAAGAAACGATGAAAGCCAAGTAAGCACGCACAACTTTCCATGTCTGTGTGAAGTTTGAACAATGGTAGGCCTAATGGTCATTAAAACAAGTAAGTTTAACATTTTAGAATAATCAAGGTTTTCAGGAAAGGTCTTGATCAGATTTGTAAATTGTTCCTAATGATACCAATCTGAGGTTGTAGGTGTCTCATGTACTGACACTTAGGAATGGCCAGCATGTACACTATTGTCAAGCTTTATCGTATCATCTGAGTCACGAATGCTGACTATCGGATAAGTGCATAGCAATGACACAGCTTCAACCTGAAGGTGCAGAGATAAATATCGCTTTCAAGTTTTTCAAGCTGGCTCGCTGTAGCTAAGGAAAAATAAACAATATGTAAGTGAAACCATAAGGAGCTCTGACATTACAATAATGATTTTTTCTTATAGTCACTTAAAAATTGTCCCATTTATTGATTTCTTGCAGTTTCTCAGTATAAAATGATTGACTGCATTGCATCTGCAGAACTTGCTCCACCTCAATAGCACCACCATTGTGCAAACAAATTAATAAAATACAAAAAGATACAATTATATTGTGACATGAAAGCAATCAACATCAGTGTAAAATAACTTAAATATGACTATTAAGAGAGATGGTTAAATTTGCTACCCAGTCTTATCATTCAGCCTGTGTTCCTGGTTTCGCCTGCAAAGTGAACTGTTGATGCTTTCCACTGCTCTACCTCTCTCTGAGTCCTGCTTGTGAGTCCACATATCCGTGTGCAGAGCTATTACAGTTACATTACATCAAGCATCAGCCTGTTATGAAATTATTTACACACATCAAATTCAAAACAATAATTTAAAAAAATGGAGCGGACAACAAAACCACAGGTGCTCCTTTAGTTTACCAAAATGTCTGCTTGTGTTGTACATGTGTGGTTGTGTAATACCTCATTATGAGGAAATTATCTGTTGTTCTGGATTACTGCGTTGAATTTCTGTGCATTCTCATGTACAGCCTCTGTGTAATCCGATACTTACTCCAGGAAAAAGGGGTGAAATTCTATAGCAGGATGGAGGGAGGACGAAAAATGCTAAAGTATAAAGCAGTTATTTAACAAAGGCTTTTTAGGACACTTCTATGTCATTTCAAACCACCTTTTGGGTCTTGTGATACTTTGTATACGGTACAAAACACCTTGCAGAGAGTCACTTGGGATTAAACACGCATCAAAACAATTTCCAAATCCCGGCATCTATTTGCTAATACAGTCGTCAATTGCCACTATAACAGAGATCAGGATGAGCCAGCTGCCCCTTAAGAAAGAAGACGATCCCTTTAAGTCACAGCTGCACTTTGGGTTCCGCGGAACGGTTGGAGGGACGGTTGCAGGCAGAGCTGGACACATGAGCCAGTCTACGCCAATGGACTTGGGAGTGACTACGTCCTGGGTCAGTCCACCGCTCCTCAGAACCCAGTAAAGGTTGTCCTTGAAGAAGTAGGCATCTCCTAAAGAGCAGCAGCAGCAGAAGAAGCATTGTAACTCTCATCATGCCTTTTCCTTCTACACACAGTGACACAATGAAATAAAACATCAGCATATTAAACTAGAAGTTAGAAAAGAGACAAAAGCAGCTTGAGCCTGGTTTCTATATTTGACTGCATGGGAAGCTGTAATTCAAGTCGGATAGTTTATTTATGTTCCACTTATGTAATGAGTATGTTCTTTTCCATTCTTTCGACAACGCTTCATACCTTAAACCAGTTTGTCTGCGTCAGTTGAAGAGTGACACCACACAAACACAACCTGTTTATTTATCTCTCAATCAATCAATCTGGTAACAGAAACTAGAAAGATATTTATGCCACCAAACTCAAGATTACCTTCTCCCCAGCTGATGATGTCATCCATGTGGGGGGGGACTCCTGCCCAGAGGCTGTTGTTCCGCGGGTAGCCGGACTCTGGCTGCACAATCACCTGCTGGCCCCTACGGCTCTCGTCAAACCTCCAGAACAATCCGCCGCTGAACACATAGGTCTTGCCATTGTGGGCCCATATGAAGGCTGCATCCACCCTGTCCACCAGCTCCCCACTCTTTGTCCTCATGCCCCAATCAGAGAGGGGCTGAGGGTAGCCGCTCATGGCCACTGTGTCCTTGAAGACCCAGTACTGAGATCCTGGAGGAAAATGAGAGAAACTTTAAAATAACTAAAATGTGACTTAGATAACATATTGTATTATTGTAAACTTGTTAATGTGACAACTTAAAAAAAATATATATTATTGAAGATATGGCAAAAGAAAATTTACTTTATTTCTTGTCCTGAGATGAACCACTATGCAATGCATCAGAACCAGCAATACAGTAATGTAGGTGCACCTTACACTATAGGTGTGTCACATAAACTTTCTTTGACGTATGACCTTATAAAAAAATACTTGTTGTTTCCCTCCACCTTGAAAAGAATCAGGTTTGAAGGAAGGAAACTCTTTGATCATTAGTTTAATGCAGCTCTTGATCAACAGGAACCAGGCTATAATTTACTTCACATAACCACCCACTTCAAAACAACAAAGTTATAAAACCATGTTCACACACCACATAATTAGATACACCCAACGCCCATATAACTCACACACATTTTTTTTCTCTCACCAATAAAGAAAACTATACTGCTGTCGCTCTTCCTCTCATACACGGCATCAATCTTGTTGGTTCCGGGTGGAAGGCCTAACCAGAAGTTTTTGATCTGGGCCGGATTAAGGGACTCCAAAGACCCGTCTCGCTTAGCCCTCCAGAAGTATGCACCTTTCCGAGAAAAGAGAGTGAACATGACACCAACATGTGCCACTGTGTTTTCACATGCAGTATAGATGATACAGGGTGTTACTAAATGTATTTATACATCACAAAGGCTGAAATGTTTTTGTTAATTGAACAATGTAGGACATTGGAGAGTTTTATGTACATTTATAATTTTGGAAAGATTTCAAGTTTGTGCCTCCCTGCTGATCTTCTTACCTTTAAAAAAGAAGACCTCTCCCCTGATATTTGCCACTGCGTCGAAGCCTCCCTGACAGCGCTTGTGGAATGAGGGGTCAGAACTGATGAACAGAAAAAAAAATCATTTTGACATGAGGTAGTTTGCTAAACATTCACTAGAGGGCGCAACAAGACCAAACACTGCCACATTGAGGGGCAACCGCAAAGCTTTTATCTGCATCCACTGCTCTTAAAAGGCCTCTTCATCACATACTTGCCCATTATAAACTGAGTGCATTGAAAGCACATTTATCATTTGTGAAAGCAAATGATAAGTGCTTATAGGCTTGAATGCACAGTGGTTTGCATTGTTTCCTGTGGCTCTACTCACAGCAGCGTTGGTCTTGGAGGAGCTGGACTGGGCAGCCGTGGGAGGTCGGGATCAACACCACCTGGTGGCGCTCCACCTTTCACACCTACAACAGAATGGTGACCACAGATAGTGTTGACACATTATGACAGTACTAGAAACTAGTGTGAAGTAACCCACATTCCTCTCAGTAGCCAGGGGAGTTGGACACACAGGACGCAAACAATTTCTTTTTTCAGACACGGAAGGAAATTGTTGAAATCCCATGTGCCCGTAAGCATCATTTCACACATTATTACTTCACTGAGAATTTACTTAAAACACAGAGCCTCTTGGTCTGGTTTTCATGGGCTCTTACATATTGTGGATTATTTTAAGCTACAATGTAATACTCTTGCAATTAAAAAAAAACAAGAAACGTCTAAGATTCTTACTTGATTTTAGAGCTAACAATATCTAAACAATCATTAGGAATTGGTACGAGTACAGCACATCTTCCTTACTCATGTTTACACAGACAGTAAGCATTTATTATTTAACTTCACAAAATCAAGACACATAATAATTCTGCACAGGATGTAAGGGCAAATGTCATCAAGATTCTTTGCCGTGCAAGTGGCACGGGTTGACTTTCGACATAAAATAAAATAAAGTTAAGCAGACCTTTCCTGAAAACCTTGATTATTCTAAGATAATGTTAACATCCTGTACAACGGCAGAAATACGGATTAAGCCACACAGGAGCTCACACCTATCTCACTGTTTCCCTTAAGCTTCAACTCTAAACTAAGAGGAAGATGTCATATCAGCACACACACACACACACACACACACACACACACACACACACACACACACACACACACACACACACACACACACACACACAGAGACATAAAAAAACTGCCCAAATCAACACATGATGAGATGAGATGAGATGTACTCTGTTCCACTGTAATGAGTCCTATTGTTGACTGACCGTAAAGCTGCTGGATGGCCTGCCGGTCGTCCAGGGGCAGCTTGAAATTGGGAATGTCGCCCACAGGACCCTGGTAGTACGGCCTCATGATAGACGGTTCAGAAGAGGAATGGGACAGCCCTAGCGCGTGGCCAAACTCGTGCACTGCAACTGTGAACAAGTCTGTGCTGCTGCTACTGTCACCTGAGGAAGCGTGAAGCAAAAGTGGTAATGGATCACATAAATAACCACAAATGGGGGGTTTCATGACACTGATTACGCAGGTAGTAAAAGGACTCTTCTTGATCACATAAGAGGGCTTTTTTTCAATTTGTAATGTATTTCACATTTGTATGTCTGTATACGGACTGTGGTCAAATAGCCATCATATGTCCAGCCATTACGGTTTCGACTAGTTAATACCTCCATAGCTCCAGGTCTCATCATCATCAAAGTGTGTGTCACCCCCCACGTCAGTTCCGAAGGGGAAGAAGGCGTGGGCCAGGGTGCCACCCGGCCCGTCAAAAGGATACCCATCGTTATGAAACAAGCGGGAAAAAGACACTCTGATGTCCCCTCCAGCTGCCGCCCCACTGCTGTCACTCCGCAGCTGATGGAAACGCAAGGGGGCTGCCTCGCTCCAGGCTTTGAAGGCGTGAGTCAGGAGGTTTTCCACCAAACTGTTAGACAGGCCAGGCGAGAGGGATGGTGATGGGTAGCTGTCGATACTGCAGACAAGAACAGATTTCATATTACCACAAGGTTGCAGACTACTATGTTTCAAACATCCCCGATAGGCCTTATACAGTTTGGACATTTAATTTCCATAATTCTTTCTGTTTTGTTTATTACAAAACAGTATGTCATGTGGGACATGTTCAGTGGTTCATCGAGTATTAAAAACAAATATATATATTCTATAGTGTAAAGGGGTAATATATATATTTTTTGTTTACATTTTCCCAACTTAATCCGAAGATAAAGTTTCAACCTGGTGATCATTTTTACAACTATATTTTCTTTGTAGCAGACAAAACTAACAAAAAAAACTGTGTAACCAAATCCTGATAGCCTATAGCTTATTCCTTTGTGCCACAAAGCAGTCTTGTTCAATCCTGCATACACCAGTCTAATAGCTGGTTATCACTCCGCAGCTGGAAATAGTCCCATAAAAGTGCGCTATTTATAAACTTAATGAAACTATTAAAACTGCTAGGTGGGGTCAAAATGAACCCAATGCATTTGAGATGATTAGTACATTTAAAAAGCAAAAATTAGAAGAGAATCAGAAAACAATAATATTTAGTCATGATGAGGAACAAATTAATTGATAAAGTCTTGAAAAATTGGAACGATAGAATAAAATACTAGTGAGAGATGACAAGATGTTTACCTCCGTGGTCAATAAAGATTCCTGTCGGTAGGATGAGGATTAAGATAATTACTGAGCCTCTCCTTAAAATGAAACTGATTTTGTGACACAAAGTATTTTATCATCACAAGAAAATGGCTTTGGACTGAATAACACAAAGACCAAACAGAAGTGCAGTCAGAGGGTATTGAGGAACACAGTTGTTCCATGAATGTCACGTTTTAGCGACAAGAAATATATAAAATAACTCCAGCCTTGTGTATTTGTTTTTTCTCACTGTTTTGAATCTCCTTTGAATGTGTATTTTGATATTTTCTTTTAGTTTATTTTCTAAATAACTTTTATGCCCTTTCCAATAAAAATATTGTTTCTAATTTCCCAAAGATCGCTCCTGGTATTTTGTAAGGTGCTACTTTCACAATCAACAAATCAGACATACAGTATATAAAGTGTTAAGTGTACTAAAACATGCTAACGGCCACAGAGGTGAAAGCACGGGATCCAAACTGTATGTACAGTATATGCTTGTGTATGTGCTTAATCTTATCCTCTTGGTATAAGTAAACAGACACAAAAATAGCACAAAAAAAGCTATTGAAAAGCTTGTGTGACTACATTAAAAGAATAAAACAGTAGGCTACAGCCCCCGCCCCCCCCCCAAAAAAAAAACAGATATATATAGCTCTGCTCTGTGGTTCATAAAGGGAAGAGATAGAGTAACATGACAGGAAACACACCTCCATGTGAGCTCTGTCTTTTGCCACTTAAGGCCTGACAGGGCGTATCTTTTCCTCCTCCGCCTTCTCTTTCTTAGCATGTCCTCACTGCCAACGATATCAGGGAGGGAGCATCGTGGTGTGGACATGAGTCTGATAGTTTCGCTGTCTGCAAGAGAAGTTGATTACACGGTGCAATGTTTAATCCAAATAGCAGATTGCATGAACCTCTGAGGCCTCCTGTGAATCCAGGACCTGTGAAATCTGATATATACAGTATATTGTCCATGTGGGTCCAAGAAGAGAGGTTGTTACCAAGCACCCCGGTCTCCTGGACCCCACCGAATCTCTGCATGACGCGGATTGCTTTCTCGATCCCATCTTTGGTCTGCAGTTTACTTGTGCGCGGGTCAGGAGGAGGAAGGTAGCCATACCTGCTCAACCAATCCTGGACAGAGAAAAAATGTGCTAATCCGCAGTTTCCCCAAAAATGAAAACCACGCCATCATGACCTGATGTCATTAGGCTACATGAAGGCTATTTAATGCACTGCTCACAGTGCAGTGCATATGCCTTATTTTCTCATTAATGTTATATGAGCCTGTCATTGATGAGTGAGTTGCTCAGTGGGTAAAAGGCAGAGTACAATTGATAATTTCCACACCACAAGCTCTATTCAGAGTAGCTGACGAGAGAAGAAACTGCAGATGAAATAAGCTGATAAATATGGTGTGGTGTGCAGAGCCGGCCCAAGCCTTCATGGGGCCCTGTCTCGACGTCATTGTAATTGTCTCGACGTCATTGTAAAAGAGGGTAACCCTCAATTGATCTTTCGAGAATAAATAAAGGAAAATGAAAATGAAGCGGGAAATGATTCGGGGGCCCCCTCCTTCATAGCGCTGGCCAAGTTATTGCCCTTTGTTAAATGTTTTATCCACATACCCAGTGTTTTCTGCTAGTGCCTCCAATGTACAGCTGGGTGAATGTATAAGATAGTTGAGATCCCGACCCTCCTAGGGAGGTCCGGGGGTATGCCCCCCCGGGAGATTTTTTTTTACGTTCTTAAAGTGAAATGAATGAATCTGGTGCACTTTGAGGGAAGAATTAAGAGGCTAAATCTGAGAAATGTTGTGTGAACAAATAATTTTGGGACACTGGGTCGGATGAATTAGAAGCTATTGAAGAAAGACACATGAATTTTCTATAGAAATATTTATATAAATTAAAATATTATGCAGGGTCCTCTGGGTTGGGCTTGGTGCTCTTTTTCTTTTATGGGACATATTTCTCTGTAATATAATGAATGCAGTGAGAGGAATGAAGCAGAAGAACTCTGTTGTCCAGCTATCTTTTTTTTCACGGACAAGGATGAAATAGGCTAAGACTATACACAGTGCATGGGCAACTGAGGGCATTTCCAAATGTTTTTAAATAAACTCAATACACACTGTGCATGGACGTGAACGTGACGTGATGAGTTAACCTCGGATTACCTACCAGATTAATTGATTCAATTATTAGGCTCTTAATTATCGAGACCAAAACATTGTGATCCTTTTTTGTATGATAACTTACATTTGCATAATATGATGTTGATATCAAACACACACACTCAAAAAAGTGTTGGAGGGGGCCCCCCTGGCGGTCGGGGGCCCCAAGCAGCCGCTTAAGTTCGCTTATGCCTCGGGCCGGCTCTGGCGGTGTGTGTTTCAGAGGTTACTAAAAGTGGTTTTGAAACCCGCCCTTCCGGCAATGCATCCCCTCTTCTGCTGTGGCTGCAGCTGAAGGTGTTGGCTCACTCAACAGTTGTGTTTTTGGTGGGTTTTACACACCACACATTGTTAAATGTATTACTCATATTCTTATTCTTATTTTGTCTCCACCAAAACTGAAGAGTTTTCATTTTTTCCTCTCTCTCTCTATTGGTCAAGTTACCTTATTTAACACGAACAAGTTGTGTATAATTTCACCTGTGGGTATCACTCCACTCACCATCAGCATCATACAGTCTGTGTAGACTAAAAACTATTTAGAACGGCTAGAAATCTTCTTCACACACACCACTGCGATGGCTTAGTAGAGTTAGCTTAGAAAGTCTTAAATGGCTTAGAAGACTTAGTTACGCAAAATAAACATTAGTGATGACACCTTTGAGGAAGTGTGAGTACACCCGAGGTAGGAAACCCACAGATCCCAGTGAATTGCAACTGAAGTGTTCACAATAAAGTACATTTTTGGTTCTCTATTTGTTTCTTCGAAAAACAATGATGCATGGAGTCATATGGAAATTGCCACATTTGTGCCAGCCACCAACCTCTTTGTCATATGTCACATGCTTTGTATGACAACTTACTGATATTGATCAGCACAAAAAGTTTAAAACATACAATAGCCTATGAATACAAGTATACTATATATATATATATAGTATACACACACACACACACACACACACACACACACACACACACACACACACACACACACACACACACACACACACACATAGTAGGCTATACATACATACACACAAACACTATATGATTTATAATGCTTCTTTGCCACAAAAGTCAAAATTTAATCAACAAAGTGATACATATTCTCATCACACGTAATAATTACACTGAGCAAAAATAAGCCTTTGATATAATGTTTATGATGCCAGGTTAAATCAACTCTTAATCACGCATTCCATAATACACAATCAGCTATCGAAGGGCAGCTATATGCACACATTTAAGAATTTTTAGAAACATTTACAAAAACATTTCCCCTCTTTTTAATACTCACCACCGCTTTACTGTACTGGTCAGGCACAGCCGATGTTGTTCCCGTTAAGGCCAAAACCATACACAGCAGAAGACCCAACTCCATTCCAGTCACTGCAAAGAAAACCGCGCCATTATTATTGTTATCAAAATTAAACTTACACATTTGTATTGCGGGTTCGTCTAAACCGTCCCAAAGCAGAGGCAAGTGAAACAAAGCTCACCGTGGTCTCTCCTCAGAAGCTCCATGTCTCTCTTGGGACTAGGCTGGGCTGATCGATCAGTCAGCTCTCTCTGCCTCGGCTCTGCCCTCCTTCACAGCACAGCGAGTTGTTGGTTGTGGCTTCCTCCGTCCGCCCGTTATGTAGACATGACACAGGCCTTCGATAGAAAGCAGGTTCACTGGTGCGGGCTGCATGGCTACAGGTGAGAAGACACTTTTGCGAAGATATTGCATATTTTGTCTTTTGTCTGATTATATATTTTGTCTGATTCCCTTGATATATATATATATATATATATTAAATATAAATAAAGGGAATCAGGAACTTTCAAGACAAAATATGCAATATCTTCGCAAAAGATTGATATATATATATATATATATATATATATATATAGGGGAGAAGGGGGAATCTGAGGCATCGGGTAATGTGAGCCACCCCCTGTATCGAGGCAACGGAAAACATTTGTGGTCATGTGAGATATATGTTTTCAAGCCCCTCTCATTTCCCCATGGCCCTGAAAGAGAGGACCTCATGGTGCTGTGGTAAGCATGTTTTTTTCACCAAAATAGGTATTTTGCATGTAAAAGTACATTTTCTTGCTGTCAACTTAATCAGCTTTTGTGCCAAAGCAAATGTATTCACGTAGAAAAACTTCTATCATAGTGTTGATGAACTACCAACATATGAAACCATGTGATGCTGATAACTGAAGATTAGCCTGAAATGCTAAGAGAGGTAGTTTTTTTCTCAAATTGTGGTGGTGGGGGAAAGTGAGCCAAATGCTGTGGGGGAAAGTGAGCCACTGTCTCACTTTCCCCCACCATGAGGCACAAGTTAAGTTTAGTCTTAAACATATTTTAATGTAATATTACATGACATATGTTTTATTTTAATGTCATACACATTGTAGAAAAGCCATCATGCCAAGGAAATACACCAGGAAGACGACCTGGGGCAACCACACGGAAAGAGCACCTTCTCATCTTTCCCTGTAACCTTCAGGGCTGGAATGTAGAGTAGGCCTAGTTGTAGAGTATGACATGCTGATGTTATAATCCAGTTGGGTCTTCTCCTGTGTTCTGAGTCCCAGGCTGGTTCTGATTTTCCTATGGTTTGACCCCCAGACACTGGCTGGCTCTAAGGGTCCTGTGTTCTGACCCCCAGACTGTGTTCTAATCTAACTGGTTCTATCTTTCATTTGAATCTTATTAAAACCTTTTGAATTATAATATGTTGTATTTGATTTTGTTCAGAGTTACTTTTAAGTGTTTAGAAAATTTGCTTTTCTTAATTGACCAAGCCCCATCATTCTTTTACTAGTCCGACATTAGTTCTGGAATGTGTGGCTAGCTTTCAGGATTCTTACTGTTACAATATGTGTTGTTATGGTAGTTTCAGAGTGGAACAAGTAAGTGGATCAGTTTACCCCACAGCTGGGGTAAAGTGAGCCACATGACAACTTTTTTTTAAACAATCATATTTTCACTGCCCTTTGTCTTGAAAAAATTCTGCTAATGCCCATTTCTAGGAAACATCCTGAATTAATGGGAAATGTGTACATTTGAGTGATAACTCATTTTAACTTGCTTAGAGGGGAGCAAATGTAAAAAGTGGCTCAGATTACCCCGTTCTCCCCTATATATATACAGTCATATGAAAAAGTTTGGGAACCCCTCTCAGCCGGCATTATAATTGACTCTGCTTTCACAAAAAAAATATAAAAGTGGTATGTCTTTAATTTACCAGGAACAGCTAACTACTGGGATGTTTTCCAAACAAAGATTTTTTGAAAAGCAGTATTTGGTTTTATGAAATAAAATAAAATGTGAAAAACTGGCTGTGCAAAAATATGGGTACCCTTGTGGTCTTGCTGATTTTAATGCCTTTAACAGCATGTAAAACTGATGACTTTAAACACAAAGTTGGTTGGATTATGTTGTTAAGCCTTGAACCTCATAGAAATGTCTGTTTAATCATGAGAAAATGTATTTTAGGTGCCTAAATGAAAGTTGCACTTCTCTTTGACTCTCTGCTGAAGTGAGACAGAATGGGATCATCAAAACAGCTCCCAAAATATCTTAAAAACAAAGATTATTCATTATCATGGTTTAGGGGAAGGCTACAAGAAGCTTTCCCAAAGGTTTCAATTGTCAATTTCGACTGTAGGGAACGTTGTCAGGAAATGGAAGGACAGGCATAGTGGCAGTTAAACCCAGGCATGGCAGACCAAGAAAAAAACAGCAGCGGCATAGGTGGAGGATTGTGAGAATGGTTGCACACAACCCACAGATCACCTCCAAAGACCTGCAAGAACATCTGGCTGCAGATGGTGCATCTGTACATCGTTCAACAATTCAGCGCAATTTGCACCAAAACATCTGCTTTTTATAAAGACCAAATAACTTAATTTTTGTCTCATCAGTCCAAAGCATTTTCTTCCAATATGAAGCTGGCTTGTCTAAATGAGCTTTTGCATACTCCATGCAACTGTATCTGTGGCGTGGGCGCAGAAAGGGCTTCCTTCTCATCACCCGGCCATACAGATGTTTTGGTGCAAATTGCACTGAATTGTAGAACCATGTACAGATACACCATCTGCAGCCAGATGTTCTTGCAGGTCTTTGGAGGTGATCTTTGGGTTGTGTGCAACCATTCTCACAATCCGCCGCATATGCCGCTCTTGTACTTTTCTTGGTCTGCTAGACCTGGGTTTAACTGCAACTGTGCCTGTGTCCTTCCATTCCCTGACAATGTTCCTTACAGTAGAAATTGACAATTGAAACCTTTGGGAAAGCTTCTTGTAGCCTTCCCCTAAACCATGACAATGAATAATCTTTGTTTTTAAGATCTTTTGGGAGCTGTTTTGATGATCGCATTCTGTCTCACTTCTGCAGAGAGTCAAAGAGAAGTGGAACTTGCATTTAGGCACCTAAAATACCTTTTATCATGATTAAACAGACCTTTATATGAGGTTCAAGGCTTAACAACATAATCCAACCAATTTTGTGTTTAAAGTCCTCAGTTTTACATGCTGTTACATGCATTAAAATCAGCAAGACCACAAGGGTTCCCATATTTTTGCACAGCCAGTTTTTCACATTTTATTTAATTTCATAAAACTAAATACTGCTTTTCAAAAAATCTTTGTTTGGAAAACATCCCAGTACTTAGCTGTTCCTGGTAAATGAAAGACATACCACTTTTACCTGTTTTGTGTGAAAGCAGAGTCAATTATAATGCCGGCTGAGAGGGGTTCCCAAACTTTTTCATATGACTGTATATATAGGGGAGAATATATATATATATATATTACATCTTTTTGATTTTTGGTGGATTGTAAACCTTTATTTAGAATATTGGAAATGGAAATCTCTTATTTTCAATGCTGTATCAAATGGTTTTATTAATAGTTAATAATTGAGTGTGACTTTACTGACTTTACAGAGTAGTACTAATCCAATCCGTGCACCTTCCGTTCAATCCATATCCGTTTGGAAATCAAAACACGAAAAACGAAAACAACTGTTTGATTTAATTTTTTAATTATTTGTTTCATTAAAAAAAATAGAAAACGGACTGTTTTATTCAAAATATGCCTGTAAAACATGAATTGATTGCCATTTCTTATTTTCCATGTAGCCCTTTACATACGAAGATGGGAAAGTTCCAAAATGATAATTTACAGTCATATGAAAAAGTTTGGGAACCCCTCTCAGCCGGCATTATAATTGACTCTGCTTTCACAAAAAAAATATAAAAGTGCTATGTCTTTAATTTACCAGGAACAGCTAAGTACTGGGATGTTTTCCAAACAAAGATTTTTTGAAAAGCAGTATTTGGTTGTATGAAATAAAATAAAATGTGAAAAACTGGCTGTGCAAAAATTTGGGTACCCTTGTGGTTTTGTTGATTTTAATGCCTGTAACAGCATGTAAAACTGATGACTTTAAACACAAAGTTGGTTGGATTATGTTGTTAAGCCTTGAACCTCATAGAAATGTCTGTTTAATCATGAGAAAATGTATTTTAGGTGCCTAAATGCAAGTTCCACTTCTCTTTGACTCTCTGCTGAAGTGAGACAGAATGGGATCATCAAAACATCTCCCAAAAGATCTGAAAAACAAAGATTGTTCATTGTCATGGTTTAGGGGAAGGCTACAAGAAGCTTTCCCAAAGGTTTCAATTGTCAATTTCGACTGTAGGGAACGTTGTCAGGAAATGGAAGGATACAGGCACAGTGGCAGTTAAACCCAGGTCTAGCAGACCAAGAAAAAAACAGGAGCGGCGTAGGTGGAGGATTGTGAGAATGGTTGCACACAACCCACAGATCACTTCCAAAGACCTGCAAGAACATCTGGCTGCAGATTGTGTATCTGTACATCGTTCAACAATTCAGCGCAATTTGCACCAAAACATCTGCTTTTTATAAAGACCAAATAACTTAATTTTTGTCTCATCAGTCCAAAGCATTTTCTTCCAATATGAAGCTGGCTTGTCATGAAATGAGCTTTTGCAAACTCCATGCAACTGTATCTGTGGCGTGGACGAAGAAAGGGCTTCCTTCTCATCACCTGGCCATACAGATGTTTTGGTGCAAATTGCACTGATTTGTTGAACCATGTACAGATACACAATCTGCAGCCAGATGTTCTTGCAGGTCTTTGGAGGTGATCTTTGGGTTGTGTGCAACCATTCTCACAATCCGCCGCATATGCCGCTCTTGTACTTTTCTTGGTCTGCTAGACCTGGGTTTAACTGCAACTGTGCCTGTGTTCTTCCATTCCCTGACAACGTTCCTTACAGTAGAAATTGACAATTGAAACCTTTGGGAAAGCTTCTTGTAGCCTTCCCCTAAACCATGATAATGAATAATCTTTGTTTTTAAGATATTTTGGGAGCAGTTTTGATGATCCCATTCTGTTTCACTTCAGCAGAGAGCCAAAGAGAAGTGCAACTTGCATTTAGGCACCTAAAATACATTTTCTCATGATTAAACAGACATTTCTATGAGGTTCAAGGCTTAACAACATAATCCAACCAACTTTGTGTTTAAAGTCATCAGTTTTACATGCTGTTAGAGGCATTAAAATCAACAAAACCATAAGGGTACCCATATTTTTGCACAGCCAGTTTTTCACATTTTATTTTATTTCATACAACCAAATACTGCTTTTCAAAAAATCTTTGTTTGGAAAACATCCCAGTACTTAGCTGTTCCTGGTAAATTAAAGACATACCACTTTTATCTTTTTTTTGTGAAAGCAGAGTCAATTATAATGCCGGCTGAGAGGGGTTCCCAAACTTTTTCATATGATTGTATATTAATCAGCGGGCTAAACTGTGTCTAATCTCTTAACAAACACAGATTCATGATCAGCCATCTGCTTTTATGGATGTTAAGTCATTAATGAAGGCCTCTTACAGGAATGCATTGGCTTATTTAATTTTTTTTACTTTGTTTACTTTCTATTTAGTTTTTTTTTTGCCTTCCTAAATGACATACTATAGATACTTTATGTAATTTTCATAGTCATCTGTGAATAATATGGAGGTGTGTCGCTCAAGAATTGTCCAGTGTACTTTTGCCATGTTTTCATAGTGTAAAATCTAGTGTAAAGTTGACTTCAGCTCTGACAATATTAGATTGAAATCATATTATAAATTTAGAATCTAAGCATGGACGCATCTGTTTTTTTTCCTGCAAATTCAAAAATTTGATTTTTAGATTAAAATTATAGTAACATTTTAATCTTTTATTACACTATGCACCAATTGAAAAATAATTCAATAGATTAAAATGAATTCCTTTTAAATTTGGCACCCATGCACTTACATGATAATCCTTGTGTGGAGAAAAAAAACAGTGGCTCTATGACAATTATCCGTCACATCTTTTTTCAAACGACAGCTATTTTTCCATTGTTGTTCAACAAAAGGTACTTTTAATACATTTGAAGGAAGTTGATGAATCTGCATTAAGCTGACATGCACTAGCTAGCATCTCACATCTGATCTAAGAGTCCAGTATTGTTATTGGGTCTCTGTAAAGCATCACTGGTGTTAGCTTTCCCCCTTCCTCCTCTCCCTTCTTTAATTTCAGTCTATCCTCCAGGGAAGCAAGTGAGTCGTGCCATTAGCACAGAGGCGGCCCTGTTAATGGTTGGCCAGTTTCCTTCATGTTCACTTCAAGGCAGTCATGTGATTTACTGTAAATATAATACTATAAATCAATCTTTTTAGCTCAAAGCATTTTGTGTATTGATTAATGTTACTGCAGCACCAGTCACCACTACAATGAAGATTTTAACATTTTGTTACCTTTACGTTTTTTCTTTACGGAATTGATAGACAAACAACACAGGTTCTTTTTCACATAATATTGAATTCCCCTTTAAATATAATAAAAAAGAAAGACCTTTGACTTTATATTCATTACACACAGTTTTATTTTCATTAAAGGGATCCAAGGCCTTCACAAAAGGGTTGACTCTTGGTAGCTATACAGTGCTAACACAATGCACAACGACAACAGAAACAACACAGAGGACCTTTGGTGAACGAGTGAAAAGACAAATAAATAAGAGTTGTAAGACAATTCTTAGGAGATTAAACTGAGATGCATCAACAAAACCAATAGTCAGAGGAAAGTGAGCAGAGGGTTAAAACCCCTGCAAAAAGTTCAGTAGTAGCGGTTTTGTACAATACTCGATTTATTTCTGCAAGTATAGCTGATTGTCTATAGCGACTTATTTTGGTCATGCACAGTTGAGAATGTCATTTTACATTGTATGCACAGTGTTGCCATAATGTCACAGTTTTTCTCTTTCCCATTTTCATCTCCTCTACCTCCAGCTTTGATTGTCAATCGTCTCACTTGTTTGCTGTGTTTATGATGCTTGATTGTCACCGGCTGATGTTCATTAGTTACGTACAAAAGATTCCCTGTCAATCCAAGTATCACAGCTAGTCTTCAGATGGGATTGCTTCTGTTTTTTTGATGGATAAAAAAGAACGTACTCATACTCTCACATAAAACACACACACACGCACACACAAATGCAACAAAAAGAATATTGAAAAATCAAAATCGACCCACTGTACTTTTTGGCAAAAAATCTGTGATACTTGTAAATATTTAATATTTAAATGTCAGGCGACATTTGATTCTAGTATTGATACAGTGCATCGCCAACACTTGATTCTAACAAATTAGATTTGTGCTTTGAGGATGATTTGAGTCTACAACGTGCTACATTCTTCCCTCCAATAATATCTGACAATATTCCACAGTTATCTTCATCATACACAAATGTCTGTACAAAAATATGCAGTATCAGTCTTCGTGTAATGTTGCTGGCAGGGAAGGCATGATTTCCTCTCCTTTTTCATAGTACGTTTTTAAGTTTTAGTAAAAGTGATTGCCATAAGCAAGTCTAAAGTCTTCACAGCCTCACGCAGTTTACGCTTAGGGAACAGACTTCACAATATCATTAAGCTGCTCAAGTAACAAGAAACTGTGGTGACACTTCACAATACAGACGCCTGCTGGCATTTACTTAGTATCACTGAATCACTTGTAAAGCATTTCTGTTTGGTAGAGTTTGTCAGTTTTTTCTCACCGTCCAGTGCTTTGTGTAATTTCTTCTCCCCTGTTTTTTTGTAGTCTTTTGTTTTTCGGATTGTAAAGCTATCAGTATAATTATCAGCCAAAATGTTCAACATAAAACAATATGTTTAAACTTAGGAAGGGTCCAATGCAAATTCTCAACTACCGGGCGATTTAAACCATTGTCATTTGTGGCATCTCCACAGACAGTGTAAACTACACCCATATTCTATCATTCAGATTTCTTTTTAATCCCAAACACACAATCTAAATAAAATATAAAATAAAAAGAAGAGGATAATACTAAGCAAATACCAGTGGGACCACAGTGCCGTCAAGTGCAACCAAAGCTGCTCCTGGCTGAATTTGTAAACATTTAATGCATTTCAGGGGGGTCTGCAACTCATTGAGCCCCCTCCCCCTCCCCCCCTCTATAGCTCAGTCCTGTGCTTCCTTCAAAACCACACTTTTTTGTTACATCCCCTCTCAGTTTTTTCCCTTCTTCTTTGTTTGTGTGTCGACAGCGATTGTCTGTCGCTCACTGTAATCTGGCCCAGTACTGACCCAGGTTATGACCCATGCCCTGCTGATCGGCTCCTGGAACCTGGACCGGCACGGAAACTCCAGGCGATATGAGCCCTGAACAAGAGAGAGGGAGAAGAAGAAGGAAAAAAACAATTTGAATTTTTTCTGTGTATTTCATGAACAAAGTGTTACCCTCAAACCAACCCACTCACCAGTGTTGGAGTTGGCCGAGGACGGGGTCTGCAGATGAGGTGAGGAGTACGCTGACGAGTCAAAGCTGCGCGGGGCAGAGGGGGACGGAGGTAACATGCAGGAGTAAGAAGAGGTTGACTGGGGAGCAAGAGACTGAGAAGGGGGCAAAGGAGTGGAGGAAATGGGGAGAGGATTTGGGTTAAATTTTGTACTGAAACAACAACAACAAAAATCACTATAGTATCTAAGAAAACTCTCTTTTCAAGGTTGTCAGGAGCCATTCTGCATACTGCACCACGTACTGCACTGTAAAAGGCAAGTAGTGACAGCATGGTTTCAGTTTAACCACATGGAGGCGCTAGAGTAGTGTTTTGTGGCAGAAGCAGCAGCCCACATTCTTTGGATTACATTATGCAAAATGATGTCTCTTTTTTTTCTGATCTTAATGTTTTGCTTATCCTTTTTTTTTCTTCTTCCATTGATACCGTGTTATTTAATATTCTTGTTTTTTTTACTATTGCTTTTGTTAGAGGAAGCTGCTGGATATTCAAATAAAGGAGAAACAATTACTGAAACCAGAACCATATTAATAAATTTTATTCAATGCACACAGAAGTAAAATAGTTTAATGAGTCGCGGTGTGCAGGCGATTCAGTTCGTCAATTGTACCGGTTTTGAAGCTAGTGCGTGACTTTTCATAGAAGAGGAAGACATGTAATAAAACAATATATGTGTGTATTTTCATGCTGCTGCTGTTGTTCTGTTGGCTTGGACGATCATTTGGCACAATCTGATAAATGTGGACGATAAAAGCTGTCTCTTTGTCCCCAACAAAGGAAAAATATCCAAGCGTTTCTAAATGTATATTGTAACAGCTGCTTCTGCCTCTTTAAAAAAATGTACTGTTTGATACACTGTATAATTCACATATTTTCCAATTTGCTTCCTTCCTGTGTTACATTTAATTCCTCTGTATTGTTTGTATTATTACTATAAATTTGAATTATTACTATTTATTACTATTAGTAGTTTTAATGAGAATGAGAAGTTTCATTATTTAATTATTAATCGTGGAAGGAGTAATCATTAGCATTCCCATTAACAATCTGCAGTAGTATTTATTAATTTATCTATTCTTTTTTTGTTATCCTATGATTCATACTCTGGACAGGTCATGCCCTGTGACGATGACCTGCTTCGATAAAGTTTGGAAGGTGCTGATGAATGATGAATGTCCAACCTGGACTCCGGATGAGAAGACGGACAGGGAGCTGTAGCTGGGCAGGGACGACTCAGCCTGACTCAACATGGACCCTGGAGAGAGACACACACAGCGAGATGGTAAGCATACTCACACTATCACACACACACACACACACACACACACACACACACACACACACACACACACACACGCACGCACGCACGCACGCACACACACACACACACACACACACACACACACACACACACACAAACACATACACTCACACATTTACACACGCATGTGCTGGAAACATCTCTCAGTGGGAACGTTGTAATATAGATGTGCTCTAATGGAGAAACTGATGCTTTGCCTGCCTAAAAATGTCAAGCAAGTTAACTGAGTGAGTTTCTAATTATAAACTAGTTATATATTTCTGTCAGAAAACATATACATCATAGATGGCAAATTTAAACCCTTGCTTTGGGTACTTCTAATGTGAGAAATTAAGGAAAAAAGCATGCACACATCAAAATCAGAGAAAGTAACAATAACTAAAAGTGACCTGGTGTGTACCTGAACTGCTGCCGTGCTGCTGATGATAGACAGACGTGTTGAAGGATGTGGTCAGAGGGGCTTGGCTCTGTGAACAGGAAGTCACGCCCCCTGACCTCCTTTGATTGCGCAGCTTCTCCTCCCTCCTCCATTTGGCTCTTCGGTTCGAGAACCACACCTGTCAATCAAAAAGTTATCTTAATCATGTAAAGGGGTATGTTAGACAATGTCTTTATTTTACTTGTAATGAAGAGAGTTCGGTTACCTGTATCCTGGCCTCTGGTAGATCAATCTTATTTGCCAATCTCTCCCGTGCAAAGACATCTGGGTAATGTGTCCTTTCAAACTCTGTGGAGGACATTAAGTAATGTCAAACACACAATGCGAGTCTTTATCGAATGCAACAGGACTACTGCAGAGCAGCTCGTCCGATGACACCTCGCTGTGCAGCGTTAATGTATTTTGCATTAATTTGTGCATCTATCGTTATGAAAAGAAAATGTAGCTTTATATTAAAATGAAATGACTTTCCAATCACCTAATAATTATGTGTTATTATGTTTGACAGATGTTAACTTGCTTATCAGGCAATGGCGGCTTGAGATCATTGTCACTAATTACCTTGTCATTGGAATATACAAATGGAGGAAGCCGAGATGTATCCTTACATATATTTGAAATATTTATCTGTTGCACTTTGTATGAATTATTTATCATCATGGGACACGCAGAAATTAAAGGATTCAAGTCGAGATGCTGCCTAAGCACGTACGCTGACTGAAACTAAACAGAAAGAAAATCAGGTTCTCTCTAAATTCCCACTCATCATCAAAAGCTTTGATTTCATCTGATTGTGACTCAGTGGTTGTTTAAAATAATTTTTAATTTTTGTTGTCTGTAACAGTTGTCTGAGTTTGTAACAGTGTTCAATATCTCAGTGTTGCAAGTTGGAAGACAATAATTTAATTTGTTTATTAGCTTGTTATGATTAATGTTTAACTTTGCACTCACATGCATTGTTGTTTCTTAGCAGCAGTTAATATTTGGTACTTTTGTGAGTGAGACTTTCTGTATCAGAGTTAAATTTTCTCATTGTGGCAGTTAATTGCTAGTTGACAAACTGCTGACATTTTTGTTGTTGACAAGTCGAAACGAGAATATGCCTCACCCTCTAACTGACAGTCTGACTCATCCTAATAAACTCTGAGGTTTAAGGTCTGGCAATGGAGGCGTTTCCTTATAGATTTATCTGTCTGCACTTCTGATGCTTAAAATTAGTTCAGCATGCCAATAAAATGTCAAGAGACGGAAACCAAAACAAATAAATCACCTTAATATTCAGTTTAAGACAGACTTGGTTACATCTGAAAAGGCAGTCGATTGGGTGATTGGTTTTATTATTTGTTGTTGAGCATATAATATCAAATGACTAGCAGTGTTGGTAAATAATTAAAGTTCTCACTGGTAACACATGGTTAATAGGTCCGTATTGCACAAAGACAACAGACAACAACGATGGCTTTATAATTTGAGTCGGTTTCACAAATTGTTATAATTGGCTTGGTTATAATTGGCGTCTGTGTCAACACATGATTGTTATTGTGCCTTGGCCGTGCACTGAGGTCAGTGTACCTCATTAATGTCATTTGCACGGAGTGACCACAGTGATACATTTCCACTCGGCTGCACAGTGGACATTGCGTCCTTATTTAGCTCAAGGGTCCACTGCAGCCATATCCAGTCAAGGGTGGCTTTCTGATCCCTCTCAGCGCAGGCTACTACGGGCCGCAGATCTTAATGCATAATACAACCACAGCAATGATGTGTTTGCAAACCTCTGCTGTGCTCGCTGCCAGAGGCCATTTGGAGTGGATATATTTATGGAGTTATGATTCTTGGTGATTTGCATCTGGAAGTGATCATGGGTCGCACGGCTTGCAGGGATGCATAAAAGTCCCGTCAAAATAATTCTAGTGTTTCATGTAGCTTAAATCAGCAGACAGGCACCAAACCTGATAAACAGACTGATGTTTTGCGTGCCATGTTGTTCATTTCACATATTTATGTCTCTGTCTATTTACCAAAAAGCTGTAAAAAGGGGTGTAATAACATAGGTGTCGTCAAGCTGCGACATGGAAACACTCTGGTCTTGCTTGCACCCATGGAGGGCAGCGATTGGCTGAAATAAAAGCAAGGAAGAGAGTGCTGTGTTGTGCGTGATTCAGTGGCCCTGACCTTTCTCCAGAGCCTCGATCTGCTCCTGTGTGAAGCTGGTCCTGTTCCTCTGCAGCTTCCTCTTGAGCTGCAGCCTCAGCTGAGACTCCTCGCCCTCGTCCCTGTCCACGGGGACTCCTCCTCCTCGGCCCGTGCCCCCTCCTCCCCTCGCCTCTCCCCCCATGCTGCCCTCTGTGTCCAGCAGACAGCCTTCAGACACTGGCAGGGAGGAAGGTGACAAAAGAGATGTGAGAGCGTCAATATAAAATTACTACCTCGAAGCATCGTCATTTTGTTTTTTACATTTTTTAGAAATAACAAAAGTGTGAGGTTCATGCTTTGGACTAACAGGAACTTGGTGAGACATCTAAAGATGCCAATGAGCTACTGCGATAACATGATGATGTTCGAGTACCGGCCATATGTTAAGAAGTCCCCCCCTCACCTGTGCTGTGTTGCGTCTGAACGCCAGTTGGGTCATGGTACCAGTTGTTAGGCCCACTCCAGTTTGAGCCGCTCTGCAGGTTCAGCATGGTTAACTTCTCATACATACTACGAGTGTCCAGACCACCATGAAGAGAAATGAAGCAGTCCCGTCCTGTGCTTGTCCGCCAACGTTTACTGTCACCTATCGGCTCCTGTCCCCCCTTCCCTGGCTCCTCCAATGCTTCCTCTGGAGAGGCGGGGTGACACGGTGGGGGGGCGAAGGGGAGAAGAAGAAGAAGAAGCAGAAGAAGGAGGGGTTCATATCGCATGAGTTCACACATGGTCGGCATTGTGGCGAATTAGCCTCATGATGACAGACAGAAATAGAGTTTGTTACATGCTCGCTGTCGTAACGTGTGTGTGTTATACATTGGTATGCTAGTATGCCATTGGGAGCTTAGGTACATTAGAACCCACTCTGAAAGCCGTGACATTTATTATGCTACTTGCTTTTAACTCCATCTTTGACTAGAGAGCCTGAACATGCACGCGCACACACACACACACAAACACACACACACACACAGACTAATACATGCATGAAAAAACACAAATTTAAACACACCCAAAAACTGGTATCGCACACACACACACACACACAACCAGTGGATTTGTATACAAGATCTCCCATAAAACATTCGGACCAAGCCTATGTTTAACTTTAAGTATAATACATAAGTGCTCATATATGTCCATAGCCATTATTATCGGCACGACTAAATATATTTAAATCTGAGACGAAAAAACTTCTCCACTTTACTCATACCTAATCTTACATTCCTCCTTTAATTTTATAAATGTCCACTTTGGATAATCAGAAATGGGATGCAAAGGTTTGTCAATAACGAGGCGAATGTCACAAACTACTGCAGTGGCACGAATGTCAAAGGTCAAACCGCATTCATTTGAGTGAAGCAGCCCGCGGAAAACAACAATTTTGTCATGCGATTTTCAGTTTGATGCTAGAAAAATATTTTATGAGCAGTGTTGGCAGTATCCTCGTCAATTCCAAAGTCCATGTTAAAAAAGTGATCCCGGCACCGAAGGATACACACAAAAGCACTAGATTTATTTTTAATTTTTTTGCAAAACTTACCAAGTGTCCAGGTGAAATGACACGGGGTCCTGTGCAGTACTTTCCTCCTCTGTGGACCTTAATTTCCCAAATGTCCCTTGTTCTTCAGCTTTGTTGACACTACCGTGTATGTGTAAAGGAAGAGAGTGGGAGAGAGATGGGGAGAGTTAGACAGGGTGAGAGAGAGTGAAAGAGGGAGAGGGGGGGCTCTGGAGAGAAATGCGTCTGCGGGCACTCTTGTCCTCCGAGCGATGGAGAGAGAGAGAAAGAGAGAGAGAGAGAGAGAGAGAGGGAGAGAGAGGGAGCCACAGAGGGGTGACAAAGTGAGTCAACATCAGTGTCAAGTTTGAACTTAATGCCAGCGAGAGGAGGAGGGGAGGCCGAGAGAGTGGAGCATAAAGCACAGATAATGGAGATACTGTATAGTAGATGATAAATAGATGATGGAATTCCATTTTAACCATAGATTGCACATAAATGACGGGTACAATCGGCAGTCAAGTGTGTTAATTTTTTTTTCTCACACGAACACATGTGCAACAAGGCAACTGATGTTATTATTAGATTAAACTCAATGTTCACTCTAGTGAGGACTCATTATCATTGATCCTAGTTTTCACACTCAAAAGAGATGTTTTTAAAACATTGACACTTTCCCGTGTCTGCCATTGTATTGTACTCTGCACACAGAGACACAAATAACAGATTATTGTGAATTTATTTGATTATTAGGGAATTGATTTAATGTTTAATAACATGGTTGTATTGTTTTATTTTATATCTTATGTCATAAAAATAATAATTCTAAAAATCTTAAAGCTTAAGAAAATCTCTGTTATGATGAGATCGTAATATCAGGCTAACTAATAAGCAGTAATAGTAATAAAAGCATTTATCAGAAGAATTGATAGGTAGTAAAATGAAACTATTATATTCATGATTTTCAAATCTATCAAAATATCCTGTTACAGGCTGTGTCATTAGAAATATTTTAAAATGTCTTAAACCAGCAAGGTAAAGTTAGTACGTTCATTTATTTTCTTAATTTAATGTACTTATGTGATACAGATGTCTCAAATGATCTAAAATATTAATGGTTTATATTATAACGTTTATGTCGAATATATAGTATGAAAGCATTTTGATTATATAATACTAATAACAAATATATAGAGTATATATATTGTTTTTATTATATTATGTTATACAATGCTGATTTATGGAGGATGCAGCATATTCCCATAATTCAGAAGCCAGGATCAGAAAATGTTTTGATTGAAACGATGTTTAAGCTTCAAAAAAGTTGATTAATGTTTTGTCTCTTACCTAATAAACAATTTGACTAATCGCTCTTTTTTTAGGCTCAGCTTCTATTTCTTAATCAGCTATTTGACATCATGCTAATGTGGAAGGAGTTATGTATTCCTGACACAGGTGTTTAAGGCCTAGTGAGCTTCAAAGATACTGCAAGTGTAAAGTTACCACAGTTTCCCTAGGTATTGTTCCTTGACAACAGAGGTAATTGTTCTCCTGCTCTAACTCACACCAGGCTTAAAGCAATGGGACAATTAACAAAGCATTGTGTGGCCTCAGAGCAGGTTAAAAGGAGGGCCATACAGAAACCCTCAGCGATAGACACACAGGGTCTGAAGTGAGGTGCAAGTAATGACGCAGGTATGACGGTATGTATGGTAGAGTCAAAGAGCAGGGTAGAACGGGGGTTTAAATATATCTCTTTGCAGCGGAAGGGAGAGATTGGAAGATGGAAGCATGGAGGCAGAGGGGGAGAGATAGAGAGAGTGAAGAGGAAGTATGTGACTTTGGGGTGGGTGCAGGGGCTTGGGGATGGGGAGGGTGCCAGCTTGTTTTATTTCCGGTTGACAAGACTTTGCGCTCCCTTTCTCTCTGTCGCTCCCTCTCTCTTTCATACTCTGCTATTCTTTCTCTGCTGCCCCCCCCCACCCCACCCCCTTCTCTGTTACTTTCCTCTGAGACGAGCCTCAGAGAAAGGAAAGGACTTGACAAGTTCAAAGGTAAAAAGGAGTAAGAAGAGTGGCGAAAGAATAAAATGACCAATATTACAACATTAAATTACTCCATTACAATTCAAATTCATGCATTCAATATTAAATTACATGAAATTAAAATATAAAATATTATCAGTAAAATGCTCATAATGCAGAATAACTATAAGTTATATACTATATATAACATATGAGCAGAACTTAAATATGTATAACTGGTTGAAGTGGAGTTCATTGAAGCTTTTTAATCTGATGTCCGGATGTTTCATCAATTACAATAGTTTACTAAATCATTGTGTGTTTTGTGTAATCATGATCTACAAAAAGTGTCTAGTCAAATAAATGTGGAGTAAAAAATGCAATATTTATTTCCCTCTGAAATGTTATGTCCTGTAAGTACTAAGTATAAAGTAGAAGTAGTAAAAAAATGGTATCACTCAAAATTGTACTGATTACAGACTACTTGGGCATATGTGCTTTGCACACGGTAATGGGGTGAATCAAGAAAGCAAGTGAAAGTTAATTAAAAAAATAACTGGGTTTATTTAAAAATAAAAAATAAAAAAAATGGAAGCCCACAATTGTTTTTTAGCTGGTCCATCTTTTGTTTTTCCTTTATTCAGAAATCATGGCTGCATCTCATTGTGTTCCAGTTGTTGGAATGTGGCTTAACCTATGTGATCCCTATGTGCTGAGTGCAATAATGTGTGTGTGTGTGTGTGTGTGTGTGTGTGTGTGTGTGTGTGTGTGTGTGTGTGTGTGTGTGTGTGTGTGCATGAGAGAGAGAGAGAGAGAGAGAGAGAGAGAGAGAGATAGATATGGCGCGTGCTTCACTGCAAAGATTCATGTAGCTCCAGGACATGCATTTTTTTTAGTGCATCTTGTTAGTTCATTCCTGTCACCTCTCTCTCCTCTCTTTCTCCCTCTCTCGCTCGCCATCCCTTGCTTTTTCAGCGCTGAAGGGGGGATTGGGAGGGGGGGTAGTGGTGGTGGACGGGCTGGGAGGGGAAGGGAAGGGAGTGCAGGGGGGAGGCGGCGGCAGTGGAGGCAGTCACCATGGTTACAATGCCACGACAAATATTCATCAAGTCGTTAAAATAAAAACAAACGGGAGAGCATTATAATTGCTCTTACTGACTGGATCCTGTAATGTGTTCATATATTATGAGTGAGAGGAGCAGAGAGAAAGAGGCCGCACACTAAGAGAGACCGTTAGTTGAAAAAAGAAGAAAAAAAGGTGAATATCAGCTGACCCGCAGGCACACACATATGTGAAGCGCTCACATATGCTCTCACACACATTTCAACTCTACGTGTGTGTAACTTTATTTTCCCATTACCTGTTTATGGAATTCCCTATGAGTGCTTTCATGAGTCCTCTCCTCTCTTTTCTCTTTGTCCCTCCATCTCTCGCTCTTCCTCTACTGTTGTGTAGCCCCGGGCTATACTGTGATGTGTCCTCCCTCTGTCCCTCCCTCCCTCTCCCTCTCTCTCTGTCCCTGTCACCTTCAATTGCTCTGTGAAACTAGACACACTGCCTGGGGCAGGAAGGGGGAGAGAGGGAGGGAGGGACAGAGGAGAGGAAGGAAAAAGAGAGACAGACAGACAAATTTATAGATGGACAGAAGGAACAAACATTTGGCACCATGTGAAAGAAATATAGGATAAGCACGGCCCAGATGTGTGGCACACTCTAAAAAACAATGTGATGAGTTAATATTAATGTTCACATAGGCAAAACACTTTAATAATGATAACATTAAAACATATAACCAATTAAAACACAGATTCTTTATTTGGGACTGTTTTTGACCTTTGACCTGAGTGTCTCATCCTATGGCCTAATCCTACATGCCTTTGGATGAGAATATACGCCCAGCATTCTGTTAATCATCAGCCATAACCCAGTTGCTTCTCCTCTTACAGATATACCTGTAAAACTGGTTTTTAATAACCAACCGGAGCCAAGGACATGGATCACTCCTGGTCCAAACAATATCACTGGTACACTGTGCAGTTTGAGCAGGCTCCTAATCTCAATCCTAATTTGGAGAAACTGTAAGGCCTAGTAGGTATCATGTAAAAAAAATTAGACACATTATTTGTTAGACACAAATTGCTCAAAAATATGATTGCCGTTAAGTGAAAGAAACCAGACAGATTACATATTTAGATACAACTACATATTCAAATCTCAAGAGACAATGTTTCTACGACCCTCACCCTTCATTTGAATACCTCCATTGATCTTTAAACCTACCTCTGACATGGTGTCATCATGTCATTCATATCTAAAAACATACTATGCTTTTGTAAATAAATAACCCAATCAGCAACGCCACTTAGAAGCAGCTGATTAGTTTGGGTTAAGATAAATAGGCTAATGAACATTATTGTAGGCCTATTGTTATTTTCAATGCTCGAACCATTGATCTGATGAAATGTTAAAATGCTAAATGTACAAAAACATTGTATGGGCCATAGTAAAGCATGTGTACCTGTGACCAAGCCAAGAGGAGAATCTGATTGGTCTGCGCTTACAGTCCTTTAATTCTATTGGCTCAGGTGGATAAGAAGGGCGGGAAAAGATCTAGGATAGCGTTTACTTTGGATTTCGCTTACCTGCACCTCATTTGGTTCGGTGAAGGCGTCTTGGCGACGGTTAAACAAAGAGCCTTTTTTGCCACTCAAAGATGTAATTATTTTTTTGAAAAAGGCCAGAGGCTACTTCGCTGCTCGAGTTTCGATCACAACATAACAGAGGAATAGTGAAGGTAGATGCAGGCCTAACGGTTTTAAAGAAGAAACTTGATTTTCGAGGTTTGGGTTTTCCGAGATAACTTAGCCTATAGGCTTGTTGTTCCAACTTTAGCAACGGTTGTAACAGTTTTTTGTTTTGTTTTACCGCGGAACTTTGCAGAAATGTCGCCGAAATTGCATTTTGCTGCTATTTTTTGGTGCGTAACAGGTGAGAATCAGCCGTACTTCCCATGTTCTCCCCCTACCTTCGCCATTTCTGTTCCTTTGTTCACCTGCAAAGAATAGCCTGTGATACTCGTAATTCAATTACCGTAGCCTACTTTTTTTTGTCATAGCCTACTGTCAGAAGAGAATTTCAGTTGCATCAGTCCGAATGACTTATTGATGTAATTTGTAGCCTATTTAGGTATGTGGGCTTCCTACGCCCAAGAATGTGGCCGAGCACCGATATTGGAGAACAGGATTGTGGGAGGGTTGGACGCCTCAGACGGTGCTTGGCCTTGGCAGGTGGCTATACAGGTAGGATCCCTCGGCAAGACCTTCAGCCATGGCATCTAATCTTGTATATTATCAATTCTGCCTGTGGGTGGTTATATGTTTGGTTTAGTCCATGTCCTGTTCATGAACCTGACCTCTGAGAGAGAGAGAGAGAGAGAGAGATACACAGAGAGAGAGAGAGAGAGTTTGCTTGTTAAGCTGAGGTGACTCACTTTTTGTATGTATTTATTTGTCCTTGGCCTCCAGCAAAACGGTCGTCATATCTGTGGAGGATCCATCATCACAGAGAACTGGATCCTATCAGCTGCTCATTGCATCACCAAGTAAGAGAACTCTCAGCAGACCAAACTCAGCAGGTGCATTCACAGCTTAGCAGCACCCAACCACTCGGTGTGCCACTTCAATTCTGAGGCATCTGACTCATTTCACTGGAATGTTGCTAAAGCCCTTTCAAACAAGTGTTTATTTTCAAGGTGAATGGTATAGTAAATAAAATAACTCTGACAATGAAAAAGCAGACAAATCTGGTCATCCGTGTGATTCTATGATCCCTACAATATGGCAAACGCCAATCCCATTTCATGGAGCACATGCGTGGCATAAAGCAATTCAATACCTTTTTGTATATAAAATTAAGAGGTTTCACATTTCAAACATCCACCCCTCGGTTTCGAAGGAAGCATGTTTCATTCGGTGTTCCCTCTATCTTCTTTCAGTCCGTCCGATCTGAGCTCTTACATCGTGTACGCTGGCCGGTACCAGCTGAATGGCTACAACTCACATCAGTTGACGAGAAAGGTGGGCCGGGTGGTGATACCGTCTGGTTACGTCGAGCCTCACAGTGGGCAGGACATGGCGCTACTGCAGTTGTCCAGCCCATTAACTTGGAGCGATTATATCCACCCCATATGTTTGCCAGCCTCTGGCAGCCTGTTTCCAAGTGGCATGCGCTGCTATGTCACCGGCTGGGGAGACATCCGACAGGAAGGTGAGGCACACTGAATTCTTCACATCGTGTTAGCATGCATGCAAATAACTTTTATCCAGCAGTTGCACAAGTCTCCAAAAAGCCTGTTAATTTTTCCTGGACCCTCAAATGCAATTAATCAAATAACCCTTTCTACTTGTAAAATAAAAAAAATGTATTGAAAGGAGGAGAAAAATGCTTTTAGCCATGATCTATGTTGCTATTTCAACAAGAGATGATTCCAGGTGTTTAGTGTAGGCCCTGCTGGTGTTGGATAGTATACAGTCCATACATATAGTGTAGGACTTAACAGTACTTACAAATGATTTTATGCCTTCAGTACATATTTATTTAGTCCTACTATGCAACAGCTCACATCACACATAAAAAATAACAGAGAAAACAGTCAATCACTAGACCAAACATAACAGGACTCAGTATAGTGACATTTTGATAAAAAAAAATGTGCATGGTGAGTGGGTGCTGGCTTGGTGTGATTTTATGTTATTATTTACATATTTGAGGAAATAAACACAAGGAACAACAGCAAGAGAGAGAGTAAGAGTATCAACACTGGAAAATAACTATAAATAGCATAAAACATAGTCAATATGTCTTTCTCAAAATGTCTCTTGGACCAAAGTGCTTCATTATAGAAGTCAAACAGTACTTTTGTTCTTCATCCTCCATATGTCCTCACATTCCATCAGTGCCTCTGACGGGAGTAGGGACTCTCCAGGAAGTGCAGGTACCAATCATCTCCCAGAGTGAATGTGAGGAGATGTACCAGAACATCCCGAAAGATAAGGTGGACATCCTTTATGACATGATCTGTGCTGGGTACAAGGAAGGTGGCAAGGACGCATGCCAGGTACTGTAGGATCAGCTGTTGATGCTGCTGCATTAACATTAACAAATACTAGAGCAAAATAAGCTACTTTTTTAGCTAATGTCCACAGACATGGGCTGTGTACGAAAAGCCATACTAACGTCCTACTCGTACTCATTTTGTGTAGGCGAGAAATGCCCGGATGAGTACTAACTTCCGGGAAGATTTTATGTATGGATTGATAGGAAACTTTTCCTACTCAACCGCCCCACAATGCATTGCGTCTTTTCAAACGACATTGACGTTTTTGCTTTATTTGCTTTTTCTTTATTGCTCCTGTATACTTCAGTGTAAACGGTCCGACCAACCTCGCATACATATTCGATCATTAAGTAGACAGTATGGAGTATATACAGTGCCTTGCAAAAGTATTCATACCCCTTGAAATGTTCCACATTTTGTCACGTTATAACCACACGTACATTTATTTTATTGTGATTTTATGTGATAGACAAACACAAAGTGGCGTATCATTGTGAAGTGGAATGAAAATGAAACCTGGTTTTAAAAAAATTTTATAAATAAAAAACTGAAAAGTGTGGTGTGCAAAAGTATTCAGCCCCCTGAGTCAATGCTTTGTAGAACCACCTATCGCTGCAATTACAGCTCCAAGTCTATTGTGGTATGTCTCTACCACCTTTGCACATCTACAGACTGACATTTTTGCCCATTCTTCTTTTTAAAAATAGCTTGAGATTTAGAATCAGATTGGATGCAGAGCGTCTGTCACCAGCAATTTACAAGTCTCTCAATATTCTCAATTGTTTTTAGGTCTGGACTTTGACTGGACCATTCCAACACATGACTATGCTTTGATTTAAACCATTCCATAGTAGATATGGCTGTATTTTTAGGCTAGTTGTCCCTCTGGAAGGTGAACCTCTGCCCCACTCGCAAGTCTTTTGCAGACTCTTAACAGGTTTTCTGCCCTGTATTTGGCTCCATCCATCTTCCCATCAACTCTGAGCAGCTTCCCTGTCCCTGCTGAAGAAAAGCATCTCCACTGCATGATGCTGCCACCACCATGTTTCACAGTAGGGATGGTATGTTCAGGGTGATGTGTAGTGTTAGTTTCCGCTACACATTGCATTCAGGCCAAAAACTTCAAGTTTGGTCTCATCTGACTATGCTGTGTCTCCCGCATGGCTTGCGGCAAGGGTTGGAGGAAGGTGCTCTGTTCTGGCCTTAATGCAAAGTGCAATGTGTGGCGGAAAACTAACACTGCACATCACCCTGAACACACCATCCCCACCGTGAAACATGGTGGTGGCAGCATCATGCTGTGGGGATGCTTTTATTCAGCAGGGACAGGGAAGCTGGTTACACTTGATGGGAAGAAGGATGGAGCCAAATACAGGGCGTAAAACCTGTTAGAGTCTGCAAAAGACTTGAGAGTGGGGTGGAGGTTCACCTTCCAGAAGGTTAAATACCCTAAACATACAGCCAGATCTACTATGGAATGGTTCAAATCAAAGCATAGTCATGTGTTAGAATGGCCCAGTCAAAGTCCAGACCTTAATACAATTGAGAATATTTGGAAAGACTTAAAATTGCTGTTGAAAAATGCTCTCCATCCAATCTGATGCTAAATCTGAAGCTCAAGCTATTTTGCAAAGAAGAATGGGCAAACATATCAGTCTCTAGATGGGCAAAGCTGGTGGAGACATACCCCAATAGATTTGCAGCTGTAATTGCAGCGATAGGTGGTTCTACAAAGTATTGACTACGGGGGGGCTGAATACTTTTGCACGCCACATTCTTCAGTTTTTTATTTCAAAAAAAAAATTAAAACCGTGTTTCATTTTCATTCCACTTCACAATGATGCACCACTTTTTGTTGGTCTATCACATAAAATCACAATAAAATAAATGTACGTGTGTGGTTTTAATGTGACAAAATGTGGAACATTTCAAGGGGTATGAATACTTTTGCAAGGGACTGTACATGTTGAGGATGTAGGAGGGAGGACGCAAGTATGGCTTTTCGAACACAGCCAGAGTGTGACTTTGATACCTTCCAGTGGTGAAACCTGAATGTGTCTTTGTGTGGTTTTTTTTTGTCATTTTTTCAGGGTGATTCAGGCGGGCCTCTCGTCTGCCAGATGGTAAATGGGACATGGGTGCAGGCTGGTGTGGTCAGCTTCGGAGTGGGCTGCGCACAGGCAAACCAGCCAGGTGTATATACCAGACTGTCAAGCTACTCAAGTTTCATCACCAACATAGTACCAGAGATCAAGCTGTATGGTCGAGCTCATCATAACTGGGGTGGGGAGACATCAGTGTTGGTCAGCTTTCTGTCCGCTCTAGTGTACCTGCTTCAGGGCTGAGACACTGAAAACTGGATTTCTGGGAGGGGAACTTAAAACCAAGCCAAATGAAGGAGGCGAATCAAAAATGTTTGACATAAGTCCAAGGTTGTCCTAAATGGTAAAACTAGACCATCTGACATGCACATTAGCCACTGAACATGTACTGTAATAATATCATTGTCTTAGTACTTACTACAACTTTACATTATGGTTTTTGATCCAAGGTTGTTTTGATAGATTTTTATTTTAAACCTGAATTACAAGCTAAATTAAATAAATATTTTGTATTCAAAATGTGTTTGATACTTAAAATCAAGTAGGTGCACTGGTTCAAATGTATATCTTTTATATCCCTGTTTAATACATCCACTTAGAACTGCAAATACAAAAAGGGTTGACTCTGAACTAATCATTTTTAAGTTAATTAAGTGTCCAGAGGCACAGATGGGTAATGAAAGATTTCTTGTTTTATTAAAAAAGCGCAGCATGTCTGTGGTAGGCCTATTAGAAAAAGGCACACTTTAAATTCATACGTTTTCAGTCAAGATTTTCATGCTAAAAACAAATATAACATTTATACAAATCAAAATCACGGATCGTCTTCTGAACTCGAGGAAAGGAAAGTTATGCATCAGGGGGGATGGTATCTGAGAGGATCATTGGAGAGCCGAGCTGCAGTTCCTGCTGCAGAGATTCCAGATCAGCTGGGGTCATGCGGTGAACCTCGCTCCAATCAGATAAGAGGGAGGCTGAGAGGGGGGCCGAGTCGTAACTGATGGAACAGGAATAATACAAAAAGCATTCAGCGTCGCCATTTGTTTTGTTTTTAAAATACTAAAACTACACGTATGTCTGCTGCCAACTTTGCAGTATCCGTCCCTACTCAAATGTATGGATGTTTGACCTTCACTGAGCAGAATGATGCCAGTTCAGAGTTTGACACAAGAACACTGTTTTCTCATTCATATGCTGAAACATTTCTGCGTACTCACTTTAAACATCAATTTAATTCAAGTGAGTAAGAGGGAATATTGCAAATCACAACATCATGGGTCCAGTGTTCTGAAGTTTGTTATAAGGCAGCATTTGTTGACATAGTCATGTACTGAAACTGTTAAATAGACTGGGAGACTCAACAGATTACACTACATTTATGGAATTTTACGTAGATGTGATGTTTGGACATGGTGGGTTGACATGAGTAAGCCAACTTGGCTCTGAAATACTGACCTGGATTCAAACAACATGATTGTAGAGCATTATAAACCTGATATATCCTTGCTGTGGAAAATACTAGTTACTGATTTGGACACCTTAGTCATATTTCTGTTGTGTATTACACTGTCTTTGTTGAGATTTAAGCCAAATGGAGCTTAAACAGTTGATCAACATAGAATTAATCCACAGCTATTTTTAAAATTAAATTGTTATTTTGTGACAGTGAAACATGCCATAATTTCACCGGTTCTAGCTTCCCAAATGTGACTTATTTTATATGTTTGTATGTCATGTATGATTTATAAACTGAATCTTATTAGATTTTGAACTTTTGGTAGGACACAACATTTTTCATGTTGCAAATAAATTGATTAATAAAAAATAACTGGCAGACAAATGATTATAAGTGTAATAAAGCACTTGCATGTACAACAAAAATGACTGAATTTTTTTAATCATGTGATCTCTGACACCACAGAAATGTATTTAAATAAAATAATAAATATGCAATTGGGACATACCGGGTATTTGCTACTAAAAAGACACACTTTGGAAGATATTAACTCCCCCCATCTTTTAAAACTGACATTGCTTTGAAAAGGGATGTTTTTACTGCCACACAAGGAACCATTATAGCGACCAATCATGCTTTAAATGTACATATGGCCAATTAGCCATGGTAATGTCATTGTTAGGGAATTTTGTTTTTAGACCAGCTGGCCTGTCTATATTAATAGCTCAAATTAATATTACACATTTTGCCTGTCTTAAGTGTCTGTATCTCACAGACAATAGTTCAGCTTTGTCTCCTGTAAGAACACTGAGGTCAGCTGTGCAGATAAAGTCTCATCTTCCTAGATGCGACGGTTGTATTGTTCACTGAGTTCAGCTCAGACACAAAACCTGGATATGTGTGGTGCCCAACCATGGTGACCTTAGAGATTGCAGAGATATGTCGTAAATTCTTCTGTGTCTAGCACAATGTTAAAACACTGACCTCAGGATGTGAGTCAGAATTGGATGACAATACAATGTTTCAATTGCGCTGCTCTCCTGTTCTCCTCAATCAAGCTTCAATAAATATTTCTGCTAAAGACATCCAAATCTCCTGAAATCTCTTCCACAGCTTCAGAAAAATTATTCAGTTAAATAATCCTATTGGGTCTATTATGATGAACCTGGCGTGAAAACCTCCCAACTGAGGGCGTAATGCAAAGCGCACACACAGCTGAACAAGGTCTAATACAACTCTCAGAGGCACGTTTTCTGATTATGAATGGATGGTTTTGTTCATTTGAGCAGTATTAAACCATACCTGTCTCGGTCACAGTGTTGCAGATCAGTGAGAGACTGGTTGAGAAGGTCATCCAGGTCGAAGCCCACGCCATATCCAGCCCCACTGCCTTTAGGGGTGACCGAAAACACCGGGGGTAAAACATCCTCCACCTGACAGGAGAAACATGAGGAAACATTGGGTCAACTGAACTTTGTATCCTTAAGAAGAGGTCAAGGATAGCAGGAAAGTATGACATTTAAGCCTGATATATATATATTTTGTTTTCATATATAGAAGAAAATATTTCTATAAGCAAGCAACATCAGCACTATGTCAATACATACATATTTTCTGGGTATAATGATCTCTGTGTACATTAATAACAGACAAACCTGGGACTTAGAGAGCTGCAGTGTTACTGTATGGATGTCCGGGGCAATGGAGGGCCCTTGCTGTCCAGTGTCTGTGAATCCTAAACTGGGATGAGGCTGTGAGGGGACACCTAAAGCCCCACAGAGAGGGTTTGTGGTCTGTGGCCCGGGTTTCTCTCCTGCAGAGGGACACAGCTTCTCCATCAGGCCAGCACTTGCAGTCGAGGGGTTAGGATTGGAGTTATTTTGGCCTCGGATGTCCACGTTCCCATTTATCTCTCGGGTGGTTAGTGTCTGGGCTTTAGTCAAAAAATTCTCCAGAGGAAGCAGTCGCGACTGAGGTTGGGGGTCGGGCTGGGTTTGAGGTTGAAGAAAGCTTGATGGAGGAGGCTGCTGCTTTCTGTTTGGTTGTGATGGTGGCCTTGCCTCTGATTGCTGCCCGCTCCAATTCCCCAAACAGTTAAAACCACTTTGTCCATTGCTCTCGCTGTGCGGTTTGAGCGTGTTGTTCTTAATAAAGCCACTGGTGACAGTCATTATATCTAGCCCTCCGCTTACAGCAACAACTATATCTGCTGGAGGCTTCCTCTGGCTCATGGAGAAAACTAAGGATGGGGGCTGAAACATGCCCGGGTTAGGGTTTGGTTTAACTTGAGAGATTAACTGTTCGTGAGGCGGAATCTTCCTGGCCTCCTTGTCGGTTTTATTCTTCAGTGCTCCTTGGGTGTTATCACCGACAGCTACCCCGTGGTGCGAGTTCACGTTGCAGTCCTTATTGTTTGCTCCGTCTTTACTAGGGGTCTGAGATCTCTCATTGCGGCGGTCCATCATCTTTGTCCAGCGCTGCAAGAGGCTTTTGTCGTCGTCGCTCAGTAAAACCCCGCCCAGCGAGTCGCCCTGCTTTCCCTCTCTTCTCTCCTTTTCCTTGGTTTTTCTCTCCCTCTCCCGCGCTCGCTCCTGCCTCTTCCTCCTTTTCTCCTCTCGTTCTCGTTGACGCTCCTGGGCCGTGACAGACCGTCGCGACTCGGGAACAGAAGACAGGGAGGACGAAACGCCTCCACCGGCTTCAATGCCCAGAACAGAGGTGCAGCCATCTGCAATGGAGAAATTAAAATCAGATAGTTGTGATATAAAGAATAGAGCTGTGTTAAAAAAAAACATACGTCAATATGTCATTATACCTATTTTTCGTGAGGTCTATCATATTGTTAGCTCCTTATGCTTTACAGTTTTTTTCGATCGCTAAACCACAGTGGGCACAACTGGAGCGACATGTGCAAAACTCTAACAACAGTATGCAGAGCAGCGGTTCATTCGGGCCAAACTCTAGCTCGTTTTTCATTGCTTAAACACAATTTTCAAAACTCTACACACCTATCTCATGGCTTAACTACAACCTGCACAACACTGTGGATTTCCAGCCCTTTTTTTCAAATGCTAACACACTACTGCCACAACTGTAAACCACACATTCAAAACAGGATGAATGCCTATAGTGCATTTCAAACATTGCAGATTACAATTTCAACTGAAACACTAAGATGTCTTGTTTTAGACTTGTTAGTGAACATATATACAGTATAAAGGGAAAGCTCAAAAATATATTTTTTTTTGGAAATGGACCAATGAAGACAGGTTGTTGGAGGGAGAAGAGTGGCAGTGAGAGTGTGGATGTGTGGAGGAAGACATAGAGCTGTAATGTCTGATGAAATACAGTAAGGGCTACACTGATAGACCCTGTTGTGAATCATCTGTTGAGAGTGCAACCCAATCTGCAAAAATCTAAAGTTGCATCTGTAATAATTTTTCAGCAAACAAACAGCTTAGAGTTGCATCCTTACAGTAAATGACAACATTACAGGATAGATTTCTGTATTACAATTATAGAATATTTACACAGATAAATACTACATTTGGAAATGTTTTCAGTACAATATACAAAATGTGTATCTATTGAAGCAAACTTCTGATTTTCATTTCTTTTTGTTTTCCTAAAAAAACTGGTATGTTATAAAATAAACGATTTCATGTGAAAGAATTTCACCCTTTCATCAAAGGAAATATTACGTAATTTGTGTGAAATAACTCAAATTATTCAAACAGTAAAGATTAAAAGTTTGTAATTTATGTATTGGGGTTTGATGCTAGTGTTTGTACTCTGAGCATATTCTGACTGACAGTGTGTGTTATCTCAGTGAGGACAATTCATAGTGTTTGCTGCACTGAGCCTATTTTGCAGGTGAAGTGAACTGTTCAGCTCCAGTGAATGTTGGTAGTGCAGACTGTAGTTAGAGTTGTGCACATTGAGCTACAGTTGTGCCCACTGTGGGTTAGCAATCGAAAAAAACTGTAATTACTGAGCCTCTATGGGCGGGCGCTCTAAACACTACACCACGAGCGCCCCCAATCCTGCAGATTTAACTGTTTGGCTAGTTGCCTCTAATTGCCGGGTTATGAATTGGAATTAAAGCTTTGAATTAAATATATTTTAACAAAAATGTGTTTGAATTATCAATATAATGTGATATGATGTATTAAGACCATCCAGATCATACACAGCCACATTTATGTTCGCTCTGTTTTAACATTTTTAGTCCCATCACCATCTTCATAGGGATCATATCGTGAAGTCCTTGCCAATACTCAGCCCTAATAAAGAATTGTGCCATGCCAATTACAGTGCTGCTTAAGTATGTGAACCCCTTGAGCCTTTTGGAATTTTATTTATTTTAAACATTAATTCATTTTTATCATTACCATTTTTTTTATATGAAATAACAGATGTTTGTTTATCAATTCGACATTTTTCTTTTCCGGAAATCAATTGTTAAAACAGATATAAAAAAAATGATTTGACAACTTTTGTATGTGCAAAAGTTTGTGAACCCTGAGCTGTGTTACTTAAATCGAGCAGGTAAACACAATCAGGTGGGCCAAATTGAGTGATGAAATGGACAAATGTAATGAGAGATCTTTAGGGAAGAAATTGGGCAGCACTAGATAAAACAGAGATAAAACCAGGTCAGTTTAGGCACACCATAGTGAACCCATACAGGTCAGACATGCCAAAAGGGAAAGAAAATCTCAGAGGATCTAAGGAATAGAGTTGTGATGTTGCACATTTGCCCGGGGACAGCTATCAATTAATTTAAAAAAGGTTTGAACTCCATCGGTCCACCGTGAGTCAAAAAAATCTACAGATGGAGAGCTTTGAGAGTGACTGAACATCTGCCTAGAAGTGGACTTCCTTCAAAAATATCCACAAGCACCACAATAAAAGTTGTCTCAAAAAAGAACAAAACTGCTTGTCACAACTGTGCCAGAGATAACCTGGAGATACCTAAAGTTTTCTGGAAGTCTATTCTGTGGACAGATTAGTCCAAAATTTTACTTTTTGGTCAAAACCGCCATGTTTGGGCAAAAACGCAACTCTGCCTACCACCAAAAGAACCTTCTCCCAAGTGAAGAATGGTGGTGGTTAATGCTCTGCAAATCTCCAGATGTAATGCTTGGGTTGGCCTTTACCAGAAAAATCACTTTTCTTGTGGCGCTTGTGGATATTTTTAAAGGAAGTCCACTTCTAGGCAGATGTTCAGTCACTCTTAAAGCTCTCCATTTGTAGATGATTTGCCTCACTGTGGACCGATGGAGCTCAAACTTTTTTTGTATTAATTGATAGCTGTCCCCAGACAAATGTGCAACATCACAACTCTATTACTGAGATCCTCTGAGATTTTCTTTCCCTTTTGGCATCTCTGACATGTATGGGTTCACTTTGGTGTGTGCCTAAACTGACCTGGTTTGATCTCTGTTTTATCTAGTGCCGCCCAATTTCTTCCCTAAAGATATCTCATTATATTGGTCCATTTCATCACTCAATTTGGCCCACCTGATTGTAGCTCAGGGTTCACAAACTTTTGCACATACAAAAGTTGGCAAATCATTTGTTTGATCTGTTTTAACAATTGATTTCCAGAAAAGAAAAATGTTGAAATGATAAACAAACATCTGTTATTTCAAATAAAAAATGCTGGTATTGATAAAAAATTAATTAATAATAGTTAAACTGAATACAATTCCAAAATGCTCAAGGGGTTCACACACTGTCAAGCAGCACTGTATACGAGTCATGTGGGACAAAATTAATGAACTTACCACCCCTGGCTTTATTTCTTAGAGCTGATTTCAATAAAGCAGCTTTAAGTGCAGCTTTAGTATCCTCTGAAATAGCTCCTTCTTTTCTGGTTCCTTCTCCTGCACCTGGCAGAGGCCTGGGATTCTTGGACAGTGACTGTGAGAGGGACTGAGACAGCGACTGGGCCTGTGCCGCAGAAAGGGAAAGGGAAGGCACAGTGTTGGGTAGCACTGTCATGGTCTGTGCTTGCGTTGCAGGAATGGTGGTGGGCGCCTGGGTCATGGACTGGCTCTGGGTGGGCTGAGTCAGAGTGGCCTGACTGCTGTTTAGCTGCTCTTGTACCTCGCTGTCTCTCATCGGTTCTGAGGGAGTGTCCTGACTAGACACAGGTGTTGTGAGATCTATAGTCTCTGGATGACCACTGTCTGAGTTGGCACTGGGCATGTCCACATCAACTGGGCCACTTTCGCTTTTAGAGAGGAGACGCAAGTCATGGGTCACTTGAGGCGAGGCAATTTCTAAAATGGACGCAGGCTTACTAAAGTTCTGCAACTGATTTGTAAATGTGTGGTTTCCTTCAGCTGATGTGTGGTCTTGTAGCTGTTGAGATTTCACTTCCCTCATTTGTTGCTGCTGTATCTGTGCTGCTTGTGGGTGTTGTGCCAACTGTGCGATTGGAACCAGTGTTGATTTGCTCAGGTTAGCAGTGGATGGCTGAGCATTACACTGGTGACTGCTTTGTGCTGCAGCTCGGCCGTTTGCCCTAGACAAGGGCTTGAACTGCAGTCGTTGACGAGAGATCTGTTTGTTTTGATGAAAGTCCTGGATCTCTATCAGAATCGCCTCTTTAATTTGCTCCTTATTCATTTGAAGTTTGTCAAATTCAAAGTCAAAAGCAGGCACGCAAATTGGCTCATCTTCTTGGTCGTGGTACTTGGCCAGGTAAGGATGCTCCAGCGCTTGTGTCACGCAGATTCTCTCACGAGGGTCAAAGTTCAACATGACTGCCAAAAGATTCAAAGCCTGGGGTTCGGCTTGTGGGTACAGTTTTGCCAAAGGCACAGCAGACCTGGATTGAAGACTCTGAACATAGGAGCGCACTCTGTCAGCCCTAATAGCACCAATCAGCCCCTCGGGAGGAGTGCCCAACACAGACAAAATGAGCTGGAGCTGATGGACGTAGTTCTTCCCAGGAAAAATCTGCTTACGCCCCAACATTTCTGCAAAGATGCACCCCACAGACCACAAGTCAATGGCCAAACTATAATGATTTAGAGACAACAGGAGTTCAGGAGCCCGGTACCATCGAGTTGCCACATATTCAGTCATGAAGGAATGAGACTCTTCCGGGTGGGAACTTAGACCCCTCGCCATGCCAAAGTCACCTATCTTCAGCTCACAGTTCTCGTTCACCAACAGGTTGGAGGGTTTAAGGTCACGGTGGATGACATTGGCAGAGTGCACATACTTAAGGCCACGAAGGAGCTGGTACAGAAAGTAGCGTGTGTGCTCTGAGGTTAGAGTCTGAGCAGAGTGTATGATCTGATGCAAGTCACTCTCCATGAGGTCCAGCACCACGTACCTGCATAAATATGAAGGGGAAAACTGAGATGAGCTCTCAACAGTTTACAAACTTCTCATTGATCAATCAGAACCAAAGTCTTCCTGATTTACTGACTAGCTGAATTGTAAAAATATTCTAGTAGTAGTAGTCCTAAAATGCACCTTCACCCTAATAATTAGCATCAGAAAAAAAAACTCCATTTCTATTTTAAAGGTGAAGTAAGCAGTTTATTTATGTTAATATAAGTGTTAAATCGCTCTTTATTCATACAGTGATCACTTACATAATATGCGCGTTTCATAAAGCCGATCTCTCAGTCAGCTGCTTTGCATGTAATCGCAAATAAACTTATTGTAGTATCCCAAAAATGTTATCCAATCAGAAGAGAGAACGCTACAAACCAGCACTCGTCTCACTGATATAGTATATACACTCCATGGTCTCACTGCCGGTGCACGCCAGAGCAACAGATGGGTGAATGTGTATGCGCCTACAATGGCGGAGCAGGTAAAAATCCTTCCCAATGTCTGTTTTGATGGTTTTTATCATGTTTTATCACACTTATGGATCTGAGATGATGCTAGATAACTTGCTGCTTGAAGACCGCAGTGCATTAATGTGGTGACGTAGGGACGAGCGAGGGGACTGCTAACTGCAGTAACTGACAGGAAGTTTGCTAAAAGATTACATTCCGCTTACAGCACCTTTAAGTTACAACTGAAAGATGTTACTCATTGCAACTGATAAAATAGTGTTAAATGTAAATCAATATTTTCGAGATTTTGCAAGGTCTTTAAATTACACTTGAAGGTTAAACATACATTTTTCATCTAGGTCCCCAAAATGTCCAGATATTTACTTAATCAATGAAACTTAAAGACTTCTTCATATTTTTAGCCTGAGGAGAAACCTTGTGCATGAGTAACTTGCCACCAAAGCCGCAATGAAAATAAAGCGAGTACACTTACACAGACTTGAAGGCTGAGTGGGGAAGGTTGGGCTGCAGGATGTCTTTGATGGCGATAATGTTGTCATGTTTGAAGTGCTTGAGAATCTTCAGCTCTCTCAATGTGCGTTTGGCATTTGTCACCACTTCAAAAGCATTAGAAATCTTCTTTATCGCCACCTGCTGGCCTGTGAAATGTAAATAAGACCCAGAGAAATAAACACAGAAGGTCGGTGTGTATAACTGAGTTTGAAGGAAAATATTAACTGAATAATTTCCACATTCAACATGGAGTATTACCAGGCACAGAAAATGAGTGATGTGTGATTTGTTCATCACATCAGCCTTACCGTTGTCCCTTCTCCTAGCCGATGAAACAACGCCGTAGGCACCCGTACCAATTGTTTCTATAACATCATACTCCTCTCCCACATCAAACTTCACATCCAGAGAGTGCGCTTTAAGCAAAGCCAAGTTTTTTGCTGTTGTGCTGGTGTCTGTGGTGCCTCCTGTTGCCTCATTCGCATGCTGGTGCTGGTTTTCTCTGCTTCTGTCGGTTGCCATTCTTTCCGGCGACATGGACACAGGTTGACCATTTTTATCGTCTCTGCCCACCTTAGTTGACATTGTTCTATCAATCAACAATCAAAGAAAGGAAAGTAAGTAAGAGGTAAAAAGTTGTTTATCGACAGAACATTTTCTTTCGCAGGATTGATCAATGCCAAACTAAATGTTTCAAGCTTGTCAAATTTTAGTATTTTTTGTAGATTTTCTTCATCCTATATTATACTAAATTCAATATCTTTAGGTTTTAGACTGTTGGTCAGAAAGACCAAACAGGAAATGTAAGTGGAAATCTGCCAATTTACAATGATCTAGGTGTACAGGGTTTCGACAGCTTGAGGTAAATTGGATTTAAGACTTTAATGCCACTTAAAAAGGAATTTAAGGCTACTTTTAAATTTATCAAAATTGTAGAGAAAAATGACACGTTGGGTTATTTTTAATTTGCTGAATGTCAGAAATAATACTGTTTCACTTCAATGTTGCAACATGACACTACTGATCTGCATGCCACTGAAGGGGGGAGGCATTAGTAAATTATATATATATATTGGCTAAAAGGATGCTACCAATTCCTTAATTTGAGGTTTTTAAACTGCAGTTTAAAAAAAAAAGTCCTACTCCCCATGACTTTGCTTTTATAAGACTTGTGAAAGATTTTTTTTTTATGTTTTCTAAATCTTATAAAAAAGGTTTGCAGGTATACAACAACATATATCTCTGTCAACAACATGCCATACAGTAGATAGATATACATAGAGGCAACAGAGGATGAACCTGCTTGTTCAATGGTTCCCCTTTTATAAGACTTCTGAAAGATTGGTTAGAGACATTATTTTTAGATTTATGTATTCAATGCTTTTAAAAAAATGTAGTAAGTTCACAGAAAAGGCTTTCCTCATGCCAGAACCCATGGGCACAAGGAGCGAACAAAAAAAAAGGTCAGTGGTCATTTAGGTCATTAGGTAAGCTACACCACAGACAGATCAGACCTTACAGGATTCATGATTTACCAATCGCTCACTCACAACATTGACTAAACAGAGGTTGTGTAAATGCTGATATGCTGATTGTGCTTCATAAAATAAGCTGACCAGACAGAAACTAGGCATGACCATCGCGCTGCCCAGATAAACATCAGGTCAGGTGGCCAAAAACTGTAGCTCTCAGCCCAAAGAAGTCTCTAGGTCACAACTGGTTAGAACAGCATCTTATAATAGACAAACACAGAAGTAATCTACGTGGAGTCTTTAAGATCCCGCCAATTGTTGTCATACAGAGGAGGTTCAAATGAACTAACTAAATGATAAAGACTCAGCCTTACCCACTTTTTTTGACGCAGGGGCGTCGGCTAGTTACCTGAAGCTCAGGCTTTCTATGGAGGTAACCAGATAAATCCTGACAATCTCGGTTTATTTGACCAACCGGGACAACATAGACAAACCCTTTTAAATAACGGAAGAGACTTTCACCTTGTGAGTCAAACACAGCATCCGTGTTACATTGTGTTTTTAAACCCCGTAGTAGAACGGCTATATCTTGTTTTTGTCCGCAGCTTCCTCGTACAGTTCCGCGTTGGGTTAGAGTGCTTTGTGTGTGGACCAATGAGATTAGGCGACGTCCGAAAGGTTATCCAATAAAATCTGAGAAAGTGCTGCGAGGCGGGACATTAGTGCAGACAGTAGGCCTATGGTCTTTTTGGTGGTGACGCGGTTTTCCAGAAATCAATTGGCCTATTTCAGTAGAGGCCGCATTTGGGACACAATAACCTGCCCTTAAGGTTCTTAGGCCTATGTGCACGAATAAAATTAACAAGAAGCTAGTAAATTACAACAATACCTATGTAGAACAAATAGGCTACTACAACCAATAGCCATAGCCTACTTTGGATAACAATAGACGGAGCTTCCTTTGTCATAACACTGGTTGGATAGGCCAGATAGACAGACAGACTGATTGAGAGAGATAGATAGATAGATAGATAGATAGATAGATAGATAGATAGATAGATAGATAGATAGATAGATAGATAGATAGATAGATAGATAGATAGATAGATAGATAGATAGATAGATAGATAGATAGATAACAGGCCTACACAGCCTAGTCAAAGGAGTGTTTGAAAGCATGAAGAAATACTCAAAGGAGTGTTTGAAAGCATGAATAAATAAATTCATAACAGTGACCTATATGTTTACTTTTTTAAAGATAGGCCTACTTGTAGCCTACTTCTTACTCGAGTATTAATATTTTACTTTACTGAGAATAGGCCTACTTATATTTCACTAGGTACTGAGCTACTGGTTAGGCCTACAGCTCAACTCAATTCCAAAATATGCGATATTCTTCAAAATATGATAGGCCTACTCTGCTATATGTTTTAAATTCCCAATTTCATGTCAAAATGGCAGTTTGGTTCTATGTACAACTGTATTTGGGAATAAAGGCATGTGTCATGTGAGCACATAAACTAACATAACAACTCAATAAGGTTGGGACATTGGACAATAATTTGATAGGCTACTACACTTCTGTAGCCTAGCCTACATCGAACACTTTTACTTGGAGAATGAAATGGAGTAGCCTATTAGCCTACTACTTTTAAAACTAAGTAGGCTATTTCTTCCAGCTCTTATCCATCATAGTGCTGTGTTCAGGCAGCAGACGGAACAATGTAGGCCTACAGGGCACATAGGCTCCAGTGTGATGCAAAAAAGGCTGCAGTGGTGCGCCAGACAGACTGAAGTCCACAGTAAATAGCCCACCATTACAAAATACACTCCCCCAGGCTGCTCCAACATCTGTGCTCGCTTGTCCAATCAGAGGCACTGACAAAATCCACCTGACCAATCAAAAGAGAGGACCTGACTTTTAACCACACGTTGCACTTTTGGCCACTATAAGGAGGGTTTAGGGAATAGAAGTTTGAAAGGAAACTAACTCGGGAAATTCCACAAATATTTAAATAATTGTCATAAATTATTATGGCATTTCCGAAATGGGAGAGGAAAGCGCAAACATTTCTCTGCGTTTTCGGTTTGTTTTTGTCCGTTTATGCGCTCCACGTCGAGCTGTCCCGAGAGAGAAACCCAGATTATAGGGCGATGTGCGACCTGGGGGAGTCTGTGAGCTGCTCCAAAGTGTTTTCCTCCAGGTATGTTTGCAGCTTTCAGTCCTCGTTTTTGTTGTTTTTATCCCACCATCTCGTGCCTGCTTGATTTGTGCAGAATCCCCATGCTCTACTTTGGCGACAGTTGTATCATTTGTGTTTCACGTCCGTCCGACCCACCCACCCCCGTTCATTGCCACGTTTTAAAATCCTCTGCATTGCTTCACACATCAGTTACTATACACACGGACACTAACACGTTTAAAATTGATTCCCTGAAAATGACATGCGTTATAAACCATGGTAGGCTATATAGACTATATTTTCATTTTCCCATCAATAATGTGTTTTCTCTGTTGTTTGGCAGATGGGGACGAGGTTTTGGCTTGGTCCAGTACTTTGCAGCTGAAGATAGCCATCTGAACCAGCCCAACAGTGTGCTTGGCATCATATTTTACACTCTTCAGATGGGCCTCGGTTAGTCTGTCATTCTCTTCTGTAAATTACAGAGCAGTGCTTTTTGTTTTTAGGCAAAATATACAGTCTTTGAAATCAAGCTTGTCAGTGAATTATGTCTGGGCCTGCATTTCAAATAAATATAACAACATCGTAATATGATAATGAGTTAAAACATTATATTTCTCAGATATTGCATGTGTAATGTCTGGTAGCCTATTGATTGAACTGAGCTCATCTGTGTTTGTTTGTGTTTTTTGTGATTTTCTTTTTCTGCAGCACTGTCTCTGTCCAAAAACGCAGCACTGTTTTTGGTTTTCTCTTCCTGGGTGTCTGTGGCAGGCTCTCTCTATCTCGCATTCATTCTCGCCTTTGTTCTGGGGGATTTCTGCATGGTCTGCGTGTCAACATACATCATCAACTTTGCTCTCCTCTTCACCAACCTGCAACGAAAGAGAGCATTGCAAGGAATAAAGGAAAAGGCTAGATAGAAAGTGTTACTTGCAAAATTCAACACCATTTTTACTATTTTCATTTAAAACACTGTGCTCTGCACTGGATATGGAAATTAAATTCTCACCCCACAGTATGGCTGCATTGTGAACACCTGTCAAGACTTCTCAGAGAAACAGGATTGGAAATGCACCTCATATTTTATTTTTTGCGACTTGATAACGCAGTTTTAATTTTTATGTATGCATGTGCATTTGTGATGCTGCTGATTACATAATTTTTGTCTTGTGAGATTAAGACCCAGCTTGTGATGTCAACATAAATCCTATATATAAATAAATAACAACAATGTGGTAAAGCGATACAAAGGCATGCCTTTACTCAATCGATCCAGTAGATGAGGCTAAATGCCCAGGATTATCGTGTATCAGAATCAGGTTTATTGCCAAGTACTGTATGTTCAAACACAGAAAGGATTGTTCATAGTCTGATGGTGCATACAATAAACATACAGTACAATAACTATCAACATGGAAAAAAGTCATAGAATATGATTTTTTTTATGAAATTTGTTTTTACAATAGAAAGTATTTCTAAAAAGGAATATGTGCAGTCATCCTTTCTTTAAAAAATAAATAAGTGTAAAATTGTGTAGGATTGAGTAGAATGATAAAAAATGAATAAAAATTGTGTTAATACACAGCCAAGGCTCTGTAAACAGGTATGTTGCTAGCTACGGTGGTCCCCTTTGTTAGGCTACATACCCTTTGTATACATACCAGTTAACACAGCCTAGTCCCCCCCCCCCCCCCCCTCTCCACACACACACAAAAACATCAACAAATGTAATGTAAGCCAAACATAAACCTAATGGAATAATGCAAATTGTTTTAAGGTGCTCAGCTGGCTTTCAGGAGCAATTGGTTCAGTTGCTCAGTTCAGGACACTTGGCCACGTAAACAGGAAGTGTTTAAGATTGAAACAAAAACAAAACTGCAAAACCCGCTCCTGAGCACAACGGATGTATTTAATATATATATATATAATTCTTTATTTCAGACCCAGGGGGATCCATATCAACACAAACAACATAAACAAATACACAAACACAGAGTAAAAAATACACAGCCTTTCACAATATTCAGTGCCAAGCATACAGACATGATCGCCAATGGTTCCACAGTCTGGAAGAAAATCTGACCGAACTGCATAGAGGGTTAGCCAAAACTGCAATTAAGTTATTTTCAGACTCAGATGCCCTACACATAAACATACATCAGGCCACGTAACACAGCAGAGCAGGTAGGGACCCCAACACTTACAAACATTTGGCTTGCACTGGAGCTTCTTGTACAGCGGCGTACAATACGCTCTAAAGCAGGGGTGTCCAAACTTTTTTCACTGAGGGCCACATACAGAAAAATCTACGAAGGGCCGGGCCACTTTGCAAAAATAACACATTTATCAGGACATTCACGGCAACACTTTCCTTGCACATTAACCAGACACATTTCCCCTCTTGTTTATATGCCAATGATACACCCAGTGTTTTCTGCCTTTGCGTCCAATGTCCAGCAGGGTGAAAATAGTATCCAGCCGAGGTCCCGACCCTCCTAGGGTGGTCCGGGGGTATGCCCCCCCGGGAGATTTTTTAAAGCTTTTAAAGTGAAATGCATGAATCTGGTGCACTTTGAGAGGGAAATTAAGAGGCTAAATCTGAAGAATTTTGTATGAAAAAAAATGGAGACACCGTGTCAGATGAATTAGAAGCTATTGGAGAAGGACACAGATTTTCCATAATAATATTAATTTAAAATAAAATATTATGCAGGGTCCTCTGGGATGGGCTTGTTGCTCTTTTTCTTTTATGGGACATATTTCTCTGTAATATAATGAGTGCATTTAAATAATTTAAAAATTAAAAGCGCCATATTACATTATATTTTTAAAATGTGCCACGGGCCAATCAATCAGTGTTTGACACCCCTGCACTAGTGGGTTAACTAAGAAATGCAAAAAAAAAATATATATATATATATATATATATATATTTTTTTTTTCAAAGGGCCATATTACATTATATTTTTAAAATCGGCCGCGGGCCAATAAAAAGCGGGCCGCGGGCCGTAGTTTGGACACCCCTGCTCTAAAGAGTGAGATTTTGACAGGTACAGAGCACATACTAAACTTACGGCAGAACATGTTCGCTTGTGCATACAGCTTCCGACGCTGCCTATAGATATCCTCGTCATCAGACAGGTCATTAGACATAATATGGCCCAAGTATGTAATTTCACTGCACACACTGAGTGCAGTGCCAGACAGATAGAAGTCAGGGAAGGTTGACTGTCTGTCTCCTACTTAAGTGTTAAATATCAGTATAAAGATTGAAAGTTGACAGTTTTTATGGTTTGAATGAAAATGAGAACCTTGAGCTCATTATACATTCATAGAAAAGGTTATATCTACTACAATTGTTATTTTTGGTATTTCCTCCTCTGTCATCGATATACAGGTCCTTCTCATATAATTAGCATATTGTGATGAAGTTGATTATTTTCCATAATGTAATGATAATAATTGAACTTTCATATATTTTAGATTCATTGCGCACCAACTGAAATATTTCAGGTCTTTTGTTGTTTTAATACTGATGATTTTGGCATACAGCTCTTGAAAACCCCAAATTCCTATCTCAAAAAATTAGCATATCATGAAAAGGTACTCTAAACGAGCTCTTAACCTAATCATCTGAATCAACTCTAAACACCTGCAAAAGATTCCTGAGGCTTTTAAAAACTCCCAGCCTGGTTCATTACTCAAAACCGCAATCATGGGTAAGACTGCCGACCTGACTGCTGTCCAGAAGGCCATCATTGACACCCTCAAGCATGAGGGTAAGACACAGAAAGACATTTCTGAGCGAATAGGCTGTTCCCAGAGTGCTGTATCAAGGCACCTCAGTGGGAAGTCTGGGAAGGAAAAAGTGTGGCAGAAAACGCTGCACAACCAGAAGAGGTGACCGGACCCTGAGGAGGATTGTGGAGAAGGGCCGATTCCAGACCTTGGGGGACCTGCGGAAGCAGTGGACTGAGTCTGGAGTAGAAACATCCAGAGCCACCGTGCACAGGCGTGTGCAGGAAATGGGCTACAGGTGCCGCATTCCCCAGGTCAAGCCACTTTTGAACCAGAAACAGCGGCAGAAGCGCCTGTCCTGGGCTACAGAGAAGCAGCACTGGACTGTTGCTCAGTGGTCCAAAGTACTTTTTTCGGATGAAAGCAAATTTTGCATGTCATTCGGAAATCAAGGTGCCAGAGTCTGGAGGAAGACTGGGGAGAAGGAAATGCCAAAATGCCTGAAGTCCAGTGTCAAGTACCCACAGTCAGTGATGGTCTGGGGTGCCATGTCAGCTGCTGGTGTTGGTCCACTGTGTTTTATCAAAGGCAATGCAGCTAGCTATCAGGAGATTTTGGAGCACTTCATGCTTCCATCTGCTGAAATGCTTTATGGAGATGAAGATTTCATTTTTCAACAAGACCTGGCACCTGCTCACAGTGCCAAAACCACTGGTAAATGGTTTACTGACCATGGTATTACTGTGCTCAATTGGCCTGCCAACTCTCCTGACCTGAACCCTATAGAGAATCTGTGGGATATTGTGAAGAGGAAGTTGAGAGACACCAGACCCAACACTGTGGATGAGCTTAAGGCCACTATCGAAGCATCCTGGGCCTCCATAACACCTCAGCAGTGCCACAGGCTGATTGCCTCCATGCCACGCCGCATTGAAGCAGTAATTTCTGCGAAAGGATTCCCGACCAAGTATTGAGTGCATAACTGAACATAATTATTTGAAGGTTGACTTTTTTGTATTAAAAACACTTTTCTTTTATTGGTCGGATGAAATATGCAAATTTTTTGAGATAGGGATTTTTGGTTTTTCTTCACTTTTTTTCCAAAATCATCAATATTAAAACAATAAAAGGCTTGAACTACTTCAGTTGTGTGTAATGAATCTAAAATATATGAAAGTCTAATGTTTATCAGTACATTACAGAAAATATTGAACTTTATCACAATATGCTAATTATATGAGAAGGACCTGTATATTTAACTTTGTACTTCCTCAGTATCAGTCAATGCATCAGTAGTTTGGGAAAACATCCCAATTTGGCCGCAATTGTATCTACATTTACTGGGAACTATGTACAGAGTACAGTAGTGTAGTAACAGTGCATTGTTAGTTGGCTGATACACCATCCTGATTTGAAAAAAATAAAAATAAAGAAGGAAATTACATTTTTGACCTGGGAAACGGGACTCTTTATACTTGCAAAATATTCTTATCAAATTGCAGATAAACACTGCTGATGACGGGAAAAGGAACCAGTAAAACACCTTTGCACTTATCAAACAATTGAATTTAGATATCACTTATCACAATTGAATTTAGAAATAGCTAAAGATAAAGTGTGTGCTTTTTTAAAGAAAGAAAATGGCCCAGCTCTTATTACAGGAAATTGAAGGTCACATGAAGTCCTGTTAGCAAACTGACATTACAAAAATGTTTAAATACTCAACGGAGTGCGTGCTACCAGAGTTTCACAAGCTACTCTTTAAAAGACTGCCTGTATAGGTAAAGGTTACATGGTGCCCTAAAACAAAGGTTTCAGCAGCTCTCGTCATTGTTCCTCAAACCACTTGACTTACAGTGCAGACAGATGGGACTTTGCAAAGAAAATACACAAAGACTCAGACACAACCAAACTGATATGTTTGTCTAATTATAGCTTCTTTTAAGCTTGTTGCTCAACATCACAATGCCTCAAATTGTTTTTTTGTTCCTTATCTTGTTCTCTCACATAGTTTACCTCCGCACTTGGTAGTTCTCCACACTTCCTTGAGTGAGTCATGATCCACTCTGCAGCGTAGACAGGGCCATTGCTAGGAATTCTGGGCCCCCTGAAAGAATATCGGTGTGGGCCCCTCTACCCCATTCATTGACACCTTCAATTTTATTGTTTTTCAGTGTTCTTGATGGTGCCTGGTGTAATACACCCAATTTGTTTCCTTTTTTACAATTAATGACTTAACAAGTCAGAGTATTATTATGTAAATTATGTATTAATTGTTGTCTTATTCTACGAGTGATTGTAAGTGATTTGCAACTGTTTTTAACGGCCACTATGCGGGCACTCCAACGGGTAACAGACATGCGGTGAAAGGAGCAGCAGTGTTTTTCGCTAGTGCCTCCGATGTCCAGCTGGGTGAAAATAGTAGCCAGCCGAGATCCCGACTCTCCTAGGGGGGTCTGGGGGTATGCCCCCCCGGGAGATTTTTTTTTACCTTTTTAAAGTGAAATGCATGAATCTGGTGCACTTTGAGAGGAAAATTAAGGGTGTATTCACACATGGAAGTCCGTTAGTTCACTTGCTTTGGTCCAGACCAAATAGAATTTAGAATTTATTTTTTGGTGTGGTCCACTTTCATATTGCCCCTTTTGCAAGTGAACCAGCATAACGAGGCAAAACCACACGTGATCTGAGGTCATTCATTAATTGGACAGACATTCTGGGGTGGAGAGAAGCAGGAAGAACGAAGTAAAAACTGCGAATTTATCATTGATATAATATGGGGTTAAAAATAATAAAAAGGCCTACATCTAGCCTATAAATAAAGAAGAAAAACATAAAATTATTGTTGTTTCATATGGTTATAATATGTAGCCCTATGTCAATGCCACGTTATGTGGCTTGTAGCCTACGATGTGAAACATAATTGTTACTGTATTTTTGCTGCTGGACGCGCGGCTCGCGAGAAGAATAAGCTCAAACTGACACAGCTGATTAAGCTGTGTATCAGCTTGGTGTCAGTTCGGCGCAGTTCAGCTCCAAACTGACACGGGGACAGTATTGACGGTCCCGTTGGGAAGAACAATAAAAACACACACTTCATGCAAAGCGCAGCGTGAACCTGTTGGCACTGTAGGCTACGGGAGACTCTCCTCTCCATTAGGCCTTTCACACCGCCGCAAAATCGGAGCTAGTTCTGGGCTTGTTCGGAGTTAGAGCCAGTGTTTTGGTTTCACACCGCCAGAGAGCCTGCTCCGGGCCGTAAAAACCGGGGGAACTCATACCCCAGGATTGAGCAGGGTTTGATAAGAACTGCTTGCGCGAACGGTTGGGGGAGGGATTATCCTGACCAACCAGAGCAACTCAAACCTCATGCCCGCCATATTTAAAAACACCGCTACTACGAGACGTAAACATAACATAATTACCGAACGTAGCGATCAAATTGACCGGCGAGAATACGCTGTATGGGTCCTGTTTGCTTAAGAAAGCAAAGCGAGAGCCAACAAGTGTAAAAATAAGACGTATTCGCCGCTGTTGTTGTGCTTAAAGCTAGCGGTAGCTTTAGCGTTAGCCACAAGAGCAGCGGCGTCGGGTGACGTACACACACGTTTACAGTGACGTCATGACGTTGCTCTCTTGCCGGCTCCATGGCTGTCTCCGGTCGATGTGAAACCAACCGGTTCATAACTGGGATAAGGCTGTAACCAGTTTTGAACTGACCCCAACACCAGCCTGGAACTGACTCTTGGTTCATTTTGGTGTGAAAGGCCTACATCTGATCGCTGAACATAACAGCAGGGGCGGCCTTAACGATCTGGGGGGCCCCATTCAAGACCTAGTGTGGGGCCCCCCACTTTTTTTGTATTTTCTTGAAAAAAAAAATCTTAATTATTTTTATTTTTTATTTTTTTAATACATATTTCTTGTGCATGCTTGTGCATGCTTCCCGCAAAAAGAAAACAGATTGTAGAGTTTTATGAGATGATGGGCCACTGGGTGCAGACTCTTAAAGGGCCCCCCCACTCCTACTGTAGTTTCTGGGTTCTGGTGGTGGTGTGGCGTGATGAAAGAAGTTGACAGCTGACGCAGGTTTGAGGAGGCTTTCAGGAACAGCTTAATTTATTTAACACAACAAATCTCATACTGCAGTAAACGAAGCCAAATAAAAGTCAGAGTAGTTTAGCCAAATTGAAACAGAGGAAGGTACAAGACTGATCCTGGTCAAACGTAAAAAGCCCCCTGAATGCTGCTCTGCAGGCTCTCTTATCCCAGGGTTCACGTAAACTGATTGGTCGTCAAAGACGACACTCTTTGTCTAATTGGTGGGTTTTAACTATTGTGCAATCATCCCTCCGAAACATCTGTGGAATAGATTGACAGAGACACTGTCCGGCCTGGCGGCCTGAAGTCTGGGCTTGACCAGTAACACCAACAGTTTTGGACAGTGGCCGTATATTATCACCTCTTTCCTAATGGCTGGGAAAGGCCCGAATCCGGCCAATGTTAACTCAAACCTATAAAACAGTCATTCAAGTGTCTGGTTTAACTTAAACAGAAATAAGGTGATTTACAGAAGCTCAGGACTCATCGCCAACTTACACATTCCTATGAAATGGGGGTTGGTAAACTGTTAGGCCTTTCAGCCAGTCTACAGAAATGTGCTTTAAGAAGTTAATACACTACACTACCTATCCAGTCAGGTACACTGACTTTTCAGCACATATACAATTAATGGTAAAAACATATTAATGAAGTCAGTTTTTCTCACAGGATTTAGGGATACTGTGGGAGGGACCCTGGTCCTTGTTGGGGGGTCCGGGGGCATCCCCCCCGGAAGAAAATGTGTGCCTTTTGAATTAAAAATGCATCAATCTGGTGCACTTTGAGGGGAACATTTAGAGGCTATATCAAATCCTGAGATGCAGCAGGAACATTATTTTTCAGATTGTTCTTAATCAGGCAGCACTCTTTACTCTGCTACTGTAAAAACAGTACAGTAGATTGGTCTGCAGACTCATGTTCTATGATGGAGAGACTCATTTCAACAGATACAGGGTGGATAGCTACTTTTTATGAACAGCATAGAATTTACACATAGAAATCGTATTCCTGTATGTGTGTGGGGGCCCTAAAGGCTCATCATGAAGCCCCTTGGACAGAGCTACTAATGCTGTTTTCTTATGCTTTTGTATTTCTCCCCCTACTAGTTGAGGGGCCCATGATGATTTATTTCCTTATATTTAGGCTTATTCCTTTTTGGACCCTGTTATTGACATGAGTGACTGAGCTCTTTGACAATGCAACATGAAAAGTTACTATGAGGCCTAGGGCCCGGTAGCCTGCTCAAGAATTATTTATCAAAAAAAAAAAAAAACATCTTTTTTAATTTTTTTTAGGGGGGGCTTGGGGGCCCCCCAGAGGGCGGGGCCCCATTCAATTGAATGGGTTGAAACATAGCTAAGGCCGCTATATCAGCATGTGTATGCGTCATTATCAAATGCAATATTTACGCTCGGGGCTCCAGGTCAAACCACAACTAATCTTCCTAACAATGGCGACAACAACACTTTCCCATAATGTGAATCTGATGGCGATTTATTAAAAAAGAAAAGGCGCAGTGCTTCCTGCAATTGGGTCGGATCGAGTCCGGCCAAATTCACACCACAAACGAACAGCAGCAGAGTGCGTTTTGAAGCGCATCGAGACCACCTCTTCAGCTGGGTCTCGGAGCGTTTGTTTGGTCCGCCCCCGAGTGCGATTACTGTATTCACACCAGATTCACACATGTCTTTAAGATGCGCACCGAAGGCGGAAGTGCACCTGAGTTCGTTTCAACCGAACTAAACACGGCATGTGTGAATACACCCTTAGAGGCTAAATCTGAGGAATTTTGTGTGAACAACTTTTTTCTGTTTACTAGGCCTACTTATTTTTGGAATAATTTGGATACATTGAGTCAGATGAATAAGAAGCTATTGAAGAAAGACACATGTATTTTTTTTACCATAAACATATTAATATAACATAGAATATCATGCAAATAAACATCCACAAAGTTGTAATCTTTCAATATTATTTTCTTTTCTTTAAAGGAACGTTAACTTTACATGAAGAACCGTTGTCCAGCTATCTTTTTTTTTCACATATGAGGCTGAAATAGGCTAGCTAGACTATACACAGTGCATGGGCAACTGAGAGGGCATCCACATTTTTTTAAATAAACTCAATAATGTCACAATAGATTAAATCATAATCTATTTCTGACATCAGAATAGGCCTACTGAGGAAAGTTCAAAAGAATTTGAAAACATGGTTCAGTATTCCTTCTCTCCTCTCTGTCTGTATGTCACTGCTATAGGGAGGAGGGTCTGCTACACTAGTCTCAGTCAGCAGGCTATGCATTATTTTATGATTCGTGGCAGTGTGGCAAACTAAGCTGAACGATTAGATGATTGACAGCCTCATTTTTATTAGCTAGTTAACTGCTCAGTTAGTGTGCTTCTCTGGACCTATAGGCCTAACAGAATCAAATATCCCGTGTTCACGTTGAATGCAGGTTGAACATGTGAAGCCTACTCATTGGACAATGTTGGGCTTTATAACTTTTGTTTTATTTCACTTACTTTCAGTAACAACCAGCGTAATTCACGTCAATTCTGGTCCGAACTTTATTAGCGTATTTAACCGAAACGCTCGTCCGCGGCGCCGTGAGTGATGCACTGCTAGTGCATGCTTGTGTTTGTGTATTGCACCGGCTTTGAGACACAGCGCAGCGAGGAGCTGGCGCCTGGCAGATTCTTCAGAGACGCGAGGGTGGGGGCGGGTGGACCAAACCATTATTTAAGAAGGGGCCAATTGTTATTGAAATTATTAAAATTAGAATATTGTATGACTTGTGGCTTTGTTTTAATTCGGATTCATTGGTATGAATATATATTAGTTCAGTGTATGCATTTTTTCATACTGGCTACTGGGGGCTGTGTGTGGGCCCTAGCAGGCTGTGGGCCCTTATAATTGTCATTACCCCCCCCCCCCCCCTATACGACGGCGCTGAGCGTAGACACTTATCACCGCAGTACATTAGCCTATACACTAATACAGATGATTTGGACCAGCACCCAAACCTATAGTTTTTAGCTCTATGCGCCAATTCTCCTATTTGCACAAGAAAAAAGGTTGAGCTTAATTTTTTGTGTTGCTGCTCTCTTACAAAGACTGATATAATTAATGAAGCCTACTGCAATAATTAAAATGTTGCTAAACTATAACTGCAGTTTGATGGCTCTCCTCAGGTGTATTTGACCATGTAATGGTTCCAGGAATATAACAATAATAATATGATTCAGCAAGCAGCTCTCAACTAATTATATGTATTAGTGACAGTAGTAGTAGCTGTCTTATAGATCTTGATATTTATATAACTTGTGCATTTTTTTCTGTAACTGGAGGCTTGACTTGTGGAGTATTAAACAATTTTATTTGTACTGATTGATTAAGGAGGTCATTATTTGGTCCTGTTGTGACCTCTTAGTTTATCCAGGTTTCACAAAGAAAAATTGTATAATTAATCAAGCAAACCACACAATGTGTTGTTTTGAAATGTTATAGAACTGCATTTGAAAAGGTCTTTCTCCTTACTGTCAAACTACATATTTTCACACGGAAAATGATGGATGGGTGGTAATGCGTCACATTCATAACATGAATTGTTACGTACACCATGTCACTCTGGTTGACTTCCGTCCCTTTGTTGAGATTGTTTTGAGTTATTTACTTTTTGTAGACTAATTAATTAATTGACTGAGTACAGGAGCCGAAGAAAATATTAGTTAAGTGTATCTGTGAATGATGAATGATGCAGGTGGCTAAAGTTGTGAGTGGAGAACAGAATTATTTGCATTACTCATCAACCAAGATAAACACTTGAATTAAAAATCCAATCAATTGACATCATGCTGTAAAACGATGCCATTTAATCTGTTTAGCAGCATAAGAAACATAGGCTACAGTATTTATGTATTTTTCACAAGTGATGAATGCCTATAGGAAGTAGCCTGATTATTACATCCTGTCACATTATCATGATAAAAGCTTGTCTGCCCGACACCAGTGACATAACCAAAAGGGGGTTTGTCTCTGAAATACCTCTCTATTTACTGTATTTGTATATGGTAAGGTAAGGTGCTGAAAACCGCAATTGTCACCCAAACAGTGTCAACAGACACCTTTGTTACATCTTGTCAAAATGTTCCACTGCTAGATGTTTCTCAACCGTGAGGCATGTTAGTCATTTGCAATCTCCCATTCCGGATATGCAAAAGTCTCATATGTGACTGATCTGACCATGCCTTTGACAGGGACACAAAGGAAGTGAGGGCCAGTCTCAATAAATAATGCTACAATGCGCATGTATTGAATTCTAAACAGACAGTACATTGGGCAGTTCTCTGTCATAAAAGCCACTTTTCATCAAGTTTCTTAAAGATAGTTAATACTACCCTTTATTTTAGTCGATTTGTGTAGCCAACTATCCTCACCCCACTTTTTGATTCTTACAGTTAAATGGCACACAGGACAGTAGCTTCAAACCTGTTTGTGTCTGTATGTATCAAATATCATTATTGTATTGCTGCTATTAGTTCCCCGTTTCCCCCTAAAAGTAATGGTGATGCTGAGCAAGAGCAGAGTGCTGGATCTCACCCTCCCCCCCCCCCCCCCTCCAGAAAGAAATACAAAGATTCAAGAAGGAAGTTTTTCTTGTTTGAAATTATGTGGGGTGGCAGGTGGAGGCAGGTGACATGTCAAACCGAGTATAAAAAGAGTGACAAACATGAACTGGGCAGTAACGCGATGGCTTCATGGAAGAGTATCTGCATATTTACTCTGGCGAGTCTATTTACTGCAGGTAAGTCAATCTTAGGTTGCACAGCATATTCTGGCTTAATATTTTATTATACTGAAGTAGACCTACAGACATATGAAAAAAAAATCCACATATTTCTACCTGGACATGAATGTGACTTTGGGGCTTTCTGATTTGGGCTTGTGAAGGTCAACTGCATTGTAATGTTGATGTTGTGTACCTTTTACACATTAGTTTAGTTTAGTTTAGTTTAGTTTAGTTTAGTTTAGTTTAGTTTAGTTTAGTTTAGTTTAGTTTAGTTTATTTCGATCACGCAGATCCACAACATTACATACATACGTTAAAAACACAAAAAAAACAATCAAACAAAAACAAAGTTGTCATCTTAATGTATTTTGGTGTTATTTTGTTTGTTTGTTTGTTTGTTTAGCATACATTTTTTATAATTTTATGTTTACCAAGAAATGATAAAAATAATTAGATACATTTTTATCTGTGGAAATGTACTTTTATATTAAACTGCTGAATGTAAGTGGCTTGAAATGGATTTGTATATGCTCTTACATTTCATGAAGATTTATATTAAAGGTGCTGTAAGCGAAATGGTTCTTTTAGCTAACTTCCTGTCAGATACTGCAGTTAGCAGTCCCCTCACTCGTCCCTATACCACATTAATGCACTGCGGTCTTCAAGCAGCGAGTTATCTAGCATCATCTCAGATCCACAAGTGTGATAAAACATGATAAAAACCATCAAAACAGACATTGGGAAGGATTTTTACCTGCTCCGCCATTGTAGGCGCATAAACATTCACCCATCTGTTGCTCTGGCGTCCACCGGCAGTGAGAGGGGTGTCAGTTTGTAGCGTTCTCTCTTGTGATTGGATAACAATTTTGGGATCCTCCAATAAGTTTGTTTGCCGATTACATGCAGAGCACTCATAGACTCATAGACGCTGCTTGTTTAGCTGCTTCTGTATAATAAATAAAATAGATGGTAAAGTTACTTTATTTAAAAAAAAGTTAATTCAGATAAAATCATGGGGACAGAGTAGCCTACTGGTTCAAAATGTACAAATTAAAGCCAACAAAAAATGAAGACAAATTCTCAACAAATTGAGAATATGAAACAACATTTTACCTGACACCCATGCTTGAGTACGAATCATATTTCAATCGGTTAATTGCAAATTATATTCATCCCTGTATATCATATATAGTGCATTATATGATCATATCAGATACCTGTGTGTATATAGCCTACTGTATATATACAAAATATAATGACGTATGGGATTCTTTAGAAAAAAATATTAAAATTGAAAACTTTGACTGTAAAGACATCTAGAACAGTAGATGACTGAATACATTTTGCTGAGAAAATCAATAGTATTCCTGGTACCAAACAGTATTTGGTTATAACTGATATTCAAAGCAAAACTACATTTATTGTTCTACTATTTCTTTTACCTCTATTTAAGAAATTATGAATACTTAAGCCTTTAAAGGGGAACATGTGGGAAAATGGTACACAAACAGGGAAGAACACTCTCTTTTTGTATGAACAAAAGGAACATATTCTGTTTCTATTCTTTGGGGCGTTAGCCAGGAAATAGACCACAGCATTCAGATTGATATGATAAACCAATTTGTGTTGTCTCCTTCCCAGGATCACATGCTCAGCTTGATGGTGAGTTGAATACATGTAATATCTGTTTAAATTTCTAGGTAAATATTGTTTAAAAATGTCAACCTGTATGATTGGTGTGCGTGCGTGTGTGTGTGTGTTTGTGTGTGTGTGTGTGCGTGTGTGTCTCAGTGAAGTGATTTAAGATTCAGCTGTTGCAACACATTTGTTTGCAGTGTGTGGCATCACTCCGCTGAACAGCAGGATAGTTGGAGGTGAAGATGCTCCTACTGGAAGTTGGCCCTGGCAGGTTAGTCTGCAGAGATTTGGCGGCCATGTTTGTGGTGGTTCCCTCATCAACAGAGAGTGGGTGATGTCTGCCTCTCACTGCTTCTCCAGGTGGGCAACTGCAAGATAATCAATTATTTACAGTGTCATTCTATGGTTTTACTATTGGTGCAAGTTCTTAATAAAAAACAATGTGTTATTTGATTTCCGCTTCAGTTCAAATACAAACGGATGGCAGGTTTCTCTTGGTCGTCAGAACCTGCAAGGCCAAAACCCAAATGAAGTTTCCAAAACTGTTGCCAGAATTGTTTTGCATCCAGACTGCGAAACCAGCAACAATGACATTGCTCTGCTCAGACTCTCCTCACCAGTGGAATTCACAGACTACATCAGACCTGTGTGTCTGGCAGCCAGTGACAGTGTGTTCAACAATGGTACTGATAGCTGGGTCACTGGCTGGGGTGCAGTCCAGGAGAAGGGTGAGTCTGCTTGCTCCTGATGAATAGTTTTGTTAATGTTCAGCTTTTTTGTGTCCAATAAACAGCAGGTGGGTATGTTAATTGCCTCTCCTATTGTTGCCCCCTCAGAGTCATTACCCTTCCCTAAAACTCTTCAAGAAGTGGAGGTGCCAGTTCTTGGAAACAGACAGTGTAACTGTCTCAATGGAGTCGGCACAGTCACAGATAACATGATCTGTGCTGGTGTTCTAGCAGGAGGCAAAGACTCATGTCAGGTAAGGTGCCATATTTAATTCCTCTGATGTGTTCAAATGTGTTTAGCATTATCTGATTTCCTCAGACATGTCCTCTCCATCTCCTCAGGGTGACTCAGGGGGTCCAATGGTGATCCAGCAGGGCCTGGTGTGGGTCCAGTCAGGAATTGTGAGCTTTGGTTTTGGCTGTGCAAGGCCCAATCTGCCAGGAGTCTACTCTAGAGTGTCCCGTTACCAATCCTGGATCAACTCTTACATCAGCTCTGATCAACCTGGATTTATAACATTCACATCTGGTGGGCTGGATTCTGACAACAGCTTTACCTGTCCTGGTCTGCCACCTCCTCTTATAACTACTACTACTAGTAGTGGCACTGCAGGCCCAGACATAATTATAGATCCAGTATCTAAAACCACAGTTCCAGCATTGACCATATCCAGTGCTGAATGTAAGTATCTTGGCTACCTCAGTATTTTAAGCCATCCCCTTGCTTTTTGTTGTTCCAATACATTCTATTATTGTGTGTTTTTGTGTGTGTGTCATTGTGGTGAATGTAAGATCCACTTATTGCAAAAAAAATTTTTTGCAGTGTGTGGCGTCACTCCCCTGAACACCAAGATAGTTGGAGGTGAAAACGCTCCAGCTGGACATTGGCCCTGGCAGGTTAGTCTGCAGAGATTTGGCGGCCATGTTTGTGGTGGTTCCCTCATCAACAGAGAGTGGGTGATGTCTGCAGCTCACTGCTTCTCCAGGTGGGCAACTGCAAGATAATCAAGTATTTACAGTCAGTGCGTTTACATGCAGACTTATAATCGGATAACTAAACGAATAAGACCTCAACAGGACTTTTAAACTGCATGTAAACACCTTTATCCGATCTACTTCGGACACAAATCGGCACAATAACGGACAAGAGAAGTCGGATAAGAACACCTAGATAATTCGTTCATTGTCGGCTTTCTCTCTGCATGTATACAGGGATCGGATATCGCATATCGGACTTCTCGTTCTGTGCTTGTGTGCCTGCGCGTGATACACCATGGGTTATTGACGGAACCGGACGTGGCTCTAAAACCACTTGTTGAAAGCATGGTTGAAAGGGCTACAGCGCCACCTAGCATAGTGGAGACAGCCATGCATCGGACATTTATCCGATTTCTGAAAGGCCATGTATACTCAGACAAGTGACACGGTCCGTTCGTGTGTCTTGTTCGATATATGTGATAATCCAATCTAGTTGTGCCATGGAAACGCACTGAGTGTCATTCTATTGTTGAACTATTGGTGCAAGTTCTAAATAAAAAACTATGTGTTTTTTGATTTCCGCTTCAGTTCAAATACAAACAGATGGCAGGTTTCTCTTGGGCGTCAGAACCTGCAAGGCCAAAACCCAAACGAAGTATCCAAAACTGTTTCCAGAATTGTTTTGCATCCAAGCTATGATAGCGACACCAGCAACAATGACATTGCTCTGCTCAGACTCTCCTCACCAGTGGAATTCACAGACTACATCAGACCTGTGTGTCTGGCAGCCAGTGACAGTGTGTTCAACAATGGTACTGATAGCTGGGTCACTGGCTGGGGAGCAGTCCAGGAGGGAGGTGAGTCTGCATGCTCCTTATGAATAGTTTTGTTAATGTTCAGCTTTTTTGTGTCCAATAAACAGCAGGTGGGTATGTGAATTGCCTCTCTTCTTGTTGCCCCCTCAGAGTCATTACCCTTCCCTGAAACTCTTCAAGAAGTGGAGGTGCCAGTTCTTGGAAACAGACAGTGTAACTGTCTCAATGGAGTCGGCACAGTCACAGATAACATGATCTGTGCTGGTGTTCTAGCAGGAGGCAAAGACTCATGTCAGGTAAGGTGCCATATTTAATTCCTCTGATGTGGTCAAATGTGTTTAGCATTATCTTATTTCCTCAGACATGTCTTCTCCATCTCCTCAGGGTGACTCAGGAGGTCCAATGGTGATCCAGCAGGGCCTGGTGTGGGTCCAGTCAGGAGTTGTGAGCTTTGGTTTTGGCTGTGCAAGGCCCAATCTGCCAGGAGTCTACTCCAGAGTGTCCCGTTACCAATCCTGGATCAACTCCTACATCAGCTCTGACCAACCTGGATTTGTAACATTCACATCTGGTGGGCTGGATTCTGACAACAGCTTTACCTGTCCTGGTCTGCCACCTCCTCTTATAACTACTACTACTAGTAGTGGCACTGCAGGCCCAGACATAATTATAGATCCAGTATCTAAAACCACAGTTCCAGCGTTGACCATATCCAGTGCTGAATGTAAGTATCTTGGCTACCTCAGTATTTTAAGCCATCTCCTAGCTTTTTGTTGTTCCAATACATTCTATTATTGTGTGTTTTTGTGTGTGTGTCATTGTGGTGAATGTAAGATCCACTTATTGCAAAAAAATGTTTTGCAGTGTGTGGCGTCACTCCGCTGAACACCAGGATAGTTGGAGGTGAAGACGCTCCAGCTGGAAGTTGGCCCTGGCAGGTTAGTCTGCAGAGATTTGGCGGCCATGTTTGTGGTGGTTCCCTCATCAACAGAGAGTGGGTGATGTCTGCCGCTCACTGCTTTTCCAGGTGGGCAACTGCAAGATAATCAAGTATTTACAGTGTCATTCTATGGTTTAACTATTGGTGCAAGTTCAATATTAAAAACTGTGTGTTTTTTGATTTCCGCTTCAGTTCAAATACAAACAGATGGCAGGTTTCTCTTGGGCGTCAGAACCTGCAAGGCCAAAACCCAAACGAAGTATCCAAAACTGTTTCCAGAATTGTTTTGCATCCAAGCTATGATAGCGACACCAGCAACAATGACATTGCTCTGCTCAGACTCTCCTCACCAGTGGAATTCACAGACTACATCAGACCTGTGTGTCTGGCAGCCAGTGACAGTGTGTTCAACAATGGTACTGATAGCTGGGTCACTGGCTGGGGAGCAGTCCAGGAGGGAGGTGAGTCTGCTTGCTCCTGATGAATAGTTTTGTTAATGTTCAGCTTTTTTGTGTCCAATAAACAGCAGGTGGGTATGTGAATTGCCTCTCTTCTTGTTGCCCCCTCAGAGTCATTACCCTTCCCTGAAACTCTTCAAGAAGTGGAGGTGCCAGTTCTTGGAAACAGACAGTGTAACTGTCTCAATGGAGTCGGCACAGTCACAGATAACATGATCTGTGCTGGTGTTCTAGCAGGAGGCAAAGACTCATGTCAGGTAAGGTGCCATATTTAATTCTTCTGATGTGTTCAAATGTGTTTAGCATTATCTTATTTCCTCAGACATGTCTTCTCCATCTCCTCAGGGTGACTCAGGAGGTCCAATGGTGATCCAGCAGGGCCTGGTGTGGGTCCAGTCAGGAGTTGTGAGCTTTGGTTTTGGCTGTGCAAGGCCCAATCTGCCAGGAGTCTACTCCAGAGTGTCCCGTTACCAATCCTGGATCAACTCCTACATCAGCTCTGACCAACCTGGATTTGTAACATTCACATCTGGTGGGCTGGATTCTGACAAAAGCTTTACCTGTCCTGGTCTGCCACCTCCTCTTATAACTACTACTACTAGTAGTGGCACTGCAGGCCCAGACATAATTATAGATCCAGTATCTAAAACCACAGTTCCAGCGTTGACCATATCCAGTGCTGAATGTAAGTATCTTGGCTACCTCAGTATTTTAAGCCATCTCCTAGCTTTTTGTTGTTCCAATACATTCTATTATTGTGTGTTTTTGTGTGTGTGTCATTGTGGTGAATGTAAGATCCACTTATTGCAAAAAAATGTTTTGCAGTGTGTGGCGTCACTCCGCTGAACACCAGGATAGTTGGAGGTGAAGACGCTCCAGCTGGAAGTTGGCCCTGGCAGGTTAGTCTGCAGAGATTTGGCGGCCATGTTTGTGGTGGTTCCCTCATCAACAGAGAGTGGGTGATGTCTGCCGCTCACTGCTTTTCCAGGTGGGCAACTGCAAGATAATCAAGTATTTACAGTGTCATTCTATGGTTTAACTATTGGTGCAAGTTCAATATTAAAAACTGTGTGTTTTTTGTATTTCCGCTTCAGTTCAAATACAAACAGATGGCAGGTTTCTCTTGGGCGTCAGAACCTGCAAGGCCAAAACCCAAACGAAGTATCCAAAACTGTTTCCAGAATTGTTTTGCATCCAAGCTATGATAGCGACACCAGCAACAATGACATTGCTCTGCTCAGACTCTCCTCACCAGTGGAATTCACAGACTACATCAGACCTGTGTGTCTGGCAGCCAGTGACAGTGTGTTCAACAATGGTACTGATAGCTGGGTCACTGGCTGGGGAGCAGTCCAGGAGGGAGGTGAGTCTGCTTGCTCCTTATGAATAGTTTTGTTAATGTTCAGCTTTTTTGTGTCCAATAAACAGCAGGTGGGTATGTGAATTGCCTCTCTTCTTGTTGCCCCCTCAGAGTCATTACCCTTCCCTGAAACTCTTCAAGAAGTGGAGGTGCCAGTTCTTGGAAACAGACAGTGTAACTGTCTCAATGGAGTCGGCACAGTCACAGATAACATGATCTGTGCTGGTGTTCTAGCAGGAGGCAAAGACTCATGTCAGGTAAGGTGCCATATTTAATTCCTCTGATGTGGTCAAATGTGTTTAGCATTATCTTATTTCCTCAGACATGTCTTCTCCATCTCCTCAGGGTGACTCAGGAGGTCCAATGGTGATCCAGCAGGGCCTGGTGTGGGTCCAGTCAGGAGTTGTGAGCTTTGGTTTTGGCTGTGCAAGGCCCAATCTGCCAGGAGTCTACTCCAGAGTGTCCCGTTACCAATCCTGGATCAACTCCTACATCAGCTCTGACCAACCTGGATTTGTAACATTCACATCTGGTGGGCTGGATTCTGACAACAGCTTTACCTGTCCTGGTCTGCCACCTCCTCTTATAACTACTACTACTAGTAGTGGCACTGCAGGCCCAGACATAATTATAGATCCAGTATCTAAAACCACAGTTCCAGCGTTGACCATATCCAGTGCTGAATGTAAGTATCTTGGCTACCTCAGTATTTTAAGCCATCTCCTAGCTTTTTGTTGTTCCAATACATTCTATTATTGTGTGTTTTTGTGTGTGTGTCATTGTGGTGAATGTAAGATCCACTTATTGCAAAAAAATGTTTTGCAGTGTGCGGCGTCACTCCGCTGAACACCAGGATAGTTGGAGGTGAAGACGCTCCAGCTGGAAGTTGGCCCTGGCAGGTTAGTCTGCAGAGATTTGGCGGCCATGTTTGTGGTGGTTCCCTCATCAACAGAGAGTGGGTGATGTCTGCCGCTCACTGCTTCTCCAGGTGGGCAACTGCAAGATAATCAAGTATTTACAGTGTCATTCTATGGTTTAACTATTGGTGCAAGTTCAATATTAAAAACTGTGTGTTTTTTGATTTCCGCTTCAGTTCAAATACAAACAGATGGCAGGTTTCTCTTGGGCGTCAGAACCTGCAAGGCCAAAACCCAAACGAAGTATCCAAAACTGTTTCTAGAATTGTTTTGCATCCAAGCTATGATAGCGACACCAGCAACAATGACATTGCTCTGCTCAGACTCTCCTCACCAGTGGAATTCACAGACTACATCAGACCTGTGTGTCTGGCAGCCAGTGACAGTGTGTTCAACAATGGTACTGATAGCTGGGTCACTGGCTGGGGAGCAGTCCAGGAGGGAGGTGAGTCTGCTTGCTCCTTATGAATAGTTTTGTTAATGTTCAGCTTTTTTGTGTCCAATAAACAGCAGGTGGGTATGTGAATTGCCTCTCTTCTTGTTGCCCCCTCAGAGTCATTACCCTTCCCTGAAACTCTTCAAGAAGTGGAGGTGCCAGTTCTTGGACACAGACAGTGTAACTGTCTCAATGGAGTCGGCACAGTCACAGATAACATGATCTGTGCTGGTGTTCTAGCAGGAGGCAAAGACTCATGTCAGGTAAGGTGCCATATTTAATTCCTCTGATGTGGTCAAATGTGTTTAGCATTATCTTATTTCCTCAGACATGTCTTCTCCATCTCCTCAGGGTGACTCAGGAGGTCCAATGGTGATCCAGCAGGGCCTGGTGTGGGTCCAGTCAGGAGTTGTGAGCTTTGGTTTTGGCTGTGCAAGGCCCAATCTGCCAGGAGTCTACTCCAGAGTGTCCCGTTACCAATCCTGGATCAACTCCTACATCAGCTCTGACCAACCTGGATTTGTAACATTCACATCTGGTGGGCTGGATTCTGACAACAGCTTTACCTGTCCTGGTCTGCCACCTCCTCTTATAACTACTACTACTAGTAGTGGCACTGCAGGCCCAGACATAATTATAGATCCAGTATCTAAAACCACAGTTCCAGCGTTGACCATATCCAGTGCTGAATGTAAGTATATTGGCTACCTCAGTATTTTAAGCCATCTCCTAGCTTTTTGTTGTTCCAATACATTCTATTATTGTGTGTTTTTGTGTGTGTGTCATTGTGGTGAATGTAAGATCCACTTATTGCAAAAAAATGTTTTGCAGTGTGTGGCGTCACTCCGCTGAACACCAGGATAGTTGGAGGTGAAGACGCTCCAGCTGGAAGTTGGCCCTGGCAGGTTAGTCTGCAGAGATTTGGCGGCCATGTTTGTGGTGGTTCCCTCATCAACAGAGAGTGGGTGATGTCTGCCGCTCACTGCTTTTCCAGGTGGGCAACTGCAAGATAATCAAGTATTTACAGTGTCATTCTATGGTTTAACTATTGGTGCAAGTTCAATATTAAAAACTGTGTGTTTTTTGATTTCCGCTTCAGTTCAAATACAAACAGATGGCAGGTTTCTCTTGGGCGTCAGAACCTGCAAGGCCAAAACCCAAACGAAGTATCCAAAACTGTTTCCAGAATTGTTTTGCATCCAAGCTATGATAGCGACACCAGGAACAATGACATTGCTCTGCTCAGACTCTCCTCACCAGTGGAATTCACAGACTACATCAGACCTGTGTGTCTGGCAGCCAGTGACAGTGTGTTCAACAATGGTACTGATAGCTGGGTCACTGGCTGGGGAGCAGTCCAGGAGGGAGGTGAGTCTGCTTGCTCCTGATGAATAGTTTTGTTAATGTTCAGCTTTTTTGTGTCCAATAAACAGCAGGTGGGTATGTGAATTGCCTCTCTTCTTGTTGCCCCCTCAGAGTCATTACCCTTCCCTGAAACTCTTCAAGAAGTGGAGGTGCCAGTTCTTGGAAACAGACAGTGTAACTGTCTCAATGGAGTCGGCACAGTCACAGATAACATGATCTGTGCTGGTGTTCTAGCAGGAGGCAAAGACTCATGTCAGGTAAGGTGCCATATTTAATTCCTCTGATGTGTTCAAATGTGTTTAGCATTATCTTATTTCCTCAGACATGTCTTCTCCATCTCCTCAGGGTGACTCAGGAGGTCCAATGGTGATCCAGCAGGGCCTGGTGTGGGTCCAGTCAGGAGTTGTGAGCTTTGGTTTTGGCTGTGCAAGGCCCAATCTGCCAGGAGTCTACTCCAGAGTGTCCCGTTACCAATCCTGGATCAACTCCTACATCAGCTCTGACCAACCTGGATTTGTAACATTCACATCTGGTGGGCTGGATTCTGACAAAAGCTTTACCTGTCCTGGTCTGCCACCTCCTCTTATAACTACTACTACTAGTAGTGGCACTGCAGGCCCAGACATAATTATAGATCCAGTATCTAAAACCACAGTTCCAGCGTTGACCATATCCAGTGCTGAATGTAAGTATCTTGGCTACCTCAGTATTTTAAGCCATCTCCTAGCTTTTTGTTGTTCCAATACATTCTATTATTGTGTGTTTTTGTGTGTGTGTCATTGTGGTGAATGTAAGATCCACTTATTGCAAAAAAATGTTTTGCAGTGTGTGGCGTCACTCCGCTGAACACCAGGATAGTTGGAGGTGAAGACGCTCCAGCTGGAAGTTGGCCCTGGCAGGTTAGTCTGCAGAGATTTGGCGGCCATGTTTGTGGTGGTTCCCTCATCAACAGAGAGTGGGTGATGTCTGCCGCTCACTGCTTTTCCAGGTGGGCAACTGCAAGATAATCAAGTATTTACAGTGTCATTCTATGGTTTAACTATTGGTGCAAGTTCAATATTAAAAACTGTGTGTTTTTTGTATTTCCGCTTCAGTTCAAATACAAACAGATGGCAGGTTTCTCTTGGGCGTCAGAACCTGCAAGGCCAAAACCCAAACGAAGTATCCAAAACTGTTTCCAGAATTGTTTTGCATCCAAGCTATGATAGCGACACCAGCAACAATGACATTGCTCTGCTCAGACTCTCCTCACCAGTGGAATTCACAGACTACATCAGACCTGTGTGTCTGGCAGCCAGTGACAGTGTGTTCAACAATGGTACTGATAGCTGGGTCACTGGCTGGGGAGCAGTCCAGGAGGGAGGTGAGTCTGCTTGCTCCTTATGAATAGTTTTGTTAATGTTCAGCTTTTTTGTGTCCAATAAACAGCAGGTGGGTATGTGAATTGCCTCTCTTCTTGTTGCCCCCTCAGAGTCATTACCCTTCCCTGAAACTCTTCAAGAAGTGGAGGTGCCAGTTCTTGGAAACAGACAGTGTAACTGTCTCAATGGAGTCGGCACAGTCACAGATAACATGATCTGTGCTGGTGTTCTAGCAGGAGGCAAAGACTCATGTCAGGTAAGGTGCCATATTTAATTCCTCTGATGTGGTCAAATGTGTTTAGCATTATCTTATTTCCTCAGACATGTCTTCTCCATCTCCTCAGGGTGACTCAGGAGGTCCAATGGTGATCCAGCAGGGCCTGGTGTGGGTCCAGTCAGGAGTTGTGAGCTTTGGTTTTGGCTGTGCAAGGCCCAATCTGCCAGGAGTCTACTCCAGAGTGTCCCGTTACCAATCCTGGATCAACTCCTACATCAGCTCTGACCAACCTGGATTTGTAACATTCACATCTGGTGGGCTGGATTCTGACAACAGCTTTACCTGTCCTGGTCTGCCACCTCCTCTTATAACTACTACTACTAGTAGTGGCACTGCAGGCCCAGACATAATTATAGATCCAGTATCTAAAACCACAGTTCCAGCGTTGACCATATCCAGTGCTGAATGTAAGTATCTTGGCTACCTCAGTATTTTAAGCCATCTCCTAGCTTTTTGTTGTTCCAATACATTCTATTATTGTGTGTTTTTGTGTGTGTGTCATTGTGGTGAATGTAAGATCCACTTATTGCAAAAAAATGTTTTGCAGTGTGCGGCGTCACTCCGCTGAACACCAGGATAGTTGGAGGTGAAGACGCTCCAGCTGGAAGTTGGCCCTGGCAGGTTAGTCTGCAGAGATTTGGCGGCCATGTTTGTGGTGGTTCCCTCATCAACAGAGAGTGGGTGATGTCTGCCGCTCACTGCTTCTCCAGGTGGGCAACTGCAAGATAATCAAGTATTTACAGTGTCATTCTATGGTTTAACTATTGGTGCAAGTTCAATATTAAAAACTGTGTGTTTTTTGATTTCCGCTTCAGTTCAAATACAAACAGATGGCAGGTTTCTCTTGGGCGTCAGAACCTGCAAGGCCAAAACCCAAACGAAGTATCCAAAACTGTTTCTAGAATTGTTTTGCATCCAAGCTATGATAGCGACACCAGCAACAATGACATTGCTCTGCTCAGACTCTCCTCACCAGTGGAATTCACAGACTACATCAGACCTGTGTGTCTGGCAGCCAGTGACAGTGTGTTCAACAATGGTACTGATAGCTGGGTCACTGGCTGGGGAGCAGTCCAGGAGGGAGGTGAGTCTGCTTGCTCCTTATGAATAGTTTTGTTAATGTTCAGCTTTTTTGTGTCCAATAAACAGCAGGTGGGTATGTGAATTGCCTCTCTTCTTGTTGCCCCCTCAGAGTCATTACCCTTCCCTGAAACTCTTCAAGAAGTGGAGGTGCCAGTTCTTGGAAACAGACAGTGTAACTGTCTCAATGGAGTCGGCACAGTCACAGATAACATGATCTGTGCTGGTGTTCTAGCAGGAGGCAAAGACTCATGTCAGGTAAGGTGCCATATTTAATTCCTCTGATGTGGTCAAATGTGTTTAGCATTATCTTATTTCCTCAGACATGTCTTCTCCATCTCCTCAGGGTGACTCAGGAGGTCCAATGGTGATCCAGCAGGGCCTGGTGTGGGTCCAGTCAGGAGTTGTGAGCTTTGGTTTTGGCTGTGCAAGGCCCAATCTGCCAGGAGTCTACTCCAGAGTGTCCCGTTACCAATCCTGGATCAACTCCTACATCAGCTCTGACCAACCTGGATTTGTAACATTCACATCTGGTGGGCTGGATTCTGACAACAGCTTTACCTGTCCTGGTCTGCCACCTCCTCTTATAACTACTACTACTAGTAGTGGCACTGCAGGCCCAGACATAATTATAGATCCAGTATCTAAAACCACAGTTCCAGCGTTGACCATATCCAGTGCTGAATGTAAGTATCTTGGCTACCTCAGTATTTTGAGCCATCTCCTCGCTTTTTGTTGTTCCAATACATTCTATTATTGTGTGTTTTTGTGTGTGTGTCATTGTGGTGAATGTAAGATCCACTTATTGCAAAAAAATGTTTTGCAGTGTGTGGCGTCACTCCGCTGAACACCAGGATAGTTGGAGGTGAAGACGCTCCAGCTGGAAGTTGGCCCTGGCAGGTTAGTCTGCAGAGATTTGGCGGCCATGTTTGTGGTGGTTCCCTCATCAACAGAGAGTGGGTGATGTCTGCCGCTCACTGCTTTTCCAGGTGGGCAACTGCAAGATAATCAAGTATTTACAGTGTCATTCTATGGTTTAACTATTGGTGCAAGTTCAATATTAAAAACTGTGTGTTTTTTGTATTTCCGCTTCAGTTCAAATACAAACAGATGGCAGGTTTCTCTTGGGCGTCAGAACCTGCAAGGCCAAAACCCAAACGAAGTATCCAAAACTGTTTCCAGAATTGTTTTGCATCCAAGCTATGATAGCGACACCAGCAACAATGACATTGCTCTGCTCAGACTCTCCTCACCAGTGGAATTCACAGACTACATCAGACCTGTGTGTCTGGCAGCCAGTGACAGTGTGTTCAACAATGGTACTGATAGCTGGGTCACTGGCTGGGGAGCAGTCCAGGAGGGAGGTGAGTCTGCTTGCTCCTGATGAATAGTTTTGTTAATGTTCAGCTTTTTTGTGTCCAATAAACAGCAGGTGGGTATGTGAATTGCCTCTCTTCTTGTTGCCCCCTCAGAGTCATTACCCTTCCCTGAAACTCTTCAAGAAGTGGAGGTGCCAGTTCTTGGAAACAGACAGTGTAACTGTCTCAATGGAGTCGGCACAGTCACAGATAACATGATCTGTGCTGGTGTTCTAGCAGGAGGCAAAGACTCATGTCAGGTAAGGTGCCATATTTAATTCCTCTGATGTGGTCAAATGTGTTTAGCATTATCTTATTTCCTCAGACATGTCTTCTCCATCTCCTCAGGGTGACTCAGGAGGTCCAATGGTGATCCAGCAGGGCCTGGTGTGGGTCCAGTCAGGAGTTGTGAGCTTTGGTTTTGGCTGTGCAAGGCCCAATCTGCCAGGAGTCTACTCCAGAGTGTCCCGTTACCAATCCTGGATCAACTCCTACATCAGCTCTGACCAACCTGGATTTGTAACATTCACATCTGGTGGGCTGGATTCTGACAACAGCTTTACCTGTCCTGGTCTGCCATCTCCTCTTATAACTACTACTACTAGTAGTGGCACTGCAGGCCCAGACATAATTATAGATCCAGTATCTAAAACCACAGTTCCAGCGTTGACCATATCCAGTGCTGAATGTAAGTATCTTGGCTACCTCAGTATTTTAAGCCATCTCCTAGCTTTTTGTTGTTCCAATACATTCTATTATTGTGTGTTTTTGTGTGTGTGTCATTGTGGTGAATGTAAGATCCACTTATTGCAAAAAAATGTTTTGCAGTGTGTGGCGTCACTCCGCTGAACACCAGGATAGTTGGAGGTGAAGACGCTCCAGCTGGAAGTTGGCCCTGGCAGGTTAGTCTGCAGAGATTTGGCGGCCATGTTTGTGGTGGTTCCCTCATCAACAGAGAGTGGGTGATGTCTGCCGCTCACTGCTTTTCCAGGTGGGCAACTGCAAGATAATCAAGTATTTACAGTGTCATTCTATGGTTTAACTATTGGTGCAAGTTCAATATTAAAAACTGTGTGTTTTTTGTATTTCCGCTTCAGTTCAAATACAAACAGATGGCAGGTTTCTCTTGGGCGTCAGAACCTGCAAGGCCAAAACCCAAACGAAGTATCCAAAACTGTTTCCAGAATTGTTTTGCATCCAAGCTATGATAGCGACACCAGCAACAATGACATTGCTCTGCTCAGACTCTCCTCACCAGTGGAATTCACAGACTACATCAGACCTGTGTGTCTGGCAGCCAGTGACAGTGTGTTCAACAATGGTACTGATAGCTGGGTCACTGGCTGGGGAGCAGTCCAGGAGGGAGGTGAGTCTGCTTGCTCCTGATGAATAGTTTTGTTAATGTTCAGCTTTTTTGTGTCCAATAAACAGCAGGTGGGTATGTGAATTGCCTCTCTTCTTGTTGCCCCCTCAGAGTCATTACCCTTCCCTGAAACTCTTCAAGAAGTGGAGGTGCCAGTTCTTGGAAACAGACAGTGTAACTGTCTCAATGGAGTCGGCACAGTCACAGATAACATGATCTGTGCTGGTGTTCTAGCAGGAGGCAAAGACTCATGTCAGGTAAGGTGCCATATTTAATTCCTCTGATGTGGTCAAATGTGTTTAGCATTATCTTATTTCCTCAGACATGTCTTCTCCATCTCCTCAGGGTGACTCAGGAGGTCCAATGGTGATCCAGCAGGGCCTGGTGTGGGTCCAGTCAGGAGTTGTGAGCTTTGGTTTTGGCTGTGCAAGGCCCAATCTGCCAGGAGTCTACTCCAGAGTGTCCCGTTACCAATCCTGGATCAACTCCTACATCAGCTCTGACCAACCTGGATTTGTAACATTCACATCTGGTGGGCTGGATTCTGACAACAGCTTTACCTGTCCTGGTCTGCCACCTCCTCTTATAACTACTACTACTAGTAGTGGCACTGCAGGCCCAGACATAATTATAGATCCAGTATCTAAAACCACAGTTCCAGCGTTGACCATATCCAGTGCTGAATGTAAGTGTCTTGGCTACCTCAGTATTTTAAGCCATCTCCTAGCTTTTTGTTGTTCCAATACATTCTATTATTGTGTGTTTTTGTGTGTGTGTCATTGTGGTGAATGTAAGATCCACTTATTGCAAAAAAATGTTTTGCAGTGTGTGGCGTCACTCCGCTGAACACCAGGATAGTTGGAGGTGAAGACGCTCCAGCTGGAAGTTGGCCCTGGCAGGTTAGTCTGCAGAGATTTGGCGGCCATGTTTGTGGTGGTTCCCTCATCAACAGAGAGTGGGTGATGTCTGCCGCTCACTGCTTTTCCAGGTGGGCAACTGCAAGATAATCAAGTATTTACAGTGTCATTCTATGGTTTAACTATTGGTGCAAGTTCAATATTAAAAACTGTGTGTTTTTTGATTTCCGCTTCAGTTCAAATACAAACAGATGGCAGGTTTCTCTTGGGCGTCAGAACCTGCAAGGCCAAAACCCAAACGAAGTATCCAAAACTGTTTCCAGAATTGTTTTGCATCCAAGCTATGATAGCGACACCAGCAACAATGACATTGCTCTGCTCAGACTCTCCTCACCAGTGGAATTCACAGACTACATCAGACCTGTGTGTCTGGCAGCCAGTGACAGTGTGTTCAACAATGGTACTGATAGCTGGGTCACTGGCTGGGGAGCAGTCCAGGAGGGAGGTGAGTCTGCTTGCTCCTGATGAATAGTTTTGTTAATGTTCAGCTTTTTTGTGTCCAATAAACAGCAGGTGGGTATGTGAATTGCCTCTCTTCTTGTTGCCCCCTCAGAGTCATTACCCTTCCCTGAAACTCTTCAAGAAGTGGAGGTGCCAGTTCTTGGAAACAGACAGTGTAACTGTCTCAATGGAGTCGGCACAGTCACAGATAACATGATCTGTGCTGGTGTTCTAGCAGGAGGCAAAGACTCATGTCAGGTAAGGTGCCATATTTAATTCCTCTGATGTGGTCAAATGTGTTTAGCATTATCTTATTTCCTCAGACATGTCTTCTCCATCTCCTCAGGGTGACTCAGGAGGTCCAATGGTGATCCAGCAGGGCCTGGTGTGGGTCCAGTCAGGAGTTGTGAGCTTTGGTTTTGGCTGTGCAAGGCCCAATCTGCCAGGAGTCTACTCCAGAGTGTCCCGTTACCAATCCTGGATCAACTCCTACATCAGCTCTGACCAACCTGGATTTGTAACATTCACATCTGGTGGGCTGGATTCTGACAACAGCTTTACCTGTCCTGGTCTGCCACCTCCTCTTATAACTACTACTACTAGTAGTGGCACTGCAGGCCCAGACATAATTATAGATCCAGTATCTAAAACCACAGTTCCAGCGTTGACCATATCCAGTGCTGAATGTAAGTATCTTGGCTACCTCAGTATTTTAAGCCATCTCCTAGCTTTTTGTTGTTCCAATACATTCTATTATTGTGTGTTTTTGTGTGTGTGTCATTGTGGTGAATGTAAGATCCACTTATTGCAAAAAAATGTTTTGCAGTGTGTGGCGTCACTCCGCTGAACACCAGGATAGTTGGAGGTGAAGACGCTCCAGCTGGAAGTTGGCCCTGGCAGGTTAGTCTGCAGAGATTTGGCGGCCATGTTTGTGGTGGTTCCCTCATCAACAGAGAGTGGGTGATGTCTGCCGCTCACTGCTTTTCCAGGTGGGCAACTGCAAGATAATCAAGTATTTACAGTGTCATTCTATGGTTTAACTATTGGTGCAAGTTCAATATTAAAAACTGTGTGTTTTTTGATTTCCGCTTCAGTTCAAATACAAACAGATGGCAGGTTTCTCTTGGGCGTCAGAACCTGCAAGGCCAAAACCCAAACGAAGTATCCAAAACTGTTTCCAGAATTGTTTTGCATCCAAGCTATGATAGCGACACCAGCAACAATGACATTGCTCTGCTCAGACTCTCCTCACCAGTGGAATTCACAGACTACATCAGACCTGTGTGTCTGGCAGCCAGTGACAGTGTGTTCAACAATGGTACTGATAGCTGGGTCACTGGCTGGGGTGCAGTCCAGGAAGGAGGTGAGTCTGCTTGCTCCTGATGAATAGTTTTGTTAATGTTCAGCTTTTTTGTGTCCAATAAACAGCAGGTGGGTATGTGAATTGCCTCTCTTCTTGTTGCCCCCTCAGAGTCATTACCCTTCCCTGAAACTCTTCAAGAAGTGGAGGTGCCAGTTCTTGGAAACAGACAGTGTAACTGTCTCAATGGAGTCGGCACAGTCACAGATAACATGATCTGTGCTGGTGTTCTAGCAGGAGGCAAAGACTCATGTCAGGTAAGGTGCCATATTTAATTCCTCTGATGTGGTCAAATGTGTTTAGCATTATCTTATTTCCTCAGACATGTCTTCTCCATCTCCTCAGGGTGACTCAGGAGGTCCAATGGTGATCCAGCAGGGCCTGGTGTGGGTCCAGTCAGGAGTTGTGAGCTTTGGTTTTGGCTGTGCAAGGCCCAATCTGCCAGGAGTCTACTCCAGAGTGTCCCGTTACCAATCCTGGATCAACTCCTACATCAGCTCTGACCAACCTGGATTTGTAACATTCACATCTGGTGGGCTGGATTCTGACAACAGCTTTACCTGTCCTGGTCTGCCACCTCCTCTTATAACTACTACTACTAGTAGTGGCACTGCAGGCCCAGACATAATTATAGATCCAGTATCTAAAACCACAGTTCCAGCGTTGACCATATCCAGTGCTGAATGTAAGTATCTTGGCTACCTCAGTATTTTAAGCCATCTCCTAGCTTTTTGTTGTTCCAATACATTCTATTATTGTGTGTTTTTGTGTGTGTGTCATTGTGGTGAATGTAAGATCCACTTATTGCAAAAAAATGTTTTGCAGTGTGTGGCGTCACTCCGCTGAACACCAGGATAGTTGGAGGTGAAGACGCTCCAGCTGGAAGTTGGCCCTGGCAGGTTAGTCTGCAGAGATTTGGCGGCCATGTTTGTGGTGGTTCCCTCATCAACAGAGAGTGGGTGATGTCTGCCGCTCACTGCTTTTCCAGGTGGGCAACTGCAAGATAATCAAGTATTTACAGTGTCATTCTATGGTTTAACTATTGGTGCAAGTTCAATATTAAAAACTGTGTGTTTTTTGATTTCCGCTTCAGTTCAAATACAAACAGATGGCAGGTTTCTCTTGGGCGTCAGAACCTGCAAGGCCAAAACCCAAACGAAGTATCCAAAACTGTTTCCAGAATTGTTTTGCATCCAAGCTATGATAGCGACACCAGCAACAATGACATTGCTCTGCTCAGACTCTCCTCACCAGTGGAATTCACAGACTACATCAGACCTGTGTGTCTGGCAGCCAGTGACAGTGTGTTCAACAATGGTACTGATAGCTGGGTCACTGGCTGGGGAGCAGTCCAGGAGGGAGGTGAGTCTGCTTGCTCCTGATGAATAGTTTTGTTAATGTTCAGCTTTTTTGTGTCCAATAAACAGCAGGTGGGTATGTGAATTGCCTCTCTTCTTGTTGCCCCCTCAGAGTCATTACCCTTCCCTGAAACTCTTCAAGAAGTGGAGGTGCCAGTTCTTGGAAACAGACAGTGTAACTGTCTCAATGGAGTCGGCACAGTCACAGATAACATGATCTGTGCTGGTGTTCTAGCAGGAGGCAAAGACTCATGTCAGGTAAGGTGCCATATTTAATTCCTCTGATGTGGTCAAATGTGTTTAGCATTATCTTATTTCCTCAGACATGTCTTCTCCATCTCCTCAGGGTGACTCAGGAGGTCCAATGGTGATCCAGCAGGGCCTGGTGTGGGTCCAGTCAGGAGTTGTGAGCTTTGGTTTTGGCTGTGCAAGGCCCAATCTGCCAGGAGTCTACTCCAGAGTGTCCCGTTACCAATCCTGGATCAACTCCTACATCAGCTCTGACCAACCTGGATTTGTAACATTCACATCTGGTGGGCTGGATTCTGACAACAGCTTTACCTGTCCTGGTCTGCCACCTCCTCTTATAACTACTACTACTAGTAGTGGCACTGCAGGCCCAGACATAATTATAGATCCAGTATCTAAAACCACAGTTCCAGCGTTGACCATATCCAGTGCTGAATGTAAGTGTCTTGGCTACCTCAGTATTTTAAGCCATCTCCTAGCTTTTTGTTGTTCCAATACATTCTATTATTGTGTGTTTTTGTGTGTGTGTCATTGTGGTGAATGTAAGATCCACTTATTGCAAAAAAATGTTTTGCAGTGTGTGGCGTCACTCCGCTGAACACCAGGATAGTTGGAGGTGAAGACGCTCCAGCTGGAAGTTGGCCCTGGCAGGTTAGTCTGCAGAGATTTGGCGGCCATGTTTGTGGTGGTTCCCTCATCAACAGAGAGTGGGTGATGTCTGCCGCTCACTGCTTCTCCAGGTGGGCAACTGCAAGATAATCAAGTATTTACAGTGTCATTCTATGGTTTAACTATTGGTGCAAGTTCAATATTAAAAACTGTGTGTTTTTTGATTTCCGCTTCAGTTCAAATACAAACAGATGGCAGGTTTCTCTTGGGCGTCAGAACCTGCAAGGCCAAAACCCAAACGAAGTATCCAAAACTGTTTCCAGAATTGTTTTGCATCCAAGCTATGATAGCGACACCAGCAACAATGACATTGCTCTGCTCAGACTCTCCTCACCAGTGGAATTCACAGACTACATCAGACCTGTGTGTCTGGCAGCCAGTGACAGTGTGTTCAACAATGGTACTGATAGCTGGGTCACTGGCTGGGGTGCAGTCCAGGAAGGAGGTGAGTCTGCTTGCTCCTGATGAATAGTTTTGTTAATGTTCAGCTTTTTTGTGTCCAATAAACAGCAGGTGGGTATGTGAATTGCCTCTCTTCTTGTTGCCCCCTCAGAGTCATTACCCTTCCCTGAAACTCTTCAAGAAGTGGAGGTGCCAGTTCTTGGAAACAGACAGTGTAACTGTCTCAATGGAGTCGGCACAGTCACAGATAACATGATCTGTGCTGGTGTTCTAGCAGGAGGCAAAGACTCATGTCAGGTAAGGTGCCATATTTAATTCCTCTGATGTGGTCAAATGTGTTTAGCATTATCTTATTTCCTCAGACATGTCTTCTCCATCTCCTCAGGGTGACTCAGGAGGTCCAATGGTGATCCAGCAGGGCCTGGTGTGGGTCCAGTCAGGAGTTGTGAGCTTTGGTTTTGGCTGTGCAAGGCCCAATCTGCCAGGAGTCTACTCCAGAGTGTCCCGTTACCAATCCTGGATCAACTCCTACATCAGCTCTGACCAACCTGGATTTGTAACATTCACATCTGGTGGGCTGGATTCTGACAACAGCTTTACCTGTCCTGGTCTGCCACCTCCTCTTATAACTACTACTACTAGTAGTGGCACTGCAGGCCCAGACATAATTATAGATCCAGTATCTAAAACCACAGTTCCAGCGTTGACCATATCCAGTGCTGAATGTAAGTATCTTGGCTACCTCAGTATTTTAAGCCATCTCCTAGCTTTTTGTTGTTCCAATACATTCTATTATTGTGTGTTTTTGTGTGTGTGTCATTGTGGTGAATGTAAGATCCACTTATTGCAAAAAAATGTTTTGCAGTGTGTGGCGTCACTCCGCTGAACACCAGGATAGTTGGAGGTGAAGACGCTCCAGCTGGAAGTTGGCCCTGGCAGGTTAGTCTGCAGAGATTTGGCGGCCATGTTTGTGGTGGTTCCCTCATCAACAGAGAGTGGGTGATGTCTGCCGCTCACTGCTTTTCCAGGTGGGCAACTGCAAGATAATCAAGTATTTACAGTGTCATTCTATGGTTTAACTATTGGTGCAAGTTCAATATTAAAAACTGTGTGTTTTTTGATTTCCGCTTCAGTTCAAATACAAACAGATGGCAGGTTTCTCTTGGGCGTCAGAACCTGCAAGGCCAAAACCCAAACGAAGTATCCAAAACTGTTTCCAGAATTGTTTTGCATCCAAGCTATGATAGCGACACCAGCAACAATGACATTGCTCTGCTCAGACTCTCCTCACCAGTGGAATTCACAGACTACATCAGACCTGTGTGTCTGGCAGCCAGTGACAGTGTGTTCAACAATGGTACTGATAGCTGGGTCACTGGCTGGGGAGCAGTCCAGGAGGGAGGTGAGTCTGCTTGCTCCTTATGAATAGTTTTGTTAATGTTCAGCTTTTTTGTGTCCAATAAACAGCAGGTGGGTATGTGAATTGCCTCTCTTCTTGTTGCCCCCTCAGAGTCATTACCCTTCCCTGAAACTCTTCAAGAAGTGGAGGTGCCAGTTCTTGGAAACAGACAGTGTAACTGTCTCAATGGAGTCGGCACAGTCACAGATAACATGATCTGTGCTGGTGTTCTAGCAGGAGGCAAAGACTCATGTCAGGTAAGGTGCCATATTTAATTCCTCTGATGTGGTCAAATGTGTTTAGCATTATCTTATTTCCTCAGACATGTCTTCTCCATCTCCTCAGGGTGACTCAGGAGGTCCAATGGTGATCCAGCAGGGCCTGGTGTGGGTCCAGTCAGGAGTTGTGAGCTTTGGTTTTGGCTGTGCAAGGCCCAATCTGCCAGGAGTCTACTCCAGAGTGTCCCGTTACCAATCCTGGATCAACTCCTACATCAGCTCTGACCAACCTGGATTTGTAACATTCACATCTGGTGGGCTGGATTCTGACAACAGCTTTACCTGTCCTGGTCTGCCACCTCCTCTTATAACTACTACTACTAGTAGTGGCACTGCAGGCCCAGACATAATTATAGATCCAGTATCTAAAACCACAGTTCCAGCGTTGACCATATCCAGTGCTGAATGTAAGTATCTTGGCTACCTCAGTATTTTAAGCCATCTCCTAGCTTTTTGTTGTTCCAATACATTCTATTATTGTGTGTTTTTGTGTGTGTGTCATTGTGGTGAATGTAAGATCCACTTATTGCAAAAAAATGTTTTGCAGTGTGTGGCGTCACTCCGCTGAACACCAGGATAGTTGGAGGTGAAGACGCTCCAGCTGGAAGTTGGCCCTGGCAGGTTAGTCTGCAGAGATTTGGCGGCCATGTTTGTGGTGGTTCCCTCATCAACAGAGAGTGGGTGATGTCTGCCGCTCACTGCTTCTCCAGGTGGGCAACTGCAAGATAATCAAGTATTTACAGTGTCATTCTATGGTTTAACTATTGGTGCAAGTTCAATATTAAAAACTGTGTGTTTTTTGATTTCCGCTTCAGTTCAAATACAAACAGATGGCAGGTTTCTCTTGGGCGTCAGAACCTGCAAGGCCAAAACCCAAACGAAGTATCCAAAACTGTTTCCAGAATTGTTTTGCATCCAAGCTATGATAGCGACACCAGCAACAATGACATTGCTCTGCTCAGACTCTCCTCACCAGTGGAATTCACAGACTACATCAGACCTGTGTGTCTGGCAGCCAGTGACAGTGTGTTCAACAATGGTACTGATAGCTGGGTCACTGGCTGGGGTGCAGTCCAGGAAGGAGGTGAGTCTGCTTACTCCTGATGAATAGTTTTGTTAATGTTCAGCTTTTTTGTGTCCAATAAACAGCAGGTGGGTATGTGAATTGCCTCTCTTCTTGTTGCCCCCTCAGAGTCATTACCCTTCCCTGAAACTCTTCAAGAAGTGGAGGTGCCAGTTCTTGGAAACAGACAGTGTAACTGTCTCAATGGAGTCGGCACAGTCACAGATAACATGATCTGTGCTGGTGTTCTAGCAGGAGGCAAAGACTCATGTCAGGTAAGGTGCCATATTTAATTCCTCTGATGTGGTCAAATGTGTTTAGCATTATCTTATTTCCTCAGACATGTCTTCTCCATCTCCTCAGGGTGACTCAGGAGGTCCAATGGTGATCCAGCAGGGCCTGGTGTGGGTCCAGTCAGGAGTTGTGAGCTTTGGTTTTGGCTGTGCAAGGCCCAATCTGCCAGGAGTCTACTCCAGAGTGTCCCGTTACCAATCCTGGATCAACTCCTACATCAGCTCTGACCAACCTGGATTTGTAACATTCACATCTGGTGGGCTGGATTCTGACAACAGCTTTACCTGTCCTGGTCTGCCACCTCCTCTTATAACTACTACTACTAGTAGTGGCACTGCAGGCCCAGACATAATTATAGATCCAGTATCTAAAACCACAGTTCCAGCGTTGACCATATCCAGTGCTGAATGTAAGTATCTTGGCTACCTCAGTATTTTAAGCCATCTCCTAGCTTTTTGTTGTTCCAATACATTCTATTATTGTGTGTTTTTGTGTGTGTGTCATTGTGGTGAATGTAAGATCCACTTATTGCAAAAAAATGTTTTGCAGTGTGTGGCGTCACTCCGCTGAACACCAGGATAGTTGGAGGTGAAGACGCTCCAGCTGGAAGTTGGCCCTGGCAGGTTAGTCTGCAGAGATTTGGCGGCCATGTTTGTGGTGGTTCCCTCATCAACAGAGAGTGGGTGATGTCTGCCGCTCACTGCTTTTCCAGGTGGGCAACTGCAAGATAATCAAGTATTTACAGTGTCATTCTATGGTTTAACTATTGGTGCAAGTTCAATATTAAAAACTGTGTGTTTTTTGATTTCCGCTTCAGTTCAAATACAAACAGATGGCAGGTTTCTCTTGGGCGTCAGAACCTGCAAGGCCAAAACCCAAACGAAGTATCCAAAACTGTTTCCAGAATTGTTTTGCATCCAAGCTATGATAGCGACACCAGCAACAATGACATTGCTCTGCTCAGACTCTCCTCACCAGTGGAATTCACAGACTACATCAGACCTGTGTGTCTGGCAGCCAGTGACAGTGTGTTCAACAATGGTACTGATAGCTGGGTCACTGGCTGGGGTGCAGTCCAGGAAGGAGGTGAGTCTGCTTGCTCCTGATGAATAGTTTTGTTAATGTTCAGCTTTTTTGTGTCCAATAAACAGCAGGTGGGTATGTGAATTGCCTCTCTTCTTGTTGCCCCCTCAGAGTCATTACCCTTCCCTGAAACTCTTCAAGAAGTGGAGGTGCCAGTTCTTGGAAACAGACAGTGTAACTGTCTCAATGGAGTCGGCACAGTCACAGATAACATGATCTGTGCTGGTGTTCTAGCAGGAGGCAAAGACTCATGTCAGGTAAGGTGCCATATTTAATTCCTCTGATGTGGTCAAATGTGTTTAGCATTATCTTATTTCCTCAGACATGTCTTCTCCATCTCCTCAGGGTGACTCAGGAGGTCCAATGGTGATCCAGCAGGGCCTGGTGTGGGTCCAGTCAGGAGTTGTGAGCTTTGGTTTTGGCTGTGCAAGGCCCAATCTGCCAGGAGTCTACTCCAGAGTGTCCCGTTACCAATCCTGGATCAACTCCTACATCAGCTCTGACCAACCTGGATTTGTAACATTCACATCTGGTGGGCTGGATTCTGACAACAGCTTTACCTGTCCTGGTCTGCCACCTCCTCTTATAACTACTACTACTAGTAGTGGCACTGCAGGCCCAGACATAATTATAGATCCAGTATCTAAAACCACAGTTCCAGCGTTGACCATATCCAGTGCTGAATGTAAGTGTCTTGGCTACCTCAGTATTTTAAGCCATCTCCTAGCTTTTTGTTGTTCCAATACATTCTATTATTGTGTGTTTTTGTGTGTGTGTCATTGTGGTGAATGTAAGATCCACTTATTGCAAAAAAATGTTTTGCAGTGTGTGGCGTCACTCCGCTGAACACCAGGATAGTTGGAGGTGAAGACGCTCCAGCTGGAAGTTGGCCCTGGCAGGTTAGTCTGCAGAGATTTGGCGGCCATGTTTGTGGTGGTTCCCTCATCAACAGAGAGTGGGTGATGTCTGCCGCTCACTGCTTTTCCAGGTGGGCAACTGCAAGATAATCAAGTATTTACAGTGTCATTCTATGGTTTAACTATTGGTGCAAGTTCAATATTAAAAACTGTGTGTTTTTTGATTTCCGCTTCAGTTCAAATACAAACAGATGGCAGGTTTCTCTTGGGCGTCAGAACCTGCAAGGCCAAAACCCAAACGAAGTATCCAAAACTGTTTCCAGAATTGTTTTGCATCCAAGCTATGATAGCGACACCAGCAACAATGACATTGCTCTGCTCAGACTCTCCTCACCAGTGGAATTCACAGACTACATCAGACCTGTGTGTCTGGCAGCCAGTGACAGTGTGTTCAACAATGGTACTGATAGCTGGGTCACTGGCTGGGGTGCAGTCCAGGAAGGAGGTGAGTCTGCTTGCTCCTGATGAATAGTTTTGTTAATGTTCAGCTTTTTTGTGTCCAATAAACAGCAGGTGGGTATGTGAATTGCCTCTCTTCTTGTTGCCCCCTCAGAGTCATTACCCTTCCCTGAAACTCTTCAAGAAGTGGAGGTGCCAGTTCTTGGAAACAGACAGTGTAACTGTCTCAATGGAGTCGGCACAGTCACAGATAACATGATCTGTGCTGGTGTTCTAGCAGGAGGCAAAGACTCATGTCAGGTAAGGTGCCATATTTAATTCCTCTGATGTGGTCAAATGTGTTTAGCATTATCTTATTTCCTCAGACATGTCTTCTCCATCTCCTCAGGGTGACTCAGGAGGTCCAATGGTGATCCAGCAGGGCCTGGTGTGGGTCCAGTCAGGAGTTGTGAGCTTTGGTTTTGGCTGTGCAAGGCCCAATCTGCCAGGAGTCTACTCCAGAGTGTCCCGTTACCAATCCTGGATCAACTCCTACATCAGCTCTGACCAACCTGGATTTGTAACATTCACATCTGGTGGGCTGGATTCTGACAACAGCTTTACCTGTCCTGGTCTGCCACCTCCTCTTATAACTACTACTACTAGTAGTGGCACTGCAGGCCCAGACATAATTATAGATCCAGTATCTAAAACCACAGTTCCAGCGTTGACCATATCCAGTGCTGAATGTAAGTATCTTGGCTACCTCAGTATTTTAAGCCATCTCCTAGCTTTTTGTTGTTCCAATACATTCTATTATTGTGTGTTTTTGTGTGTGTGTCATTGTGGTGAATGTAAGATCCACTTATTGCAAAAAAATGTTTTGCAGTGTGTGGCGTCACTCCGCTGAACACCAGGATAGTTGGAGGTGAAGACGCTCCAGCTGGAAGTTGGCCCTGGCAGGTTAGTCTGCAGAGATTTGGCGGCCATGTTTGTGGTGGTTCCCTCATCAACAGAGAGTGGGTGATGTCTGCCGCTCACTGCTTTTCCAGGTGGGCAACTGCAAGATAATCAAGTATTTACAGTGTCATTCTATGGTTTAACTATTGGTGCAAGTTCAATATTAAAAACTGTGTGTTTTTTGATTTCCGCTTCAGTTCAAATACAAACAGATGGCAGGTTTCTCTTGGGCGTCAGAACCTGCAAGGCCAAAACCCAAACGAAGTATCCAAAACTGTTTCCAGAATTGTTTTGCATCCAAGCTATGATAGCGACACCAGCAACAATGACATTGCTCTGCTCAGACTCTCCTCACCAGTGGAATTCACAGACTACATCAGACCTGTGTGTCTGGCAGCCAGTGACAGTGTGTTCAACAATGGTACTGATAGCTGGGTCACTGGCTGGGGTGCAGTCCAGGAAGGAGGTGAGTCTGCTTGCTCCTGATGAATAGTTTTGTTAATGTTCAGCTTTTTTGTGTCCAATAAACAGCAGGTGGGTATGTGAATTGCCTCTCTTCTTGTTGCCCCCTCAGAGTCATTACCCTTCCCTGAAACTCTTCAAGAAGTGGAGGTGCCAGTTCTTGGAAACAGACAGTGTAACTGTCTCAATGGAGTCGGCACAGTCACAGATAACATGATCTGTGCTGGTGTTCTAGCAGGAGGCAAAGACTCATGTCAGGTAAGGTGCCATATTTAATTCCTCTGATGTGGTCAAATGTGTTTAGCATTATCTTATTTCCTCAGACATGTCTTCTCCATCTCCTCAGGGTGACTCAGGAGGTCCAATGGTGATCCAGCAGGGCCTGGTGTGGGTCCAGTCAGGAGTTGTGAGCTTTGGTTTTGGCTGTGCAAGGCCCAATCTGCCAGGAGTCTACTCCAGAGTGTCCCGTTACCAATCCTGGATCAACTCCTACATCAGCTCTGACCAACCTGGATTTGTAACATTCACATCTGGTGGGCTGGATTCTGACAACAGCTTTACCTGTCCTGGTCTGCCACCTCCTCTTATAACTACTACTACTAGTAGTGGCACTGCAGGCCCAGACATAATTATAGATCCAGTATCTAAAACCACAGTTCCAGCGTTGACCATATCCAGTGCTGAATGTAAGTATCTTGGCTACCTCAGTATTTTAAGCCATCTCCTAGCTTTTTGTTGTTCCAATACATTCTATTATTGTGTGTTTTTGTGTGTGTGTCATTGTGGTGAATGTAAGATCCACTTATTGCAAAAAAATGTTTTGCAGTGTGTGGCGTCACTCCGCTGAACACCAGGATAGTTGGAGGTGAAGACGCTCCAGCTGGAAGTTGGCCCTGGCAGGTTAGTCTGCAGAGATTTGGCGGCCATGTTTGTGGTGGTTCCCTCATCAACAGAGAGTGGGTGATGTCTGCCGCTCACTGCTTTTCCAGGTGGGCAACTGCAAGATAATCAAGTATTTACAGTGTCATTCTATGGTTTAACTATTGGTGCAAGTTCAATATTAAAAACTGTGTGTTTTTTGATTTCCGCTTCAGTTCAAATACAAACAGATGGCAGGTTTCTCTTGGGCGTCAGAACCTGCAAGGCCAAAACCCAAACGAAGTATCCAAAACTGTTTCCAGAATTGTTTTGCATCCAAGCTATGATAGCGACACCAGCAACAATGACATTGCTCTGCTCAGACTCTCCTCACCAGTGGAATTCACAGACTACATCAGACCTGTGTGTCTGGCAGCCAGTGACAGTGTGTTCAACAATGGTACTGATAGCTGGGTCACTGGCTGGGGAGCAGTCCAGGAGGGAGGTGAGTCTGCTTGCTCCTTATGAATAGTTTTGTTAATGTTCAGCTTTTTTGTGTCCAATAAACAGCAGGTGGGTATGTGAATTGCCTCTCTTCTTGTTGCCCCCTCAGAGTCATTACCCTTCCCTGAAACTCTTCAAGAAGTGGAGGTGCCAGTTCTTGGAAACAGACAGTGTAACTGTCTCAATGGAGTCGGCACAGTCACAGATAACATGATCTGTGCTGGTGTTCTAGCAGGAGGCAAAGACTCATGTCAGGTAAGGTGCCATATTTAATTCCTCTGATGTGGTCAAATGTGTTTAGCATTATCTTATTTCCTCAGACATGTCTTCTCCATCTCCTCAGGGTGACTCAGGAGGTCCAATGGTGATCCAGCAGGGCCTGGTGTGGGTCCAGTCAGGAGTTGTGAGCTTTGGTTTTGGCTGTGCAAGGCCCAATCTGCCAGGAGTCTACTCCAGAGTGTCCCGTTACCAATCCTGGATCAACTCCTACATCAGCTCTGACCAACCTGGATTTGTAACATTCACATCTGGTGGGCTGGATTCTGACAACAGCTTTACCTGTCCTGGTCTGCCACCTCCTCTTATAACTACTACTACTAGTAGTGGCACTGCAGGCCCAGACATAATTATAGATCCAGTATCTAAAACCACAGTTCCAGCGTTGACCATATCCAGTGCTGAATGTAAGTATCTTGGCTACCTCAGTATTTTAAGCCATCTCCTAGCTTTTTGTTGTTCCAATACATTCTATTATTGTGTGTTTTTGTGTGTGTGTCATTGTGGTGAATGTAAGATCCACTTATTGCAAAAAAATGTTTTGCAGTGTGTGGCGTCACTCCGCTGAACACCAGGATAGTTGGAGGTGAAGACGCTCCAGCTGGAAGTTGGCCCTGGCAGGTTAGTCTGCAGAGATTTGGCGGCCATGTTTGTGGTGGTTCCCTCATCAACAGAGAGTGGGTGATGTCTGCCGCTCACTGCTTTTCCAGGTGGGCAACTGCAAGATAATCAAGTATTTACAGTGTCATTCTATGGTTTAACTATTGGTGCAAGTTCAATATTAAAAACTGTGTGTTTTTTGATTTCCGCTTCAGTTCAAATACAAACAGATGGCAGGTTTCTCTTGGGCGTCAGAACCTGCAAGGCCAAAACCCAAACGAAGTATCCAAAACTGTTTCCAGAATTGTTTTGCATCCAAGCTATGATAGCGACACCAGCAACAATGACATTGCTCTGCTCAGACTCTCCTCACCAGTGGAATTCACAGACTACATCAGACCTGTGTGTCTGGCAGCCAGTGACAGTGTGTTCAACAATGGTACTGATAGCTGGGTCACTGGCTGGGGAGCAGTCCAGGAGGGAGGTGAGTCTGCTTGCTCCTTATGAATAGTTTTGTTAATGTTCAGCTTTTTTGTGTCCAATAAACAGCAGGTGGGTATGTGAATTGCCTCTCTTCTTGTTGCCCCCTCAGAGTCATTACCCTTCCCTGAAACTCTTCAAGAAGTGGAGGTGCCAGTTCTTGGAAACAGACAGTGTAACTGTCTCAATGGAGTCGGCACAGTCACAGATAACATGATCTGTGCTGGTGTTCTAGCAGGAGGCAAAGACTCATGTCAGGTAAGGTGCCATATTTAATTCCTCTGATGTGGTCAAATGTGTTTAGCATTATCTTATTTCCTCAGACATGTCTTCTCCATCTCCTCAGGGTGACTCAGGAGGTCCAATGGTGATCCAGCAGGGCCTGGTGTGGGTCCAGTCAGGAGTTGTGAGCTTTGGTTTTGGCTGTGCAAGGCCCAATCTGCCAGGAGTCTACTCCAGAGTGTCCCGTTACCAATCCTGGATCAACTCCTACATCAGCTCTGACCAACCTGGATTTGTAACATTCACATCTGGTGGGCTGGATTCTGACAACAGCTTTACCTGTCCTGGTCTGCCACCTCCTCTTATAACTACTACTACTAGTAGTGGCACTGCAGGCCCAGACATAATTATAGATCCAGTATCTAAAACCACAGTTCCAGCGTTGACCATATCCAGTGCTGAATGTAAGTATCTTGGCTACCTCAGTATTTTAAGCCATCTCCTAGCTTTTTGTTGTTCCAATACATTCTATTATTGTGTGTTTTTGTGTGTGTGTCATTGTGGTGAATGTAAGATCCACTTATTGCAAAAAAATGTTTTGCAGTGTGTGGCGTCACTCCGCTGAACACCAGGATAGTTGGAGGTGAAGACGCTCCAGCTGGAAGTTGGCCCTGGCAGGTTAGTCTGCAGAGATTTGGCGGCCATGTTTGTGGTGGTTCCCTCATCAACAGAGAGTGGGTGATGTCTGCCGCTCACTGCTTTTCCAGGTGGGCAACTGCAAGATAATCAAGTATTTACAGTGTCATTCTATGGTTTAACTATTGGTGCAAGTTCAATATTAAAAACTGTGTGTTTTTTGATTTCCGCTTCAGTTCAAATACAAACAGATGGCAGGTTTCTCTTGGGCGTCAGAACCTGCAAGGCCAAAACCCAAACGAAGTATCCAAAACTGTTTCCAGAATTGTTTTGCATCCAAGCTATGATAGCGACACCAGCAACAATGACATTGCTCTGCTCAGACTCTCCTCACCAGTGGAATTCACAGACTACATCAGACCTGTGTGTCTGGCAGCCAGTGACAGTGTGTTCAACAATGGTACTGATAGCTGGGTCACTGGCTGGGGTGCAGTCCAGGAAGGAGGTGAGTCTGCTTGCTCCTGATGAATAGTTTTGTTAATGTTCAGCTTTTTTGTGTCCAATAAACAGCAGGTGGGTATGTGAATTGCCTCTCTTCTTGTTGCCCCCTCAGAGTCATTACCCTTCCCTGAAACTCTTCAAGAAGTGGAGGTGCCAGTTCTTGGAAACAGACAGTGTAACTGTCTCAATGGAGTCGGCACAGTCACAGATAACATGATCTGTGCTGGTGTTCTAGCAGGAGGCAAAGACTCATGTCAGGTAAGGTGCCATATTTAATTCCTCTGATGTGGTCAAATGTGTTTAGCATTATCTTATTTCCTCAGACATGTCTTCTCCATCTCCTCAGGGTGACTCAGGAGGTCCAATGGTGATCCAGCAGGGCCTGGTGTGGGTCCAGTCAGGAGTTGTGAGCTTTGGTTTTGGCTGTGCAAGGCCCAATCTGCCAGGAGTCTACTCCAGAGTGTCCCGTTACCAATCCTGGATCAACTCCTACATCAGCTCTGACCAACCTGGATTTGTAACATTCACATCTGGTGGGCTGGATTCTGACAACAGCTTTACCTGTCCTGGTCTGCCACCTCCTCTTATAACTACTACTACTAGTAGTGGCACTGCAGGCCCAGACATAATTATAGATCCAGTATCTAAAACCACAGTTCCAGCGTTGACCATATCCAGTGCTGAATGTAAGTATCTTGGCTACCTCAGTATTTTAAGCCATCTCCTAGCTTTTTGTTGTTCCAATACATTCTATTATTGTGTGTTTTTGTGTGTGTGTCATTGTGGTGAATGTAAGATCCACTTATTGCAAAAAAATGTTTTGCAGTGTGTGGCGTCACTCCGCTGAACACCAGGATAGTTGGAGGTGAAGACGCTCCAGCTGGAAGTTGGCCCTGGCAGGTTAGTCTGCAGAGATTTGGCGGCCATGTTTGTGGTGGTTCCCTCATCAACAGAGAGTGGGTGATGTCTGCCGCTCACTGCTTTTCCAGGTGGGCAACTGCAAGATAATCAAGTATTTACAGTGTCATTCTATGGTTTAACTATTGGTGCAAGTTCAATATTAAAAACTGTGTGTTTTTTGATTTCCGCTTCAGTTCAAATACAAACAGATGGCAGGTTTCTCTTGGGCGTCAGAACCTGCAAGGCCAAAACCCAAACGAAGTATCCAAAACTGTTTCCAGAATTGTTTTGCATCCAAGCTATGATAGCGACACCAGCAACAATGACATTGCTCTGCTCAGACTCTCCTCACCAGTGGAATTCACAGACTACATCAGACCTGTGTGTCTGGCAGCCAGTGACAGTGTGTTCAACAATGGTACTGATAGCTGGGTCACTGGCTGGGGAGCAGTCCAGGAGGGAGGTGAGTCTGCTTGCTCCTTATGAATAGTTTTGTTAATGTTCAGCTTTTTTGTGTCCAATAAACAGCAGGTGGGTATGTGAATTGCCTCTCTTCTTGTTGCCCCCTCAGAGTCATTACCCTTCCCTGAAACTCTTCAAGAAGTGGAGGTGCCAGTTCTTGGAAACAGACAGTGTAACTGTCTCAATGGAGTCGGCACAGTCACAGATAACATGATCTGTGCTGGTGTTCTAGCAGGAGGCAAAGACTCATGTCAGGTAAGGTGCCATATTTAATTCCTCTGATGTGGTCAAATGTGTTTAGCATTATCTTATTTCCTCAGACATGTCTTCTCCATCTCCTCAGGGTGACTCAGGAGGTCCAATGGTGATCCAGCAGGGCTTGGTGTGGGTCCAGTCAGGAGTTGTGAGCTTTGGTTTTGGCTGTGCAAGGCCCAATCTGCCAGGAGTCTACTCCAGAGTGTCCCGTTACCAATCCTGGATCAACTCCTACATCAGCTCTGACCAACCTGGATTTGTAACATTCACATCTGGTGGGCTGGATTCTGACAACAGCTTTACCTGTCCTGGTCTGCCACCTCCTCTTATAACTACTACTACTAGTAGTGGCACTGCAGGCCCAGACATAATTATAGATCCAGTATCTAAAACCACAGTTCCAGCGTTGACCATATCCAGTGCTGAATGTAAGTATCTTGGCTACCTCAGTATTTTAAGCCATCTCCTAGCTTTTTGTTGTTCCAATACATTCTATTATTGTGTGTTTTTGTGTGTGTGTCATTGTGGTGAATGTAAGATCCACTTATTGCAAAAAAATGTTTTGCAGTGTGTGGCGTCACTCCGCTGAACACCAGGATAGTTGGAGGTGAAGACGCTCCAGCTGGAAGTTGGCCCTGGCAGGTTAGTCTGCAGAGATTTGGCGGCCATGTTTGTGGTGGTTCCCTCATCAACAGAGAGTGGGTGATGTCTGCCGCTCACTGCTTCTCCAGGTGGGCAACTGCAAGATAATCAAGTATTTACAGTGTCATTCTATGGTTTAACTATTGGTGCAAGTTCAATATTAAAAACTGTGTGTTTTTTGATTTCCGCTTCAGTTCAAATACAAACAGATGGCAGGTTTCTCTTGGGCGTCAGAACCTGCAAGGCCAAAACCCAAACGAAGTATCCAAAACTGTTTCCAGAATTGTTTTGCATCCAAGCTATGATAGCGACACCAGCAACAATGACATTGCTCTGCTCAGACTCTCCTCACCAGTGGAATTCACAGACTACATCAGACCTGTGTGTCTGGCAGCCAGTGACAGTGTGTTCAACAATGGTACTGATAGCTGGGTCACTGGCTGGGGTGCAGTCCAGGAAGGAGGTGAGTCTGCTTGCTCCTGATGAATAGTTTTGTTAATGTTCAGCTTTTTTGTGTCCAATAAACAGCAGGTGGGTATGTGAATTGCCTCTCTTCTTGTTGCCCCCTCAGAGTCATTACCCTTCCCTGAAACTCTTCAAGAAGTGGAGGTGCCAGTTCTTGGAAACAGACAGTGTAACTGTCTCAATGGAGTCGGCACAGTCACAGATAACATGATCTGTGCTGGTGTTCTAGCAGGAGGCAAAGACTCATGTCAGGTAAGGTGCCATATTTAATTCCTCTGATGTGGTCAAATGTGTTTAGCATTATCTTATTTCCTCAGACATGTCTTCTCCATCTCCTCAGGGTGACTCAGGAGGTCCAATGGTGATCCAGCAGGGCCTGGTGTGGGTCCAGTCAGGAGTTGTGAGCTTTGGTTTTGGCTGTGCAAGGCCCAATCTGCCAGGAGTCTACTCCAGAGTGTCCCGTTACCAATCCTGGATCAACTCCTACATCAGCTCTGACCAACCTGGATTTGTAACATTCACATCTGGTGGGCTGGATTCTGACAACAGCTTTACCTGTCCTGGTCTGCCACCTCCTCTTATAACTACTACTACTAGTAGTGGCACTGCAGGCCCAGACATAATTATAGATCCAGTATCTAAAACCACAGTTCCAGCGTTGACCATATCCAGTGCTGAATGTAAGTATCTTGGCTACCTCAGTATTTTAAGCCATCTCCTAGCTTTTTGTTGTTCCAATACATTCTATTATTGTGTGTTTTTGTGTGTGTGTCATTGTGGTGAATGTAAGATCCACTTATTGCAAAAAAATGTTTTGCAGTGTGTGGCGTCACTCCGCTGAACACCAGGATAGTTGGAGGTGAAGACGCTCCAGCTGGAAGTTGGCCCTGGCAGGTTAGTCTGCAGAGATTTGGCGGCCATGTTTGTGGTGGTTCCCTCATCAACAGAGAGTGGGTGATGTCTGCCGCTCACTGCTTTTCCAGGTGGGCAACTGCAAGATAATCAAGTATTTACAGTGTCATTCTATGGTTTAACTATTGGTGCAAGTTCAATATTAAAAACTGTGTGTTTTTTGATTTCCGCTTCAGTTCAAATACAAACAGATGGCAGGTTTCTCTTGGGCGTCAGAACCTGCAAGGCCAAAACCCAAACGAAGTATCCAAAACTGTTTCCAGAATTGTTTTGCATCCAAGCTATGATAGCGACACCAGCAACAATGACATTGCTCTGCTCAGACTCTCCTCACCAGTGGAATTCACAGACTACATCAGACCTGTGTGTCTGGCAGCCAGTGACAGTGTGTTCAACAATGGTACTGATAGCTGGGTCACTGGCTGGGGAGCAGTCCAGGAGGGAGGTGAGTCTGCTTGCTCCTTATGAATAGTTTTGTTAATGTTCAGCTTTTTTGTGTCCAATAAACAGCAGGTGGGTATGTGAATTGCCTCTCTTCTTGTTGCCCCCTCAGAGTCATTACCCTTCCCTGAAACTCTTCAAGAAGTGGAGGTGCCAGTTCTTGGAAACAGACAGTGTAACTGTCTCAATGGAGTCGGCACAGTCACAGATAACATGATCTGTGCTGGTGTTCTAGCAGGAGGCAAAGACTCATGTCAGGTAAGGTGCCATATTTAATTCCTCTGATGTGGTCAAATGTGTTTAGCATTATCTTATTTCCTCAGACATGTCTTCTCCATCTCCTCAGGGTGACTCAGGAGGTCCAATGGTGATCCAGCAGGGCCTGGTGTGGGTCCAGTCAGGAGTTGTGAGCTTTGGTTTTGGCTGTGCAAGGCCCAATCTGCCTGGAGTCTACTCCAGAGTGTCCCGTTACCAATCCTGGATCAACTCCTACATCAGCTCTGACCAACCTGGATTTGTAACATTCACATCTGGTGGGCTGGATTCTGACAACAGCTTTACCTGTCCTGGTCTGCCACCTCCTCTTATAACTACTACTACTAGTAGTGGCACTGCAGGCCCAGACATAATTATAGATCCAGTATCTAAAACCACAGTTCCAGCGTTGACCATATCCAGTGCTGAATGTAAGTATCTTGGCTACCTCAGTATTTTAAGCCATCTCCTAGCTTTTTGTTGTTCCAATACATTCTATTATTGTGTGTTTTTGTGTGTGTGTCATTGTGGTGAATGTAAGATCCACTTATTGCAAAAAAATGTTTTGCAGTGTGTGGCGTCACTCCGCTGAACACCAGGATAGTTGGAGGTGAAGACGCTCCAGCTGGAAGTTGGCCCTGGCAGGTTAGTCTGCAGAGATTTGGCGGCCATGTTTGTGGTGGTTCCCTCATCAACAGAGAGTGGGTGATGTCTGCCGCTCACTGCTTTTCCAGGTGGGCAACTGCAAGATAATCAAGTATTTACAGTGTCATTCTATGGTTTAACTATTGGTGCAAGTTCAATATTAAAAACTGTGTGTTTTTTGATTTCCGCTTCAGTTCAAATACAAACAGATGGCAGGTTTCTCTTGGGCGTCAGAACCTGCAAGGCCAAAACCCAAACGAAGTATCCAAAACTGTTTCCAGAATTGTTTTGCATCCAAGCTATGATAGCGACACCAGCAACAATGACATTGCTCTGCTCAGACTCTCCTCACCAGTGGAATTCACAGACTACATCAGACCTGTGTGTCTGGCAGCCAGTGACAGTGTGTTCAACAATGGTACTGATAGCTGGGTCACTGGCTGGGGTGCAGTCCAGGAAGGAGGTGAGTCTGCTTGCTCCTGATGAATAGTTTTGTTAATGTTCAGCTTTTTTGTGTCCAATAAACAGCAGGTGGGTATGTGAATTGCCTCTCTTCTTGTTGCCCCCTCAGAGTCATTACCCTTCCCTGAAACTCTTCAAGAAGTGGAGGTGCCAGTTCTTGGAAACAGACAGTGTAACTGTCTCAATGGAGTCGGCACAGTCACAGATAACATGATCTGTGCTGGTGTTCTAGCAGGAGGCAAAGACTCATGTCAGGTAAGGTGCCATATTTAATTCCTCTGATGTGGTCAAATGTGTTTAGCATTATCTTATTTCCTCAGACATGTCTTCTCCATCTCCTCAGGGTGACTCAGGAGGTCCAATGGTGATCCAGCAGGGCCTGGTGTGGGTCCAGTCAGGAGTTGTGAGCTTTGGTTTTGGCTGTGCAAGGCCCAATCTGCCAGGAGTCTACTCCAGAGTGTCCCGTTACCAATCCTGGATCAACTCCTACATCAGCTCTGACCAACCTGGATTTGTAACATTCACATCTGGTGGGCTGGATTCTGACAACAGCTTTACCTGTCCTGGTCTGCCACCTCCTCTTATAACTACTACTACTAGTAGTGGCACTGCAGGCCCAGACATAATTATAGATCCAGTATCTAAAACCACAGTTCCAGCGTTGACCATATCCAGTGCTGAATGTAAGTATCTTGGCTACCTCAGTATTTTAAGCCATCTCCTAGCTTTTTGTTGTTCCAATACATTCTATTATTGTGTGTTTTTGTGTGTGTGTCATTGTGGTGAATGTAAGATCCACTTATTGCAAAAAAATGTTTTGCAGTGTGTGGCGTCACTCCGCTGAACACCAGGATAGTTGGAGGTGAAGACGCTCCAGCTGGAAGTTGGCCCTGGCAGGTTAGTCTGCAGAGATTTGGCGGCCATGTTTGTGGTGGTTCCCTCATCAACAGAGAGTGGGTGATGTCTGCCGCTCACTGCTTTTCCAGGTGGGCAACTGCAAGATAATCAAGTATTTACAGTGTCATTCTATGGTTTAACTATTGGTGCAAGTTCAATATTAAAAACTGTGTGTTTTTTGATTTCCGCTTCAGTTCAAATACAAACAGATGGCAGGTTTCTCTTGGGCGTCAGAACCTGCAAGGCCAAAACCCAAACGAAGTATCCAAAACTGTTTCCAGAATTGTTTTGCATCCAAGCTATGATAGCGACACCAGCAACAATGACATTGCTCTGCTCAGACTCTCCTCACCAGTGGAATTCACAGACTACATCAGACCTGTGTGTCTGGCAGCCAGTGACAGTGTGTTCAACAATGGTACTGATAGCTGGATCACTGGCTGGGGAGCAGTCCAGGAGGGAGGTGAGTCTGCTTGCTCCTTATGAATAGTTTTGTTAATGTTCAGCTTTTTTGTGTCCAATAAACAGCAGGTGGGTATGTGAATTGCCTCTCTTCTTGTTGCCCCCTCAGAGTCATTACCCTTCCCTGAAACTCTTCAAGAAGTGGAGGTGCCAGTTCTTGGAAACAGACAGTGTAACTGTCTCAATGGAGTCGGCACAGTCACAGATAACATGATCTGTGCTGGTGTTCTAGCAGGAGGCAAAGACTCATGTCAGGTAAGGTGCCATATTTAATTCCTCTGATGTGGTCAAATGTGTTTAGCATTATCTTATTTCCTCAGACATGTCTTCTCCATCTCCTCAGGGTGACTCAGGAGGTCCAATGGTGATCCAGCAGGGCCTGGTGTGGGTCCAGTCAGGAGTTGTGAGCTTTGGTTTTGGCTGTGCAAGGCCCAATCTGCCAGGAGTCTACTCCAGAGTGTCCCGTTACCAATCCTGGATCAACTCCTACATCAGCTCTGACCAACCTGGATTTGTAACATTCACATCTGGTGGGCTGGATTCTGACAACAGCTTTACCTGTCCTGGTCTGCCACCTCCTCTTATAACTACTACTACTAGTAGTGGCACTGCAGGCCCAGACATAATTATAGATCCAGTATCTAAAACCACAGTTCCAGCATTGACCATATCCAGTGCTGAATGTAAGTATCTTGTCTACCTCAGTATTTTAAGCCATCCCCTAGCTTTTTGTTGTTCCAATACATTCTATTATTGTGTGTTTTTGTGTGTGTGTCATTATGGTGAATGTAAGATCCACTTATTGCAAAAAAATGTTTTGCAGTGTGCGGCGTCACTCCGCTGAACACCAGGATAGTTGGAGGTGAAGACGCTCCAGTTGGAAGTTGGCCCTGGCAGGTTAGTCTGCAGAGATTTGGCGGCCATGTTTGTGGTGGTTCCCTCATCAACAGAGAGTGGGTGATGTCTGCCGCTCACTGCTTCTCCAGGTGGGCAACTGCAAGATAATCAAGTATTTACAGTGTCATTATATGGTTGAACTATTGGTGCAAGTTTAATATTAAAAACTGTGTGTTATTTTATTTCCGCTTTAGTTCAAATACAAACAGATGGCAGGTTTCTCTTGGTCGTCAGAACCTGCAAGGCCAAAACCCAAACGAAGTATCCAAAACTGTTTCCAGTATAGTTTTGCATCCAAACTATGATAGCGACACTAGCAACAATGACATTGCTCTGCTCAGACTCTCCTCACCAGTGGAATTCACAGACTACATCAGACCTGTGTGTCTGGCAGCCACTGACAGTGTGTTCAACAATGGTACTGATAGCTGGGTCACTGGCTGGGGCGCAGTCCGGGAGGGAGGTGAGTCTGCTTCCTGCTTAAGAATATTTATGTTGAACGTCAAGCTTTTTTAGTCCAATAAACATTCAATGGATGTGTGCATTGTATCTCTTCTTGTTGCACCCTCAGAGTCATTACCCTTCCCAGAATCTCTTCAAGAAGTGGAGGTGCCAGTTCTTGGGAACAGGCAGTGTAACTGTCTTAATGGAGTCGGTACAGTCACAGACAACATGATCTGTGCTGGTGTTTTAGCAGGAGGCAAAGACTCATGTCAGGTAAGATGCCATATTTAATTTATCTGTTTTGGTCAAATGTGTTTAGCATTATCTTATTACTTCAGACGTGTCCTATCCATCTCCTCAGGGTGACTCAGGAGGTCCAATGGTGATCCAACAGGGCCTGGTGTGGGTCCAGTCTGGAGTCGTGAGCTTTGGTTTAGGCTGTGCTCGGCCCAATCTCCCGGGAGTCTACTCCAGAGTGTCCCACTACGAGTCCTGGATCGACTCCCACATCAGCTCTGATAAACCAGGCTTTGTAACATTCACCTCAGGTGGGCTAGATTCTGACAGCATCTACACATGTCCTGGTTTGGAACCTCCCCCAACGACTTCTCCAACGACCAAACCAAGTACAACAACAAGTACAACTACCGACACTGTAACCAGTCCTGCGCGTGAGTGTTTAGAAAATAATAACAAAGTCAAATGTTTCTCTGTTAGAATTAAAAATGCAGTAGGGCAGAGTGGGTTAAAGTGAGGCACGTTTTACATTTGCTCCCCTCTCAGCGAGCTAAAATGATTTATCCGTCAAATGTACACATTTCCTCTTAATTCAGAATGTTTCCTAGCAATGGATATTATCAGAATATATTCAGGACGAAGGGCAGTGAAAATATGATTGTTTAAAAAAAAGTTGTCTTGTGTCTCACTTTGACCAGAGAAATCAAGGGGGTAAACTGATCCACTTACTTTTTCCACTTTGAAACTTCCATAACAACACATGTTGTAACAGTTAGAATCCTAACAGCCAGCTTGAAAACCACATATTCCAGAAAAAATTTCGTATTAGAAACAGAATCACAGGGTTTTGTCAATTACAGCTGCGGGGGAGGATTTAGGGAGAAAATGGCAGTTGGGATAGAGATTTGAATCCAAATACCTCAACCGCTCCACTTGTTCTCTTTTGTCCCTCCCTGAAATGCTCTACAACACCAACAAAGTCGTGCCAAAGTGAATGGACAGTCTCAACAGCCAATAACAACAGAGAATCGGAGCCTCACTCTGATTGGTCAAAGTGTCAGCTCATGTTAACTTAAACCAATCAGAAATCATATACCCTAGCTTTAAGCACTTTTTTTTCTAAACACTTGAAAGTAAAGTCATCAAATACAACATATGATTCTCAATGTTTTAATGAACATTCAAATGACAGACAGAACCAGTCAGATTAAAACACAGTCTGGGGGTCAGAACAAAGGATCCTTAAGCCCAGTTCAGACCAAAGATTCGCCTCGCAACGAGACACAACTGCAACTTCTTGCAACGAGCTGGCCTGGACGTTCTAAAACTGGACCTTGTAATTTGACATGTTGAATCTTCTGCGACTCCTTGCAACGGCTTGCAGCGCGCAGCAACAAACAGTTTAAACTTCTGCGACTTCTCCCCCGCGACTTTCTAAAACCGTCTCGTTGCAAGTCGTTGCGAGGCAAATATTTGGTCTGATCTGGGCTTAAGATCCAGATAGTGTATTGGGGTCAGAGCAAAGGACAATCAGAACCAGTCTGAGTCTTTGATTAATATTTTTCTGCATTAGTTTTATTGGGATCATTCATTGAATAAAGATATATTACTAAAGGTGCGGCCACACCAAACGCGGTACGCACGTAGGCTACCGCGCCTAACGCGCCTAATCTGCCGCTTGATCATTTTGTGTCACAAAAATGGTTCAACGCGCCTACGCAGGTAGATGAGCCTAGTCTCACTCCATATATATTTATTCCCCTAATCAACCATGGCTGCGATCAGACCCGACACAACAGCATGCATGTCCGCACAAAAACAACAACGACAACATGGCCAACACGTGTGCCAAAAGACAAATAAACAGCAGCTGAACAGCACAAATAGCCTAGTATTAAAACAGCATTGCATATTAACGCCGCTCGGAAATGCACGTAAACAGCAAGGCAGCAACATACAAAACACATACAGCAGCATTGTGTGCACGGCGGTACAAAATAAAGGCAAGTAGCCTTCATTCCCCTACCTGGCTGTGACAAGGGACCGTGGCTGATGTAAATATAAACACCGGTGCTTTGCTGTACTTGTCGTGAAAGTTCACCGGACTTAACCGTCATGTTTGGGTTCATAATATGGAGGTACTAGCCGCACACAACCGGGTGAGTTAACTAATGCTATCCGACCGGCGCTAACTTGTTTTTTTTGGCTAAAGCACATATTTACTCAATTAACCAGGAAGCCCATTCTCCTGGCTCACTTTCCCCACTTCTTCTAACCTCGAGCAGCTGTCATACAGCAACGGCCGCCCGCAAATAAATGTTCCTCTTCGGTGTTTCTCAGCCACTGTGTGTACACTGTCCACCGACCGTGCCGAGGACCGTGACGTTGAGTCATTCTCCAAGCTGATTGGCTATCGCGGCTAAGCGTGACGTGTTGGAGCGTAAAAGTTCAAATGTTTTAACTTCAAGCGTAGGTGCGTTAGGCACGGCAGGCGCGTAAAAATGCGGCTACCGCACCTAACCGCGTGTAACGCGCCTAAACCAATGGTTCCCTATGCAAAAATGAAGATTTTCTCCTCCGGCCCACATTGTCTCTATTCAAACTAGTTTCCTTGCTACCTTAAATATAATGGATTCATTAAAAGAGGGCACAGACACTCTCTCATTTTACCCCACAGCATTTGTCTCACTTTACCCCACCACCACAATTTGAGAAAAAAGTACCTCTCTTAGCAATTCAGGCTAATCTTCAGTTAGCATCATCACATGGTTTCATATGTTGGTATCAACTTGTATAATAGAAGTTTTTCTACCTGAATCCATTTGCTTTGGCACAACAGTTGATTAAGTTGACAGCAAGAAAATGTACTTGTACATGCAAAAAATAAATTTTTGTGAAAAAAACATGCTTAAAACAGCACCATGAGGTCATCTACTTCATCGCCAAGGGGAAATGGGAGGGGCTTGAAAACATAATGCTCACATGACTAAAAATGGGTTCTGTTGCTTAGATAGAGGGGGTGTCTCACATTACCCGATGTCTCACATTACCTCGTTCTCCCCTACAATTTAAATCAGGTTCAGGTTATTTTATTTGTACACGTAGGTACATTTGTTGAAAAGTGCTGGGTGTTACACACAGTTTCAAACACCATAACATACAATAACATAAATAAAACAATTGAAATGCTCCAGTGCTAATCAAGTTGTTAAACCAACGCTGATGAATACCATAGATAGTTTATAAAATGGATGTAGCATCCGGGCTGACCTCGGTTATTCCAACAGCATCCAGTAGTCCTGGCCTACGCACGTGGCCATCTTGTCAGATTTTTACTCCGCCTCGTTTCCTCTTACCGAAAAAGGGGATTGATGTGACGGCGGGGGGAGGGAGATACACCCATCTAGCTGACATATACCTCCGGGCAAGGTGAGGGCCAGCGGGCGACTAGCTGTCACTCAAGAGACCGTGCCCCTAATTATTCATACATTTTAACCTCCAATCGAATAAAAATTAGCCTGCTAGAAAAAAATTCACCCCCTTCAGTGTTGTCATGGAAATATGAACTAAACATACAAACTAGAATTGGTATGATAGTCATGAGTCATGACAAGAATGTTTTTTTGTACCAGGCCTTAAATAGGTTTTATACTGCTGTGAACACGGCATATTTAGTGAGTCAATGAAAAATTGCTCTTTTTTGAAACCTGCCCTTAGTGGCCACTTGGTGAACTGCAATTTGTGTCACTTCCGCATTGGATGCTGGTTGAACCCGCTGTGGTTGGGGATGGATTAATACCAATTAAAACACTTAAAAATGACCAGTATAGAAAAGTAAAAACCAAATAAAATTATCTAAAAATCAATGAATGAAAACACAATGCAAGAATTGTTGCATTCAGATGGGAGAAGCTGAAACTCCTTGTGCCAATGAGGCAGAAATGTCCTAATTTTCAATATTAAAATTTCTCTTTAAGGGTCCGTGTGTGGCAAAGTTCCAAGGAACAGTCGTGCTGTTGGTGACAGCGGTGTTGTACCTGAAGGAACGTGGCCTTGGATGGTTAGTCTCCACAAAAACGGGGTCTTCACCTGTGGTGGAACCCTCATTGCGGACATCTTTGTCCTCACTTCTGCCCAATGCTTCTCTACGTAAGTATATAAGTGATTTGCAGTCATTATTAATGAATTGGTCACTGAGGAGTGCAATAATACAAAAGGTACCCTTTATCCTCCCGACAGCTCCAATCCAAATGTCAGTGAGTGGAGTGTGTTTCTTGGCCATCAACGTGTGAATGGCTCTGAAAAGTTTGAGATGTCTCTGGGCGTTGTTAACATTACAGTGAGCAAAATGACAGGTTCCAACATCGCACTGCTGCAGCTTGACAAAAAAGTCAGTTTCAGAGAAAATATCCAGCCTGTGTGTATTGACATTAGCGATGCCAAAACTTTACCCATTGGAAGCCGATGCTGGGTGGCAGGCTGGGAGAAGGGGAACAAGAACAGAGGTAAGTGTTTATCAAGCTTTTGTGTTTGTTGCTAGTGTAATTTCAGTAGATCCTGTAGATCATTAAAGGTAGCTTTACATAATGAAAATACAGTATAAAATGCATAGATGGAAGACTCCTTGTATTCATTTTGGCAAATGCGATTTTTCTTGGCATCGGTGAAGCCGGCTCAGATCTTCGAGACCTGGAAACTCAAGTTGCAAGCTGTGGGAGTGTTTCCGACGCTGAGAACATTTGCACTTATACTATGGACCTTCAACAGGTAAAATAAAGTTTTCCTAAACCTGATTCACTTGTCATTATGGCACATTTCAAGGGATGGGAGGGTCAAGACCTCACTGATATTGACTCCTTAATTTTTGTATTTGTAGGGGGATGAGGGCAGTCCTCTGCTGTGCAAGTCAAACTCATCTTGGTTCCAGATGGCAGTTGTATCAATGAGTGAAAGTAAATCTGTCCGTGTTGATGTTCAGGTCTTTGCCAGAACCTCAAGATTCGGGTCCTTCTTTAAGGAGACACTTGGCGACATGCTGTCTCTTGCAGCAACAGGAAATGCACCGGGTGTCCTAATATCCTTATTCCTCTCTATCGCTCTCCCCATTACCTCAATGTTTCTTTTGTTATGATGTTAGTTCTACTGTCGCAGGGGGGGTTGAAGTAGTTCATAATTGCACGTAACAGTCAAGATGACTGGCAGCTTTGAACACTCTTCTCAAGCCCCCCCCCCCCCCCCCCCCCCCGTGGAAACCAACTCAGGTCAAACAAATAAATACAGTCATATGAAAAAGTTTGGGAACCCCTCTCAGCTGGCATTATAATTGACTCTGCTTTCACACAAAAAAGATAAAAGTGGTATGTCTTTCATTTACCAGGAACAGCTAAGTACTGGGATGTTTTCCAAACAAAGATTTTTTGAAAAGCAGTATTTAGTTTTATGAAATTAAATAAAATGTGAAAAACTGGCTGTGCAAAAATATGGGAACCCTTGTGGTTTTGCTGATTTTAATGCATGTAACAGCATGTAAAACTGAGGACTTTAAACACAAAATTGGTTGGATTATGTTGTTAAGCCTTGAACCTCATATAAAGGTCTGTTTAATCATGAGAAAAGGTATTTTAGGTGCCTAAATGCAAGTTGCACTTCTCTTTGACTCTCTGCAGAAGTGAGACAGAATGGGATCATCAAAACAGCTCCCAAAAGATCTTAAAAACAAAGATTATTCATTGTCATGGTTTAGGGGAAGGCTACAAGAAGCTTTCCCAAAGGTTTCAATTGTCAATTTCTACTGTAAGGAATGTTGTCAGGGAATGGAAGGACACAGGCACAGTTGCAGTTAAACCCAGGTCTAGCAGACCAAGAAAAGTACAAGAGCGGCATATGCGGCGGATTGTGAGAATGGTTGCACACAACCCACAGATCACCTCCAAAGACCTGCAAGAACATCTGGCTGCAGATGGTGTATCTGTACATGGTTCAACAATTCAGTGCAATTTGCACCAAAACATCTGTATGGCCGGGTGATGAGAAGGAAGCCCTTTCTGCGCCCACGCCACAGATACAGTTGCTTGGAGTATGCTAAAGCTCATTTAGACAAGTCAGATTCATATTGGAAGAAAATGCTTTGGACTGATGAGACAAAAAATAAGTTATTTGGTCATTATAAAAAGTGCTTTACGTGGCGAAAGGAGAAAACTGCATTCCAAGTAAAACACCTGCTACTTACTTTCAAATTTGGTGGAGGTTCAATCATGCTGTGGCCACTTCAGGGACTGGGGCCCTGGTTAAAGTGGATAGTCGGATGAATTCAACCCAGTTTCAACAGATTATTCAGGATAATGTTCAAGCATCAGTCACAAAATTGAAGTTGCGCAGGGGTTGGATATTCCAACAAGACAATGACCCTTAACACAGTTCAAATTACTGCAGAGGAAAAAGTACAATGTTCTGATATGGCCGTCGCAGTCCAATGACTTGAATATCATCGACAATCTATGGGATGATTTGAAGCAGGCTTTCCATGCTCGGCAGCCATCACATTTAACTGAACTGGATTGCTTTAGTATGTAAGAATGTTAAAAATACCTACATCCAGGATCCAAACACTCATCACAGGCTACTAGAGGCGTCTAGAGGCTGTTATTTTTGCAAAAGGAGGCTCAACTAAGTACTGATGACATTTTTCTTTTGGGGTGCCCAAATTTATGCACCAAATTTTGTTATGATGCTTATTGCATATTTTCTATTATTCCAATAAACAAAATGACACCGCTGAATTGCTTCTGTTTACCTAAGGTATGTCATATATGTAAAGGAATTTGCTTCTTTGAAATCCCAGCTAATGATTAACAAAAATCCCCAAAATTAGAAGGGGGTCCCAAACTTTTTCATATGACTGTATACCAAAGAAGTTTACATTTTTATTAGAACAAATCTTTTTTTCAGTACTATGATCTAAAAATAGTTTGTACAGGGAAATGTCTTTTTTCAAAATGTATTTCTCTGTTTCCATTTAAATTAAGGACTATTTTCATGTTATTTTTTCTCTCTTCAATTATACCTCTGTTGCCTTTCAATATTAAATGTGATGATGAGTCAGGTTTGAAGTCGTTGTACCCTAAATTGACAAATGTGAGTGTCATTTAAATAACATATATGTAATAAATGTTGGTGAAGCATACAATGAATGTCTTTTTACATCAATTCAGAATACATTGCACATTTAAACATTTATTCTTAAACAAAGCAATTCACATTGTCAATAAAGTTGTAATAAATACAGGTATTTTGCTCTTGTAAGCAGCTTAAGCATGCACTGTTGTATTTCAGCAGTTTTACAGTAAAAAAAATGTGACGAACTACAATAGAACACAACCATGGACTGCAAAGGAAACAAGCTAGATGGTCAAGGGCTCAAGGCGCAATGTTCTGACGAATTATTATGTGCCAATTATTTGTATACAGCAATAAGGTCTCAAGGTCCCAACTCCCATTTTGGGAACCTCTGATATCGAAAATTGTGAGCAAAAAAACTGGCTGAGAAAAACCTGCAAATATACCGCGGACCCAGATTGACTACGGAAGGGAAATTAAAATTGAGCAGAAGTTGGTAGGCGGGCCGTGCCAGGCATGGATTTCACAGCCACAGCCAAGCTTTAGTTTAAATAATTGGCAAAAGTGGGGCGCAGATATTTGTTCCAAACAAATAATGTACATTCCCGATCATGGAAAGACTTTAAACATTTACCATTTTAGACTTAACTCTGAGTAATGGTACACATGAACCTATTATAGTTTACAGCTTTTGATGTTGGAGCAGTTTAGTCGTTTCTTTGGTGAGGTGCCCCTAGACAGCTAAAGCTATAAGCGAACTGGAACTGGGCATCAACAATATGAATGGTTGTTTATTCCAGTGCGGGGGCATCTCCTTCAGCCCCTGGGTCTCCTTCTTGTCCTGCTTCATCATTTATCATATCCTTGTATTTACTTTTGAAAAATCCAGCCTGAGAGTCCAAAACAAAGAAAGTTATATATAAATGTAAAAACATGCATAATAATTGACTGAAAATGTTCCCATAATGCCAATAAACTATTGCAGTGTATGTAAGGTGTCTTACCTTATACAGACCGGCGGTGAGTAAAATCAGTAGGGCTAACCCTCCCAGGGATCCTCCAACAATCTCTTTGGTGAAGTCTGGTTCAGGGTAAACTTCTACCTCCGCCTCAATCTAAGCAAATAAGTGACAGTATGTGGGTCAAATTGAAGCTCTCTTAAAACTCAAAGAAGTGAAAAAAAATGCGTAATCACCTTGCGAACAGGAGGGTTGTTATTAGACCCCGTTGAAAAGAAGATGTACTGGTTTCTGTCGTACTCCAGACTGGCTGTGCTGATCAAGAGGAATTTGGCAGTTTGAAGTCCAATCTGTTTCAGAAAGAGAGGGGAGGTGGATGAGGAACTTGCCTTTGGTGTTTTATTTTGTGCGAAAAAAAATATTTTCCTTAAGATATATTTCCCCACAATAATCCATGAATTAATTTGTTGAATATGCATTTACCTGCTCAATCCATCCAGAGCTGAGGTTGGCGGAGATTTCGTACTTTATACTCTCCAGTCTTCCCATGAACCTATTGCACTTGAACACTCTGCACCTTGCTACCGAGCAGTCCTGTTGGTGATTAAAAGAAGGCAGAAAGCAGAGAGAGCTGTAATCAGGCCTGCAACCTCCAGTTTGATTTAAAAAAAAAGAAACAGGATTGACTGATCTTTGCACTCAAAGCAATACAGTTTTTTACGATTGCTAAACCACAGTGGGCACAACTGGAACGACAAGTGCAAAACTCTAACAACAGTATGCAGAGCAGCGGTTCATTCGGACCAAACTGTAGCTCGTTTTTCATTGCTTAAACACAATTTTCAAAACTCTACACACCTATCTCATGGCTTAACCACAGCCTGCACAACAATGTGGATTTCCAGCACTTTTTTCAAATGCTAACACACTGCTGCCACAACTGTAAACCACACATTCAAAACAGAATGAATGCCTTTCAAACACTGTGGATTGCAATTTCAACTGAAACACTAAGATGTCTTGTTTTAGACTTGTTAGTGAACATATATACAGTATAAAGGGAATTATTAGGAAATATTTTTTTGGAAATGGACCAAGGAAGACAGGTTGTTGGAGGTAGAAGAGTGGCAGTGAGAGTGTGGATGTGTGGACATAGAGCTGTAATGTCTGATGAAATACAGTAAGGGCAACACTGATAGACCCTGTTGTGAATCATGGTCTGCATAGAGAGAGGCAGGGTTGAGATTGCAACCCAATCTGCAAAAATCTAAAGTTGCATCTGTAATACGAATTTTCCAGCAAACAAACAGCTTAGAGTTGCATCCTTACAGTAAATGACAACATTACAGGAATTTATTTCTGTATTACAATTATAGAATATTTACACAGATAAATACTACATTTGGAAATGTTTTCAATAAAATATACAAAATGTATCTATTGAAGCAAACTTCTGATTTTCATTTATTTTAGTTTTCCTAAAAAAACTGGTATGTTATAAAATAAACAATTTCATGTGAAATTATTTCACCCTTTCATCAAAGAAAATATTATGTAATTTGTGTGAAATAACTCAAATTATTCAAACTGTAAAGATTAAAAGTTTGTAATTTGTGTATTGGGGTTTGATGCTAGTGTTTGTACTCTGAGCAGGTTCTGAGTGACAGTGTGTGTTATCTCAATGAGGCTGGTTCATAGTGTTTGCTGCACTGAACCTGTTTTGCAGGTGAAGTGAACTGTTCAGCTCCAATGACTGTTGGTAGTGCAGACTGTAGTTAGAGTTTTGCACATTGAGCTACAGTTGTGCCCACTGTGGTTTAGCGATCGAAAAAAACTATCAACAATCAACAATACAATACAATAAAGCACCATCATACCGGAATCCAGAGGGTTCTATGTATAATGCAGTGTAATAACGTACATTTCTAAAAATAAATTAGGTTAAATTCTAACTAAAAGATGGTAGAGGAAAACTTACCACTAACTTGTTTTTTTGTATCTGACCAACAAAATCTGTGTCAGAAGGTTCCTCGTCTGTGTTTCTTTGGCAGTCAGGAATCTGAAATAGAGCCGGTTCATGTTGGTTTAATGAAGCACAAAGATGTTGTTCCCATCCACATCCATCCCTCCGGCAAAGGCTGCAGTTGCACAAAAGCACCTACATTTTGGATTTCAGTAACTACAATTTCCCACATACTGTATATTACCTGCAAACTGCTCGCATCCACCCAGATGTCTTTAGCACCAAGCTTTACAGGCACCCTGATCAACACAGTGAAATTCAGGGCTCTGATATCATTTGTAATCTGAAGGAGAAAAAAGAAAAGGTTGGTAGGTATTAGATGGACTAACATTAGTGTCAATGGCCTTTAAAACAATTGCTGGTCCTACAATATGAAAAGATGTTTTACCGTAATTGATTGTTGGACTGGTTTCTGCAGATTATTATTTCCGAAACTGAAATTGTTGTAGCTGAGGGTGCTATAGACATATAACATATTTTAATAATATTAGGTGATAGAATGTCAACCTAAAATGACTGTGACGTTTTAAACTGTTTCACGAAGAATATGACAGACCTTTCAATTGTAACAAAAATGCTGTATTTAACATCAATTCCTTTGATTTTGTAGAGCTGACTTGAGATGGAGTGCTCCTGATTCCCACTAAAAGAGAGGTGAAATTACGTATTTCTACAAAGATTCATAAGACAGTTGCACATACAGTACATTGTTGGTGTGCTTAAAGGCAGGCAGCTGAACCAAACCTGGTAGCATTTGCAGTGACAACAATCTTCCTGTCAAGTTGACTGTTGGTTTCGATCCCATAGGAGACAGTGAACACAGCCTAAAATGACAAGAGAGAGCAGATTGCTGACTCTTTGTTGCAAGACAGCAGTGAGAAGAGCCATGTGCACAAAGAACAAACCTTAGTGTTGCTCTTCAAAATAGGCTTGTCTATAGTGCATTCGGTCTTTCCCCTCGATAAAACATCTTCCCTGTCAAACGAGTTGCACTCAATTCTTCCCTAAAAACCAATGAAAATATACAAAAGCACACATCAACGACAGAGCAGCTGACTCGAGATAACTGTAAGTGAAACACACTTGACCCCTGATGCCTGACCTGTAGAATCGAAAACTTCCTATAGGAGAGTCCGGCCGGGTATGTGAGAATGACACGGCTGTTGTAGGAGTTTTCCTCGCTGTTCTCCACTGAGACGGTGACGTTCAACAGTTCATCAATGCCCACCTTAACCTCCAGAGATCTGACAGAATATGGGGCAAATGATAATGCCAGCATGTTACCATGTAGGTTTGCCATTTCTACCATCTTAGTTTAGTTTGCTAACATCTGCGAATGTATTTTGTACAGACATTCATTGCAATACAATTAGTAGTTGATAGGATATTTCAGTTGGAACCAAAGTGGTTGACTGATGGCAAAAAACATTACACAAATTGATTTTGGGTTCCAGCAAGTACAACAATACTAAATACATCATGTGATATATAATGCATAGCTCAAATATTCATGCTGATCCCTTCAAACTGAAATAATAGAAATAAAAGAGTATGCTGATTAATTTCATTGTGCAAAGTCTTAGCACATGCAGAAAAGTGAAAAGTGTTCATGTGACCACACACTCGAGTAAGGCTTTTGTAACTCACTCTGTAAAATTGAAATCCACTTTCAGGTTATCTACACACTTGTTATCAGCGCCGCAGTTGATCTCGAAATCCAACTGTTGACGAGAGTATTAAGTAAAACACTTTAG